>NW_022589717.1:27574777-27968556 GCF_004348235.1 Phoca vitulina | reverse complement strand
CTTTCTTCCTTCCTTCCTTCCTTTCTTTCTTTCTCTCTTTCTTTCTTCTTAAATTCAATTAGCCAACTTAGAGTACATCATTAGTTTCAGATGTAGTGTTCAACAATTTATCAGTTGTGTATAACACCCAGTGCTCATCACATCATGTGCCCCCCTTAATGCCCATCGCCCAATTACCCCATCCCCCCACCCACCTCCAGCAACCCTCAGCTTGTTTCCTGTAGTTAAGAGTCTCTTATGGTTTGTCTCCCTCTCTGATGACTTCCCATTCTGCTTTCCCTCCCTTCCCCCTACAGTCCTCTGCCCTGTTTCTTATATTCCACATATGAGTGAAACCATATGATAATTGTCTTTCTCTGATTGACTTATTTCGATCAGCATAATACCCTCCAGTTCCATCCACCTCGATGTAAATGGTAAGTATTCATCCTTTCTGATGGCTGAGTAATATTCCATTGTATATATATACGACATCTTCTTTATCCATTCATCTGTCGATGGACATCTTGGCTCTTTCCACAGTTTGGCTATTGTGGACATTGCTGTTATAAACACTGGGGTGCAGGTGCCCCTTTGGATCACAACATTTGTATCTTGTGGGTAAATATTTAGTAGTGCAATTGCTGGGTCACAGAGTAGCTCTATTTTTAACTTCTTGAGGAAACTCCATACTGTTTCCAGAGTGGCTGTACCAGTTTGCATTCTCACCAACAGTGTAAGAGGGTTCCCCTTTCTCTGCATCCTTGCCAACATTTGTTTTTTCCTGTCTTGTTAATTTTAGCCATTCTTATGTGAGGTGGTAACTCACTGTGGTTTTGATTTGTAGTTCCCTGATGCCAAGTGATGGGGAGCATTTTTTCATGGGCCTGTTGGCCATTTGTATGTCTTCTTTGGCGAAGTGTCTGTTCATGTCTTCTGCCCATTTCTTTTCTTTTTTTTTTTTTAAAAGATTTTATTTATTTGACAGAGAGAGACACAGTGAGAGAGGGAACACAAGCAGGGGGAGTGGGAGAGGGAGAAGCAGGCTCCCCGCCGAGCAGGGAGCCAGACGTGGGGCTTGATCCCAGGACCCTGGGATCATGACCTGAGCCAAAGGCAGACACTTAACCGACTGAACCACCCAGGCGCCCCTTCTGCCCGTTTCTTAACTGGATTTTTTTAATGTTTTTTGGGTGTTGAGTTTCATAAGTTCTTTATAGATCCATTCTAAAATGCCATACAAATGTTCTGTTTCAAACTGTTGCTTTTATAATACTGCTTTTGCTCAACATGCCAGGAAGTTATTTAAAAATGCAATATTATAATGTTGCCAGAAAAAAATAGAAAAAAACGATTAAGGTTAAGATTTCTATTATAGATAAAAGCTAGGATATACAGATAACAATTGGGTAATATTAAGCCCTTCTTTTAATTAGATATTCAAATCTCCATTCAGTAGTCAACTACAGAGCAATTCCCCCAGGAATCCTACCAAACAAAAAGTATTAGCATCACAACTTCACTTTGTTTTAAAGTTTGCATCCCATTCCCCGTGGGTTATTGCATGTTACATTGAACATATGGTAGGTTGCATGTAGCATCAATTAATTTTTGTTAAGCACCTTGAAGAAGCACAACTATCCGAACAGCTGCTAAATCCATATATTGCGTATGTGGATAACTCTACTCAGTGTGTGTAAACAAACACACGATCTAATTTAGAGTTGACGTATAAAAATTGGTAATGGATGTCACCGGCATCATATCAGTGGAGGCAAAATGGTTTTTTAAACACTCTTCTGAAATGTTCTGTCCTCTCTCATGGGTAATGTGTGCATCACTTCCTGATGTTCCAGTTGGTCCCAGTGGCTCTGTGAGCGGCATCAGAGCCTGAAGTTCCCTATAGGCCAAGGCACAGAAAAATAATCCTCCGTGCAAACAGCTCCTTGATTATGCTTGAGGTAAACATTGTGATGATGCGCAATGTATCCTCAAAAAGCCTCCAGCTCGATTTGAAGATATCTTGATGGTCTCTGGTTTGCTCGATGAAAAATCTCCGTGGTAGGTATAGTTTGCTAGGGCTGCCACAGCAAAGTACCACAGACTGAGTGGTTCAAATAGCAGAAATTTATTTTCTCACCGTTCTGGAGACCAGAAGTCTGAGATCAAGGTGTTGGCAGGGTTGGTTTCTTCTGAGGCCTCTCTTGCTGGCTTGCAGATGGCTGTCTTCTCTCTCTCTCATGTCCTCACATGGTCTTCCCTCTGTGCGTGCCTGTGTCCTAATTTCTTCTTATTAGGATACCAGTCATACTGGATTAGGGTTTGCCCTAGTGGCCTCATTTTAATTTACCTCCGTAAAGATCCTATCTCCAAAAACAGTGACATTCTGAGGTACTGCGGATTAAGACTTCAACATGTGAACTTAGGGGGGACATAATTCTTCTTATAACAGTGGGGAAATTTGTTTTTGGTTCAGGGCATCCATTCAGCTAATGAACACCTTTTTTTTTCCTGATTGCCAAGCAGCAGCTTTTATCAATAGCTTCCTTTTCTCATCCTCATTTCTTTTTTTTTTTTTTTTAAAGATTTTATCTATTTGAGAGAGAGAGACACTCACACAAGGGGTGTGAGGGGCAGACAGAGAAGCAGGCTCTCTGCTGAGCAGGAAGCCCGAAGCGGGGCTCAATCCCAGGCCTCTGGGATCATGACCTGAGCTGAAGGCAGACGCTTAATGACCGAGCCATCCAGGAGCCCCTCATCCTCATTTCTTAACCTTGAAAACTAGTTCTGATTTTTTCCTGAGGCTGGTTCTGGTCTGATGGTAGAGAGTTTCCGTGATCTAAAGACCATAAAGGAGTCATGTATGGCCCCCACTTATGTTGGTGCAAGAGGATCTGGAAAATGAGGACAGTTGTGGTAGAAGAGTAATGACTGCAGCCTGAAGTAAGCTCTCAGGTCCATGTACTGGCTCCCAGGTCCCCAGAACTGAATGGCTGAAGAGCTACCCAGCAAGTCCAATAGAACTTTCTGTGATAGTGGGGATGTTCTAGATCTCCTCTGTCCAATGCAGTCGCCACTAATCACATGTGGCTATTAAGCATTTGAAACATGGCTAGTGTGACTGAGAACTGAATTTTTAATTCTACCTAATTTTAAGTAATTTAAATTTAAATAGCCACATAGGGATAATTGCTGCCATATTGGACAGCCCCAGTCCTAGACCAAGAATAAATAAGAGCAGCTCTGGTATTTGTGAAATCCTGTAAGATTGGGGCACCACAAACCACCCCCTTCAACACACACACTCTCCATACCCTCGGCTATCAATTTGAATGGCCTCTGAAGAAAAAGCTATTACAAAAGTTGGCTGCAGTATTCATTCCCTGCCACTAGCTTCAAGTTGGGGGCCCCATAAAATGCTAGCTTGGTTTATTGCTTTGTATACAAAAATCTCTAAGAGACCAGATGAGTATAGATAGGAATGTTCCTTAGCCACAGTGGAAAAGTTTCTTACTAACAAATGTACCTCTCTGGAAATATTAAATTGACAGATGGGTTGAAAGTAATTTTGAGCCCATCGTGGCTTCCTTTACAAATACTACTCTGAGAACCTAACTTGGAGGGCCCCATCAGAGCAGGGCTTTGGTCAAAATAGGCGGTATCCATAATGCCTGTTAGTTTTTAGCAGGGGCTGGTAATATCCCAATAGTAATGTCAGTGGGATAACATCTTTGGAAAATCAAGTCAGTTTTGCTCACTCCGATCATGCCGCTGGCTCTGCAGAGCTTAGGTAAACGCCAATTTGGAGACCTACCATTTTTATTTGTTATTTCACAGAGGTAAGCAGGGTGGGAGCTGCCCAAAAAAATGAAGGTAGCCATTACCCTTAGTCAGGCTAAGTATATAATTTCCCCAGTGATCCTCTGAGTAATAACAAAAACTTATGTGAGGTACATGTAGTGTTATATTCCCTGGGGCTTAATATGGCTCTCAGTAAAATTGATTTTCTGAAATCTTGCAATATGCCTCATCAAACTAAATGAAACCTGCACTGGTTTTATAAGATGTGATTGGATTCCGTGTGATAAATTAACCCTCACCGTCAGAGAGGCGCTGGGTAATAGGCTGGTTCATTTCAGCCCCCACAGCTGCCATCCAGGATTTTAATTTTTCCACAGGTCTTTATTTAATTCCCTCTGGGATTGGGAGGCGCTTCCACCCAACAGCCTCTGTGGGCTTAGCTGGCACAGCTGAAAATCATTTTTCCCAAGATGGCGTTTTATCTCTGCCTCCATGTGAAGGGAACTTGCCCGTGGTGGGAGAGGGCCTTGAAGGACAGGGAACAAATGCGAGGCACATGCAGGAATTCTAGGGCTTTAGGGAAATAGATTCTGTAAGTGGTTAAAATTGGACTTTGTCTGAGGAGAAGATCACTTTTGCTCCTCTGTGACACTCCCCACAGCAGTGTCCATTGGGTTATGTGAGGTGTTAGAGGCCCTGTCCTGACCTGCTTTTTAAACTGTATTTATGCACGTGTGCGCGCGCACGTGTGTGTGTGTGTGTGTGTGTGTGTGTGTGTGTGTGTGTGTGTTTGTATTTACAACACTTCTTGGGGGGCTGAAAATAGCTTTGCATTTCTGAGAGAAAAATGACTGCCCATCTGAAACTGAGCCTTCCCTCTGTCTAATAAACCTGGTAGTTGTGCCTTGGCAACCCAAGGGGGACATCTTCCTTTGGAAGGAAAAAGTAAGTATGGTTGTGCTTTGATTCAACCTATCGCTAAGAGATGGGCTCCTAAGGAAAGAGCTTGAGAGAAATTACTCAGAGCAAATCCTAGGGGAGGAACGGTCTCTTCTGTGGGAGTAACTGAGATCCGTTAGTCAGGGATACCTATATAAGCATTTCCAGAAGACCACGGTTTTTCATGACAATATTGAAATCCAACTAACATTATGCACCAAGTACCTGGGGGAATCGATAGCAAGATTGCTTATCAAGCAGAAAGATACTCTAGATGCAAGCATTATATTGCTAAAAATCCAACTCTGTTTAGACAGACACTCTGAGGGGTGGAAGTAGCAAGGGTTTAAACAAACCAAGTGCCAGGTTCCCTCTCTAGACCTACCACAGCTCAGAGCATATTCATTCCTGGCCCCACTACCTTCTCCTCTTTCCTAAGGTCCTGCCCAAGCTAATAAGTCTCAGAAAAAGCAAAGAACGGACAGCTTCCTCCAAGCAGACTTTGTAGTGTCTTGTTTAGCTGGAGGGTAATCTTTTCAGGGAGGAAAACCAATGTGAGAGAGAGAGACTGGGGATTTGTGAAAGATTTGGGGAAGGGGATAAGAAAAATGTGAGGGATGTTTTCTGTTTGGGAAGAAAATGAAAGTCAGTATTTCTCAACTCAAGAGACCAAATTACTTATCCAAAAGAACAGACTCCAGAGGGTAGTGAATAAAGTTGCCTGGGAATACAGAGAAGTACGTTTAAGAGCAATTAGGTGTCACTGAGGAGAATTTTGCAGTGGCACAAAATAATGGGTCAATTTTCATTGTCAATGATTAAAATAGTCATGATATAGGCTTTGTTCATAAAAATGTTTTAGCTTTGTTATTCAAATGAATGTTTTCTTTGTTAAAATAACAAATAAAAAGATCCTAGCATGCAATTGTCCTTGTCTGGTTCCTTTGTTATTTTTCTCCATTCTTATTTATTGCTATAACCTGGGTGTCAAGGTGCACAATAAATGCTCTGTTCTTCACTGGGAGGCCTTCCAAGAAGCAAAAGCTGATCCTGGACAGGTTCAGGTGGAAGGCTGTGCCCAGCCAGCTGGGGTAACTCCCCAGAGCTGCCATGACTGTCTCTCCCTTCCCTTAGCATCTCCTAATGGGCCATTCTCCCCCACACGTTACTGAGCAGTAACTATTTGCTAGTCAAGAACTAGAGCATGACCCTTGGTACCTGGATACTTTGTTAGGTTTGATGTAGGTTCTAGACTCACTTAACTCTCTCATCATTTATTTCACCCTTGAAATAAAGAAAATAGAGGTAGTAAGCTTGGGTTAGCTAGGATCTGCCATTTGTTTATCTTTCTCCTCTGACCTCAGTGTTCTAAATATACTGAGGTATGTGGGGTGTGTGTGTGTGTGTGTGTGTGTGTGTGTGTGTGTGTGTGTGAGTGTGTGTGTGAGAGAGAGAGAGAGAGAGAGAGGGAGGGAGACAGACTGTAACTAAAACAGAAATGCTGTAACCTCTCTCTGTTTGTGAAGGGCACCTTCAAAGGGAACCCTAGGCCTTTGATAGCATGCTAAAATGTTCATTTTTAATTAGTTTCTACTTTCTTCATATTGCTGCAATTAATCCTGCTTCCTAACTTTCATCTCTATAAATAAAGGTATTTAACAGAATTGTAGGGTATTTATATCCTCTGTACCTTCTGTTCTATCTTGCAAAAGCACATTATTCCAGGAGATGCATGTGCTCTGACCTTATTCCAGAAGGTGCAGAAAGAAGCAAGTTTCCTACCACTTACAGCTTCTTGAGAATTGAATCTCTAACTCCAAGACACTGGTGGGCCCGGATTTGGCCAATGGGTTTGTTTCTTGGTCCATATGCTTCAGCCTGAGCTTCTCCTAAAGGCCACGATAATCTCAGAGACACACTGAGGCAGGGTGGGGCTGGCCCAGCACTGGGATGAGGACGAAGGGGAGCGCTTAGCAGTCATTATGACTATGGGGTTCAAACAAAGGTTCTCAGCCACTCCCTCCCCCAGATCTGCAAGTGTCATCTTTAGAACTGAGTCAGCAGGGGAGACTTACCAAGGTAATAGCGAATAAACAATTTGAATTCTACAGGCCCTATCCCTAAACTTGGATGTGTTGTTGATTGATAAAAATAGGATTTGGGTGGAGAAAGGACCTTTTCCTATATGGTAACTCAACTCTGTTGAATGAATCTCTAATCTGAACCATGTGGCCTACATTCCTCTGCTCAGGAGTGGGTGTGGCTAAAATGTTTGGGGTGTGGGGAGGACAAGGGCAAAGACCCTGGCAGTGCCCACACGTGGACCACTGTCCTTGGTCCTGAACACAAAAGTCATGGCATGTTGGGACAGGGTCACATTTCACAACCTGGAGATGGTTAATAGTTCCTGTTCAGCCTCTTCTAGAAATTCTGGGTGAGGTCAAGGAAGAGGCAGTGGTAGCAGAGAGTGAGAGAGGGCGTCAAAGAGATACAACGTCAGGGTGGGAAAAAGGGTTTTTATTTATAATGATAGAAAGAGATTTTATTCAGCAAATGTGTTCAGATTTTTCTTTTTAATATCTCCAAGGGGAAAAATCAGTTTCTTCCCTGCTATTGAAGAAACATGGCTGTAGCATATACTTTACAATATGGTTTGTGTTGTATAATATCTGGCTGATTTCATGTAAATGTGAGAGTTACAAATAGTTTTTCCTCTGAGATGTGTCTGAGAGTGTCACATGCTGCCCCTCCCTGGGCATCAGCCTGACAAAGCTATAGTCACCTAACTCCCTTACTGAGGGTGCGCTTTGCCATGATCATGAGAATGTTCATTGACCACCATCAAGTCCTAGTTTATATTAAGGATTCTCCTAAAAATTCAGCAGTACTGTTTACCTCCTCTCAGATATGCACTCTGTTCTCCCCCTGTGTCACTGCAAGCTTCCCCCCAAGTGCTCAGAAGCATCTTTCATCTTACCACAATTCAACCCACAATCTCTTGGCCTTGGAATGGGTTCAGTACGGAGGAGAGAAACCAAGAATAGCATTTGAAAATCTCATGCCAAGGCTGACAACGTGAGTAGGTTTCTAAGGACTGTGTCTTTTCAGATGGAAACCAAAACTCAAGATGTTTTTAATTCCTTGGCAGCCTGTCTTCACCTTGACTTTTCCATGCAAGGAGGTGTAAGAAGTCTATTTACAACTATTGTATAATGTAAAGGCAAATTATTTTGTTGCTATGTTTATTCCTGGTTAATTGAGAAAATTATTCCATTTAGCCAAGAGTAAAACCTCTGAGATTTTTCTTCTCGTTTCTCTGCATGTCGGGGGAAACAGGCAACAGTAAACAATTATGCCCTATTTTATTCCTAGTTAAATGAATTATCATAATAATAATTACCTGTAAAAACATCTGGTTTTTGGCACAGCTCAACACAGGGACTTCTCAGGGCAAGATTTGATCTTTACCCTCAATTCTGAACCTTTGCTTGGCTTCCCAGCTCCTTAGACTGACCTCCACAGGATTAGAGTGTGGGACCTTTGAAAGCTAGTGCTACTTTCAGATTTAGATAAGCTATTCCTTAAGAGACTTTGCTGTTGTTGTTGTTATACACAATACCTTTTTGTATGTCTTTATCTCTTGTTTAATTTTCTATGGAAACCATTTGCATGAAAACAGAGTTTTGTGCTTTACATCTGTTCCTGTTGCTCCTCCCAGTGTGACCACCTGAACTGCTTGTCCACTTGCTATGTAATTCACCAGGATGCCACTGTGAGAGCAAGACACCTCCTGGGGTTCGATGCTCTGAATCTGGGAAAGGAGGATAACGCTCTTGTCAGATTAGAAATTTGTTGAACAGTTTATGGTTCCTGAAATATAAGCAAACTCTGAGTCATCCAGGAAAAGCTTTATGAAGAACAATGGAGGACTCAAAGCATGGTCTGGGGACTACTTCATCAGAGCTCCCTAGGGTTGTGGTTAAAATACAGATTCTGGGGTCATATCCCAAACCTACTGAATCAGAATTTCTGGCATCTAGATTTTTACCCACCTCAGGTAATTCTAAAGTCAGGCTAAAGTTGAAGAACCACTGAATTAGAGTGGCAAATGACCTTAACCTTGTGTTTTGGGACCTGACTTCTGGAAATCTGCCTACAAATTCTGGCACTTAAGAGATTTGCTTAATGTAACTGATGCTGGCATGTGTCTGGCCACAAAGATGTGTTCCTGGTGGTGAAAGCTGCCACTGGCTAGAGCACTGAAGCTGCCCCAGGACCAAATGTGTCAAACAGGAAAACAAAGTCAGGATGACCAATACAACATGATACAAGCAAAGTTCATGGACCAGGAAACAGAAGACTTGGGTTCTGGGTCTGACTAGGTCATTATCAGATGCTCAACCTTGGCCACAGCAAAGTTGTCCATCTGGGCCTCAGTTTCTAGGTCTGTAAAATGAAAGGATTAGAATAGATCTGTGGTTTTCATACTGTTTTCCTCATATTGCTAGGTCCCAGGAAAATCAAGAGGCAGGAAGGAGGCTGAGTGAATGAGGTTCAAGATTTGTCATGCCCACTTCAACCAGAGAAGCTCAGCTTTTATCTCTTTTATACATCATGCTTCTGCAAAAAGGTTGTTTTTGAAAAGAGACATCTGCTTCTCAAAAAAAAAAAAAAGGTAAAAGCAAACTATTTGACTAGATGATGTGTAAGATCCCTCTGAGCACTATGATTTTAAGATAATGTTTTAGTGGGTTCTAGTTGGTTTACCTAGGAAAATACATCTTCTTCTCTTTAAAACAGAGGATTATGAAAGACTACAGCAACCACTTTGCATGTCAGATCCATCTTACAAAATGTTAATTTAACATTTGCAATTTAAAAATAAGTCAAGGATATAGAAGTTCTATTTCTCCCACAAGAATAGATATAAACTTTAGAATGTTTCTATCAAAGAGAAGTTTGGGCTTTTCCAACCCCAAGATATTTTATGAATAGTTAAAGATAATAGATGAATTCATAACACTGCTAAGGTTTTCCTCAAAGGAAAACAGCAGGGGTTGATGAAGTCTGAAGTGTTTGAGCAGGTTGACAGTAATGGCTAATATTGGGTTTTGAAATATACGTGTATTTTAATTTTCTGTGTAGGCTGTATTCCACATTAATAATGGACAATCTGGGGTTGATTGTTCTTTGCAAATATCTGCTTCACACTGGTTTTCTCACCAAATCCCTCAGACTGGAGAACAGAGCAGCAGCCAGCAGACAAATGAGAGGGTTGAGCTAAGTCCCATCCTTCCATGGGGGCTCTGAGGGACCAAGGCTAAGTCCACTCATCTTTTCCTGCCCCACTTGTGCCAACTGAAAAATGGAGGAAAGATGTGTAGCTGAGTAAACCCTCCTTCACATTAGGGAGTTTTGTAAATGTTCATGGGTGTGTTCATCTGTGAGGGCTGCCATAAGAAAGTATCATCAACTGAGTGGCTTACAGAAGAGAAATTCATTTTCTGAAGAGAAGAAGACAGAGATCAAGGCATGGACATAGTTGGATTGTCCTTGGCTTGCAGATGGCCGTCCTGTCGCTGTGTGTGTTCATATGGCCATCTCTCTATGTGCACACCGGTCTGGTGTCTCTTTCTTTCTGTGACCTAATCGCCTCTTCTTATAAAGACATCAGTCAGATTGGATTAGGGCCCACTCTAATGACCCCATTTTAATTTAATTACTCTTTAAAGACCCTATCTCCAAATACAGTTACATTCTGAGGTACTGGGTGTTAGGGCTTCAATTATGAATTTTAGGGGGACATAATTCACCCAGTTCAGCCCGTAACAGTGTGTTAGTATGAGTAGAGAACTTTGAGTTGTACTGAGGAATTATGAATATTATTATTGCCATTGTCATTGTTTTTATTTATTATTAGGTTGCTACTACTGAGGACCCATTTTGCCCCAAATGTTCAATTTCGAATCAGGCCATCTGGAGTGCTGGTCTCCGGGTTTCTTGCATAAAACTGGCCAGTTCTGGCCCAAGCCTGGCATGAAGAGTGTGTCCACACGTCCCTTCTAACAGGAGTCCAGGCCACGGGAGTATGGCAGACCTGACTTTCCAAGTTGCTGGTTTTGTAAATTCTCCACGCGACTGATGTCATTTACTTCTGTCCATTCAGCATATGGAATTTAGTGATGAGATCATTTAAACTTTATTTTGAGGTGGGAGAACAGCCATAAAATTTTTTGAAGATATCAAATAAATAATAATGGCTTTGCCAGAATAAGGATTTTAACAGTGGGACCGTACATCACATTTTGATTCATACGGGAAGGATAAAAATAGCCTAACAACAATAGGAAATTATGAAAAGTGGCTCTTGAGCCCTCACTGAAAGCCCAGTAGGGCTGGGAAGGGAGATGAATGTGTATCTAGAGGCTATCTCCTGCTCTCATTTGCGAGTGCATATCTTTTTGGGGTGGGCATCTACTGGTGCTTGATAAATACTTGGTGATTGATTAATAGAGAAAGATTAGCTGAATACAGGCTGCAATGCCAGACTTTTTGCTTTTAATATTTAAAGAAGTCTGAGCTTAAACCTTCCTGTGTCATAATAGCTTAACGTTGGAGCAGGAAAGAGAAGACACCCCCTGCCATTCAGGAATGCTTATGGACACAGAGTTAATGAGAGTCATGGTGTGTCAATGCGTTCAGTCCTCGGAGAACTCAGACATGTGTCTGGAACAGTTTAAATGCTTACCAGAGCCCTTTTCACTCTGATTTTGGAATTATTTTCCAACAATGTTGGGTGTGTATGTAAGTGAGTAAACTCTGACTGTATAATCTATTGGCCAGTTTTTCTGAGCTGGGGTCGGGGGCTGCGGGACAGTGTTTCCAAAACCTTTTCATTCTCATGATACACATAGAAAATGATGTTTGGAGGGCACACTGGGATAACTAGGCATTTATATCAGGGTCCAGTTCGGAAAATCAGAAACTGCTCTAGTTACTGTAAGAGAGAGAGTTGAATACAGGGAATTGGTTAAACAGGCACTAGAACTGAGAAGGTAACCCAGATGAAGCATTGTCGCTGACCCCTCTGGGGGGGCGACCAGAAGAGAGAATGTGGGAACTATCAGACCTGGAGCTTGGAAGAGGGTCCCAGACAGCAGGGACCAGTCCTCTGAGGAGCGGTTGCTGGTCCGTGGCTGCTGGTAGCCAAGGAACTTGGAGAAGGGGATTCCCAGCATGCTGGGAATTCGCTTCCAGGAGGGGCAGCGCCTGGGTGCTGCTGGTCCTTCTGAGGGGGGCAGTAAGATACATGCTGGGATGGCAGACAGAAGCTAGAAACCGGAACTCAGTGCTGCTGCAGAGTTGAGGTGCCAGTGTTAGGTCATTGCTGGCCGAACAGCCAGCAATGGGCAGGAGAAGGTCCTCTTCCTCCTGTTGCCTTCCAGTCTCCTTCTCCTGCTCCTTGTAGTTAGAACCCTCCAGGGAGTCATTTGTAAAAGGAGAAACATATTTGCCGCATCCCAGCACCAACATCACAGAGAAGAGTACAGAGGGTGGCTTTGGAATCTGGAGGCAATAGCTTAATAGCTGGCACCCAGGACTATCAGCCCAAGGGGTCTGACCCCACTGTCCCACGCAGGACAGGAAATCAAATCTCAGCTTACTTGTAGCCCGTTGGGTGTTAGACCCATCAGGAAGTACTGCTTTAGGGGCATAAGGGTCAGCAAAAAGAGATGCACAGTGTTATGGGGAGAGGATGCTGCATGGGGACGGAGGGAGGACCTGGTGAATGGCGTGAGAAAAGGGGAAGGTCAGTGGGCCCGATGAGAGGACAAAAAGAACCCAATGTTTGATCATGGGCTCTGGGGATCGACTGCCTGAGCTAAAGGCAGGTTCCAGCCCTTAGAGCTGCTCTGACCTGGGGCAAGCTACTTAACCTTCCCGAGCTTCATGGTGCTGCTGTGAGGATTAAATGAGCTAATCCGGGTAAAGTACTTAGCCCAGCGCTTCTCACAGGGTGAGCATTCGATACGTGTTAGTCCCTATTATCAGAAAATTTGTGGAACTCGTTCATCCACTGTCTCTGTGATGGTGATTACTGTGCATGCACCTGACGACTCATTTTCTCATCCTGACAGGTCTGTGCTACCCAAATTCCGCATTGGATCCAATTTGATCTTTACTGGCCAGTTAGATTGTTCATCCACCCTTGCAAATCTGGTAGGGAGAATGGGTCCACACAGGGTCGTTTCATCCAGGAGTGTTTTTGTCTCTTAAGCTAATTAACAATGTGGCTCTAGCACATGGGACCAAGACAGCTCCCCTGTTATCAGGAAGCTTAATTTTATGGATGATTGGAATTAGCGCAATAGTCCCTTATTTATAAACAGCAGTGTTAGGACAGCCATTACTCAGGTCCTTATTAATATTCCTGGTGACTGTGGGCATCTAACCAAATACGTGATTATATATGGGCTGGCTTTATGGTTCGCCTTGGGAGGCATCAGTGCCCAAGGCTGTGTGGTGTTTTCAAGGCACTGCAAGGCGGGGGATTCTGTCCTTGGGACCAGCACAATAAAACTCACTTCAGACTGCAAGCAAACTGTCAAAATACATCTCATGATCTTGGTCCTATATCCTGTTCCTGTCCCCTATATCCAGCTGCTGTCCTTGGACTTCCAGTTGAACCCTTGGTCTGAGCAGTTGGCACCTTCCTAATGTTACATGCCTTCTTGAACCAAATTTGACTTTCTTATCCCTGACCTGGGCTGTCCTGGATTCTGGAACTGTGCAGTAGCTCTACCCGGGTCAATTAAAATGTGTGTTGGTGGGGGAGGTACCCAGAGGGAGGTAGATGATCGTCTTTGTCTATTTGAAGGTACCTAACATCTCACCGTTAAACACACATTGCTTTAGTCCAATACAGTTTTTACTTGAAGATAGGGTTTCATGATAAAATCATTTGGGAAACAGTTAAAACAGGCTCTCTTACCCCACATCTTCTCTGAGCTGCTAAGGTACTGATGTTAGTTGGTGAATCTGCAAGAAAAAAGTATTAGAGCTTCCCCAATATTATGTAATCATCAACTCATTTTTTGAAGGGGTAGCGCTTGGGATTGGAAAACATGGTTTGGTTAGACAATGACTTTTTCTTACAATCTCTCTCTTCTTCTTGGTGTCTTCTTTCTAAATAAAAGTACTTCTGGAAGGAAATATATATCTAGTCTCTGTCACCTTAGTGAGACTTAGTTCCATGAGTTTCCAAGCACTTTGGGTTTTCCTTGCGCGAACACTCTCACAACTGTCTCTTCCTGGCTGTTTGGTTGTGTAAAAGAGGCGGGTTGGGAGAGACTGATGTGGGAGCTGTGGTTCCTGAAACATCTCGCCTCACCAACCTTCCTCTTCATTCCTTATTTTATTTCCTTAATTACCTAAATTCTGACCTTTTTTGTCCCTCTCCTTGTGTCCTCCAGCTCATCCAGGGTGATGCAGATGGCTTTCTCTGCCTTTCTACCTGGTCTTCCTTTCTTCATCTCCTCCTTTCTCAGGTCAGTCTGGATGGTCATTGATCTGGTTCAGATTAAGATGATGGAATATTTGGGATGCAGGGGGTCCCCATGCTGATCTACAGCTGCTTCATTATTCAGGAGAAAGAAGGAGAGATGAAATGTCACATTAGTGGCTCCTGATTCCAAGGCCAGTGCTCCTTCTTCCTGCACTGAGCTGTTCCCAGGACTGTACTAATCATGTCTTTTTATTCCATGGTTTTGATGCTGTGACATCTCGGGGCCTTGCTGAGCCTGAGAGACTGTCCCTCCCAGAGCTACCTAATTCCTAGAGATGGTAAACAACTCACCTAGCCTACAGTTGTGACTTTCACATGCAGACCAACCAATCCAGAACCCACACCCCCAACCACCTCCTTCATCAGGTTCTCACACTCCATGGCACTCACTATCTGCCTGTCCCAGTACCCCAGGGCCAGGTACCAGGCAACTAGGGACAGCCCCCATGCCCCAGAGCCTGCTGACATGATCCAATCTAGCCAATCTGAAACCAGTTTACCCTGCCTTGCCCATTTGTTGCCATAGAAACCATAATAAAGGCTCTTCCTAGCCTCTCCCGCCCTCTGCCCTCTTTCTGGGGACCCTGGCGCTTCCTCGTGTGATGCCCCCTCCCTGGATGGCATAACATCTCTCCACCTCCTGGGATCTGTGAGTATAACAAACTGTCTTCTCAATCAGAGTTGTTTACTGTACCATACTTGAATAATCATAAAACCTATATTTTTAAACAGGGCTTGGTCCCAGGAAACTGCCTGTGTTTTTGGAAGGACACAGAAGCTCTCCAGGTTTTGGGCAGATGGAGACCTTGAAGAAGGATCTCCTGGTGGCAGAAAGTTGTATGGGTAGAGCCTCCAGTTTTCCACCCTTGGACACTGACTCCCCGCGGGAGGCCCTGTCATCATCACTCCCAGCCCCGAAGGTTTTCTCTTTCTTGGGTCCAACACTGACAAACCCACAATCCCTCTTCCCTTATTTCCTTTCACACAAGCCAGACAAGCCAGATTTCAAAGGGAAATCGACTTCAAAAATAAGGGAAATCAAAAGGAAACTACACCAAGAAAAAAAAACCAAAAAAACCAAACCAAACCAAAAAAAAAGAAAACAAAAAACCCACCAATGCATACATACACATGAACAAAAAACAAGAAAGAAAACAAAATAAAATAAAATGAAGGGAAGAAAAAGGAGAAAACCTAAGAGGGGTCAGCTTCAAAGCTCTGGGAGGCAGCCACCCTGGCTGTGTTCCAATCCGATCCTTTTAGTCTGTGGTGTGATGAGCTGTTTCTTGGTGACAGCAAGCCTCCCTTCCACCAGTGCCCCGTGCTCCAGCCCTCCTCCCCCAACCCCGTTACATTATTGATGAAAAAAACAGCCTCATTATGGGGTCCATTTGGCAGTAACTTCTCCCTCTTTGGATATGATCCAAGACAAACCATTGCTACACTCAAATATTTCTCTGGAATATAACTATTCCATACAGTTTGTCCCCTGCCTTAGCTCTCAGGCCACACCCCTCCCTGCGGTGTCACAAACCCCAGCACCCACCCAACTCCATCTGCCTCCTGATGCCCCGCCCCATCTACCGGCTCACTTTGCTGCTTCGTGGGCCTTCTCTTCTTGTTCACTGGGACGTGACGACCCAATTCTTGCTTGTCTGACTCTGGCCTGTGACCTTGACACTCCAGAAGTCCTGGCCATAAAAAATTGTCCCCAAACACCAGTCTAGGCTTTTGGAACCCTGTTGAATGGAGCCCTGAACTCCTGATTATCCAGAAGGAGCATTGTACAGAAACCATGTTATTAGAAGCTATTTGCTAAGTCCCTTGTATAATAAACAAACACCATCATTCCCATTAAAAAAAAAAGTTAAGTTAAAAAGGTAGAAAGTGTAGAAGGCCTGATGCAAAGGCAAATAACAAGGCTCGTTTCTTCTATTGAATAAATATTTATGGAACACCAACAATGTGTTGGGTACCATGAGTTCTGGCACTGGGGGTATATCAGGAGAGAAAACAGACAAAAATCTCCGTCCTCACGGGGCTTACATTCTAATGGAGGGGAGAGACGGACACTAAACAAAATAAAGAGGCAGATTAATTAGTATGTTGGAAGGTGGTAAGTGCTAATGAGAATCAGGGAAGCTGGAGTGCACCAAGGAAGAAGTGCAGGCTAGAATCCTAAAAAGGATGGTCGGTAAAGGCCTCACTGAGAAGGTGACATCTGAACAAAGGCTTAAAGGGGGTGAGGATAAGGATATTGGGGAAGTGTTTTAGGCAGACAGTTCTAGAGCAGCCAGTGCAAAGGCCCTGAGGCATTCAGGCAATTGAAATGAATTCATTGAAGCCAGTGTGGCTGCAGCAGAGTGCAGGAGGGGAGAGCAATCAGAAAGGGAAGGGTGGGGGATCCTAGGTCATGGGTGTGGTAGCCATGGTAAGAACTTTGGCTTTTACCCTGAGTGAGAGAGGGAGCCAATGCCAAGTTTGGAACAGAATGATATCATCTGACTTATATTTTGAAAGAAATACACTTTTTTTTAAAGATTTTATTTTTTTACACCCAACGTAGGGCTCGAACTCACAACCCTGAGATCAAGAGTCACAGGCTCCACCGACTGAGCCAGCCAGGTGCTTGGAAGGAAATATACACTGTAATTTACTGAACCCTTAGGATGGTGCCAGGAATTGTGCTAAACACCATACATGCACTATATCTTCAAATCTTTGCAGCAGCTTTTAGGGAAAGATTCTATTATTATAATCTAAACTTTAGGAGGTGGGGAAACTGACTCAGAGATCTAGGAAACATGTCCTACATCAGCTAATAAATCAAGGCAGCTGGAGTTGAACCCCAGTCTTTCTGACTCTGAAGCTAGAGCTTGAACCACTTCTTTGTGCCTTGGAACTTGTCACTAACCGAAGCCTTTAGGCTTTCGCCTGTGCAGCGAGGGCGTGAAGTGGCAATGGGCCCCAACCTCAGTTTTCTTTACGCTGTCTTTGCATAATAGACATTTCGCTCCCCTGACCCACCTCCCCCACCCCCACCTGCTTGGCTGACTTTAGGTCCTTCTCCTTCACACCTGACACACTAGTTCAAAGTTCATACTCAAAGCTCAAACCAGTGCGCTGTGAAGGTGGTAACTGAGGCCAAGCATGTGAACATGGCTTAGTATGCTGCCTCTTCAGACCTATGGCTCAATAGCGTTAGGCCCCTGTGGTACACATACCATGCCCTCCCCAGCTCCCGTTCCTGTCTGACCCGCGGGAGGCCTGAGTCTCATGCAGCTCTTAGGGAACCTTCCTTGGCATCCCAGAGAGAACAACCGATCAATAAATCTCTGGGTACCCCTCAGATTCAAATAGTCTCCTAGGGTCCATGTCCATGTGGCATAATCTGGTCAGAATCTAAAACACAGTCTACTGAGCAATGTCCGGCCCATATAAGCCGTTTGGATGTGCCTGTGAGGTGTGTATGTGAGGGATAAAGAGTTCCTGAGAAGGAATGGCAGTTCTGCTAGGAAGGTGTGGTGAGGAACTGTCTAAAAGAGCTGGGACGAGAACCCAAAGGGCTTTATTTCTCAGGCTCCTCTGGTGAGCCACCCTTTGACCCAAGACTTTTAAACAGCTACAAGAGCAAAAACCTCTAAAACATAGTCACTATTTTAAGTGCATATGCACCTGTGATGTTATGATTTAAAATAAGGAAGGTATATTTGGTTTTGTCCCTCTTCCTGGCACAGAGCTCCTAAAACCATTGGAATTTCCTAAGTGGTGACAATGATAAAGGTGTCTTTTGTTATGTGAATGAGCTGACTTTTGGTAACATAAGGTGACCTAAGGGGGGGGTGGTTGCCAGGGGAACCAACGACGTGATTAGAGGGTTGGAGCTTTCAGTCCTACCCCTGATCTCTGGAGAGGGGTGAGGGGCTGGAGGTTGAATCAATTGCCAATGACCAGTGTGTTCATCAATGGTATCTATGGAATGAAGCCTCCACAAAACCCCTGAAGGATATTTAATTACACTTCAATAATAATAATATAAAAAACGCTCAAAGGACAGATTTGGAGAGCTTCTGGGTTGATGAACACGTGGAGATGTGGTGTAATTGGAGAGGGCATGGAAGCTCCGCCCTTTCCCCCCATACATCCCCCTAGGTATGTCTTCATGGGGCTGTTGCTGAGTTATTTCCTTTTATAAAAAAAACCCAGTAACCTCGTAAGTAAAATATTTTTCTGGGTTCTGTAAGCCACTCTAGCAAGTTACTTGAACCCAAGGAGGGGGTCGTTGGAACCTCCAATCTATAGCAGATTGGTCAGAAGTGCAGGTGACAACCTGGATGTGCGATCGTGTCTGATGTGATGGGGAGGCCTTCTTGTAGGACTGAGCTCTTGACCTATAAGATCTGATGCTATCTATGGGTAGATAGTGTCAGGATTGAGTTGAATTGTAGGATATTCAGCGGGTGTTGGAGAATTGCTTGGTGTATTAAACACACACACACACACACACACACAGGAATTGAGTGCAGAATTATAGTACCTCATTGGAGTGGGAGGTAGTGGGAGTGGGGAGAGGGCAGGAGAAATGCTAATTTGAGCCATATCAGGCTCAGGTGAGACTCTTCCCCAGGCCATTCAAACAAGAAGGGGTGGACTTCTCCAGGGGAGACAGACAAGAGTCCCTTCCAGAAACATGAGTCTGAAGGAGAGGGCAGCCATTCCCCCGGGCCACTGCAGGAAAGCCCAGCTTTGCACTGCTGAGGAGCTGCAGGACGCTTCTGCAGAATTCTGCACTCTCTCACCCTGAGAGGCAGGACAATGCCTTGGGCTTCAGGGACAAAGCATCTGGCAATAGGAGAAGAGCAGGCTTGTGTGGGGGCGCAGCCCCTGTGGAGCCTCTGGCTCTTTGACACGCCAAGCCGGAATGTTGTCATGTCTGGCCAGTGCGTGGACACGCTCTGTCTATACCGACACAACTCTTGTGTCTACCCTACCCTGAGGAATGGGTTAGCAAACACTGACCCAATGATGATTTTATCTGCAGCTCTGTCTTTCAGAGGCAGACAATCATGAAGGCTTGAGAGGTTTTAAGTGAGACTGGGAAAAGGTGGGTTCCTAGAGCAAAAAGAGCAAAGGAAGCAGCCTGCAGGGAGTGGATAGTTGGGGACGAGTGAGCGGTACGGTGTCAGTGACCGCAGACATGCCACCTGCATGAACCCAAGAATCACTGGGGTGAAAATGAATCAGAACCCCATTGGAGCAGTTCCTTCAGAATAGATGATTCTTAGACCATTCACTCCTTTATTCAGCAATTTCATTAATTTACTTATTTTTGCGTGATGATCGGCTCGGAACTAGGAACAGAGACAAATATGATCTGGTTTGTCTTCAAGGGCTTTGCGGTTTAGAGCAGCACCGTTCAATGCACCTTTTGGAGGTGCTAGAGATGTTCTCTAATTCCGCACTATTGGCATGTGGCTACTGAGCCCTTGATACGTGGCTAGTGCAACTGAGGCACTGCATTTTACATCTTCTTTAACTTTAATTCACTCAAATTTAAATTTCACTGTGCCTGAAGAATAAGATGAAATAACTGAGCCAACTGAGCCTTGAAAAATAAGATTAAAAATAATCACTTCACAAGAGCATGGTCTAGCTAAGCTCTGGCCAGGAGGGTGAGGAGGTTTTCCACACTTCTCTAGTACAAGTGAAGTTCTTCATGTTACCATGCCTTAGAGAGAAGACTGTCATTCCCAAGCCATTCTCCCTCTCCTCACTCTCATTTTTTTTCTCTCAAAAGATATAGAGAGGAGGTCTGTGGAACCAGCAACAAAACACACCCTTCATTTCTTGCTCTGTGTAGTCTCCATCTACACACGCATTCAACCACCTATCCCCATAGTCAACCCTCTTCTGACTCAGCTTCCTTCTCTTAGGAGAGCTGAGATGGAAGAACACGGGCAAGTGAGAGGCAGTGTATAGAATAAGCGTGAGATGTGACACCCATGTACACAAGCCATTTCAGAGACAATGTCTTCAGGGGGTCCCTGGTAAGTGACATCTCTGCTCCCCAAAGGCAGCAGTTGCTGCTAATGGCTTTGATGAGGCCATCTAGATATATCTCAATTACACTGATTACTGGATGAATTTTTCAAGTCAGGCAGGTTGGAGTCAAGGTAAACCATTAGCAGTGAAAATGGCAGTAACAAAAACAAAGACGGATGTCTGCCCCAAGAACACTCTCATCATTCTTGTCCTGAACACCCCCAGTTCCTACCCTGAAGATGGCTATGTTCCCTCCCTAGGCAGAGGCTGAGCTGTCTCTCCTGGCCAGGCCTGGGGCTCATCTACATCCTCTCCAGGGAAACCAGCCAAGGAAATGGCCGTGTTCTTGCTTCAACTGGGGCATCCCACGAGCCCCATCCTACCTTGAGTTGGCAGCTGAGGGATTTCCCATCCATTTAGTGAGACATCTGAGAGAGAAAAGGAGTCTAAAAAGGTCATCTCCATAATGTAAGACCTGTGCACCCATTTAGGCATGCTAGCACACGCAGGGCTTGAATACTACGGGCTGTCAAAAGATTGCTTCTCTGTGCTATTGCTTTTTCTCTCCATTCACTAAATTTTGCTGAGAAAGTGTGGATGACTGAGAAGAGTTAAGTGGTCTGATGTTGGGGACAGAGTGTGAGGGATGCTATTTGCCAACAAAATGTTGAGAGTCTTCTAATTTTTAGCCAATTGTTTAAAAGCCAACAGACGGTAATGCTTATGAGATGTATAATTCAAGGCAAATCTGTCCAGATAGAGAGGATAAAGCATCTTTAACTTGGCTAACAAATGTTGAGCTGCATTCAGATAAATAAAACCGACAAAACCCAAGGCACATAATTGCAACATTGGAGAGATGAAAAACAATCCTTTTTTTTTTTAAAGAAGTATATGTACTTGAATAAAGTGTTGGGATTTTCCTCTCCTTCACTGCTGATGAGTTACGTTATCAGTCACAGGCGAAGGCAGGATGTATCCCCAAATCTTGAATATTTGACATTTGCCTACTCTTCCCAGGGTCACGCTGCATGCCAGTTTTTCAGTTCTCCCAACTTTTTGTTTTGTGCCAAATAACGTGATCTTTGTTTCATTAATATTTAAGAGTAATTTACATTGTGCCAGATGATCTTAAAGCTCATTTAAATCAGCTTGAAGATAATATTAACTTTCTCCTAGCATAATCTACTACCATAAATGATAGTGTCATCTGCATATAAATGATGGGCTAAATATGATAATGAATAGCAAAGATTACCAATATAGAATGACAACTGCGTTTGATTTCAGATAAATCTTTCAAGGATCCATTATTCTGTTTTCAGAATTAAAGATGCATTGTTTTTGCCCAAATCGTCTAAGGAAAACACAAAAGGTTTTCATGAAATGGATCTTTTATTGTGTTAGAAAGGGAGGGGGGAATGTTCACAAATTATACACATATTGTTTTGCAAATACAGTAATTAGAGTTTGCACAGATCATTACTTTACTGGATTGAACAACTGTCTCTTGGCAATTGCTACCTTTTCTCCATTTTTTTCCTCTTCCTCCTCCTTCTGATGATGATGATGAACACTTTTAAATACCGTTTCACTTGACACTGGCTTGAACCCTTAAATTGCCATAAGCCTATGGGTTTTTTGCCATGCTACCTTCTAGGGGACATCCTTGCACACTCTGAAAACGTTGGATTTTAATAAATCACACTTTCCTTTTTTTAAATTGTCCTAGAACTTACTGGCCTCAGTTGTTTGAGTAAAATACAAATTTTGGATAACTGCATCAAATATGATATGTAAGAACTAAAGTAAGGACATATATTTCTCCCCTAAGAGACTATTTTTTAAAGTCAAAGGGAAAACATAATGAGGAGAAATGAAGAAAGAGACGAGAGGAAAAGTCAATGTCTGTAAACATGCATTGCTCTTTGTGTTGAAGATGGAGGCCTAGGGCTGCCAAGGCAGCCATATTTCATTTTCTTCGTGGATGCTGGGCAAAGTTATGCAAAATAATGGTACTTTCTTTCCTGCCCTCTCTCTTTTCTTCCTTTTATCTAAGTGTCCCATCTGGCTTCCCCCAAACACAGAGGGTTCTCTAACCCCATTCAGGAGTTCTGTGGGGCGTTCTTGGAGTTTCAAAGCTCTGGTAAAGAAGGTAGAGTTCGCTTTCGGGCTGGGAAGGAATGGTTTTTCCACTTTTCAGATTCAGTAGAGCCAGTCACTGTTGTGGGTCCAGGGAACAGGCCAATAAGCTTCCTGTGGGTAACTGCGTGTGTGTCTGGTATCTCCTCACACAGCCTCTGGGACTCAAAGATCCTCCGTGTTTGTCAATTGAATGAGTGACTGGGAATATCATACAGTTAGAGGAAGTCTATTACAGAAGGTAAGGGCTTACTGCTCATCCACACCACTGGGTATGTTCAGGCAAGCAAACAGCCCTCCTCTTCGTGGGCCCTCCAGCTTTGCCTATGCTTGAGGAACTGCTTCCTTGACTTTCCAGTCCCGGAGAGGAAAGACTTTAAGATGAAGGAACACCAGGGAGGAAGAGGTGCCCGAGAGGTTGTGAGGGAACAGGTTATAAGCAGACTCTAGGTGTGGTGGGGAGATCTGGGGTGGAAGTCAAGCCAAACTGTTGTGCAGAAGTCACCCTGCCTTGTATCTCCATACCTTGGTCCGGACTGTGCCTTATATCTAGAATGTTCTTTAGCTAACAAATTTCTAATTTTTTTCCTTCAAGATTCTGTCCCAAATGTAACCTCCTCTTTGAAGTTTTCTCATCTTTTTGGGCAACATTACATCTTTTTTTGCTTCTACAGTATTTTTGTATATAACTCCATTGGCCCTGGATATTTATCTCCAGGTGTCTGTCTTCTCCATTAGCCTGTGCATTCTGAAGGCTGAATTTTATTTATCTTGATTTTTCTCATGCTTAGCACAGTGCCTGGCACATAGAAGACATTTTAAAGGGGCCTGCTGAATGAGAATGATGGCACAGAGCACTGAGAAGGCACAGTGGAAAGAACGCAAGCAGGGGCACTCTGTACAATTGTGTAGGTTGTGCACTGTACATCTGTATGCATGACTCATGTTTCTGGGTCCCTGACAGCTTGGTGGGGAGATGGGGAACTTAGAGCTTAGGAAATGGATCATCTTAGAGCCCTTTCTGTCCCTTTTCACCTGGTCCACAGGGCTTTAAAATGATATAAGTTCTTAAGTATAACATGTTTTCCAGACCAGAGGACTTCCTTATTTCCCCTCAGATCTTCCCATCTGTGACTAATGTCTCAGTTTCCTTCAATAGTTACCTTACTCTTTCATTTCTTCAATAAAAAATAGGAATGTTTTGGCATCTTTTAATTTGAGAGTCATATTGAGACCAGATCCTTTCCTATTGGGATCATTTGAAGAGACTGGAAAATAGGAAATCATATGCCCAGTGGGAAGGGAGGTGGGAGTGGGATGGATGTGGAAAAAACTGCCGAGAGGACCTGCCCTATTAGCAGTGTTTGGGTAGAAAATCAGTTTATGTACACAGGAGAACCAGAGGGACAGCCAAGTTTTAACCACAAAGGGAGGGAGGCTGAGGTTGTGGGTGGTTGAGTTTAGAGAGGAAGGCCATGCTTGAGGATGGT
The DNA here is from genome assembly GCF_004348235.1 of Phoca vitulina. NCBI lineage: Eukaryota > Metazoa > Chordata > Mammalia > Carnivora > Phocidae > Phoca > Phoca vitulina. Next base: position 27,944,598 of record NW_022589717.1, on the reverse strand, counting down.
GAAGGAGCTAACAGAACAATGGCTCTGCCCTTTGAGAACCTTTTTTACTTGTCTCATGGTCTGGCCACTAAGCTCATTATCTCATAGTTCACACTGCTTTCTCTGAGATTGGTTTATCCTATTAACAACAATCAAAGCAACACATCACCTTAAGACCTTTTACCATCTTTAATGAAGGCTGTTGGAAAAGCTCCCATTTTGGAGAAGGTGCTCAGAGGGCCAACAGTTACCCCAGCCCTGGTCTTCCTGGGTGGTGCTTGCAGAGTGGCACTTGCTGATCTTCTCTGGAAATCTAATGCCCCCAGAGTGTGACTGCTCTCCTGGAGCCCAGGGGCCCTTTGATAATGAAGCAGGTGCAGGGAGGTCAAGTTCCTTCCACGGGGGAGGCTATATTCTTGGTGGCTCTGCCCAAAGCCACAGTTTCCCCCCTGAACATGGGGACTCCTGGAGATGGATTAAAAAGTCCATCTCACCAGGCAGAGAGTCAGTGGTTAAAAAAAAAAAGTCTCCTTCTGAAAGAATCTGGTCAGAGCGTGGGGCCTGGGCACATAGACAATGGCAGGAGCTGGTGAGGGGGGCTCAGTAAGAGAAGAGGAGCTCAGAGGGAAGGACAGGTGGGACGACACCCCCCAGTTTGCTCTGTGCTTGCTGCCCTCATAATGCAAAGCCAGGGAAACACTAACCAGATTTAGTGAGCAGATATAGCTGATTTACCTTATAATGATCAGTGCATTAGGCAAGTGTGAGTCTATTTCTTCATCGGCTCCTCTCCGTAAGTGCTAGCCATGGTTCTCCAAGAAGGACACAGCCAGGCAGGGCCTTGCCACCACCTGCACCCCACAATTGTCATCGGATGCTACCCGTGGGGAAAATGATCTCGTTTAATCCTGTAATAGAACCAGCCTCTGGATTAGACGCCATTATTACCCCCATTGTACTGATGAAGAAACTGATGCAGGTCATAAGCAATGGAAGAGGAGTCTGAATACAGGGAGTCTGACTTCAGAGCCTGAGATCTCATTGATTTCACTAGCCCATCTCACCATTTTTTAAAATTAACATATAATGTATTATTTGTTTCAGAGGTGCAGGTCTGTGATTCAACAGTCTTACACAATTCACAGCGCTCACCAGAGCACATACCCTTCCCCAGTGTCCATCACCCAGCCACCCCATCCTTCCCACCCCCTTCCACTCCAGCAACCCTCAGTTTGTTTCCTGAGATTAAGTAAACCTGGTTTTTTCCCTTTTATTGACATATAATTAACACGTAACATTCTATTAGTTTTAGCATACAAAATATGTACATAGCGCAAAACGATCGCCACAGTAAGTCTAGTTAACATCTTCATTTCACATAGTTACGGTTTCTTTTTTCTTGTGATGACAAATTTTAAGACCTCCTCTCTTAGCAGCTTTTCAACTTATAGTATTAACTATAGTCCCCAGGCTTTACCTTCCATTCCCAGGATTTATTCGCCTGGTAACTGGCAGTTTGTACCTTTTGACCACCTTTGCCCAACCTAAACCTACACCTGTTTGATGAGAGTCCATCTGGATTCTGGGGTTTCCTCACTGGCCCTCAGATATGGGCACCTGTGCCCCTCCTTACTGAGGAGGAGGAAGGGGCTTCAGCCTTCACATCTGTCTGGGGCGGCACTGGTGGTTGGAAATCAGGTGCGCAAGCCCCTCGGCAGGAGTAATGCTTCTGATACTCAGAAGCACGACTCCTCCTCACCTTGTCTATTACCCACTGGGGTCTCCCCCAGGTGCCTACTTCTCATTTTCATACCAGCCATCTGCTGATTATTGATTTGTCTGACAGTCTAAAAAATGCCCGGTGCTAAAAGGAATGCTGGGTTTTTTCAGTCTGCTCTCTCCTTCCCTATATTCTTTATTGTCTTCTGCTCTTTACTGAGGAAAAAAAATATTCCATTTAAAAAAATACTATTGATGGTTAGTTCTTTTAATCTCCTGGGCACCTACCAATGAGGAACGCATCAAAGTGTCCAAGCCCTGTCAGCTGGACCATGACCACGTGAGAGACCAAATGTCTAAGCTGAGACAAGGGGGATGCAGACGAGAGGGGGAGCACTGGGCGCACAGGTCATGCCACACCTGAGGTCCTTAACTCTTGGCAGCATGGTGCACACCTGAGAGCTTTTAAGGCTCCTAGAGCCCAGACTACTCTCAGACCTATTACAACAGAATCTCTGGGTGAGGGCCCCAGATACTGGGCCTTTTTAAGTTTTCCATGTGATTCCATCTTATGCTTCCGGTGGCTGCGCCGTATTATTTATGCAAAAGACTTGTGCGACCCCAGCCCAGCACTTATTATAGACATGGGGGGTGGCCTTGGATAGGAAAATGGAGTTCCCACATGAACTCCCAGAGAAGATTCCTTGAGCCCTTTACTTCAGTTCCAATGACATCTGATATTCACGGTGTGTTAGTTATCTCTCCCTGCATAACAAACTATCCCACACTTATCGACTTCAACCAATCAACATCTATTATATCAGAGTTTCTGTGGGTCAGCAATGGGAAAGCGGCTGAGCTGGGTGATTCTGGCTTAGAATCTGGCTCATGAGGTTGTAGCCAAGATGTTGGCTGGGGCTGTGGTCACCTGAAGGCTTGACCCAGGCTGGAGGACCCGCTTGCAAGCTGACTCCCTCATATGGCTACTGGCAGGAGGCCTCAGTTCTTCCCAGCTGGCCCTCCCAGAAGGCTGTTTGAGTGTCCTCATGACATGGCACATGGTGATTCAAGAGCTAGAACAAGGAGGAGGCCACAATGCCTTTTCTGTCTAATCTCAAATGTCTGAGACCCTCACTTCCACCACATTCTGTGTGTTAGAAATCACTACATCCAGCCCACAGGTCAGGAGAGGGGAATTCGATTCCACCCACTAAAGGGAGAGATAAGAATTCATGGACGTATTTTAAAACCATCCCAATGAGTATTGGAAATTAGTGTCTTTTCTCGCTTTATTCATCTTTCTCCCAGGGAGAGGCTTTAGTTCTGGATTCCAGAGATGCATCAGGAAGCCAAATGCACAGCTGGAACAGACCAGTGTCCCCGGGCCAACTCTGTAACTTTCTTCTTCTCTCTTTCATTCTGGTCCTTGACTCATTTGTTCCAGCAAACCCACAGTTCCCTGTCCAGCTCTGACTCTCTCTTGTCTAGCCTCAGTGTGGTTCTGCTGCTGGGGGTGGACGTGGCAGGTAAAGAACGCTTTGGACTGGGAGGGAGGGGATGGTGAAGGAAGAGACACCCTCTGTGTGGTCTGGTCCCACAGTCAGCACTTTCTCTCCGTGAATCCTAATCTCCCAGGAGCACATCTCCTCTTAAGCTAACGGAGTGTTTGTCTTATTGCCAGACTTAAGTGATATTATGCAAGGTCTGGCTTTGAGCTCTTGGAAATTGGAGTCAGAATAGGAGGAAAGGATCTTGTCTACCACATTGGAAACCTGGGTTTTAAGTTAATTATACATAATGAGCATAACTTAATTACACTTAGGACAGAAGTATTCGAAGTGCGTTCCGAGGAACTCAAGATTCTGTGGAGATCTTTTGGGAATTCTGCAAATGTTCTATTTGCAATCTACTTAAAAATTTAAAATACCTTACGTTTTTAATGGTAAACAAGTAATATATATCAGCTCTTGACAATCAGCACATTAGCTTGTGCCTGCCAAGCTAACTTGGTGTGTATGAGCCCAGATATTGGAATAAAGCTTTTCCTGCTATCACTATTAACAGAGGGGCGTCTTGAGTTTGCAAAGCCAATGACTTAAAAAAAAAAAAAAAAAACAGTTACCATTTGCAGCTACTCATTTGGGGGAAATCAGACTTTTCTCACTATTATACAATCAAAACAAAATCCTAAAATAAATTGGATGCTTAGTCTGATATGACATCAGTTTACATCCCTAACTCGCCATTTTAAATTGTGTTGCTGTAAAGATTCATTTCACCATTATCCCCTTGATTGGCTTCTAATATATAAAAGTTATGAGTTAAAGCCTATAAAATATATGTTTCATAATAATTTGTCAATTTTAATCTGTTTTGTACATTAATGTTTCCGAATGCTTGTTGTTGCAAATTACAGAAAACCCAAAACTCAAAATGGTTTAAGCATTAAGAGGATTTATCATCTTACATAAAAAGAAATTCCAGGGTTGGTCAAGTTGATGGCTCAGCATCACTGAGTACCTAGGTTCCTCTCCTTTTCCGTTTTGCCTTCCTCGGGGTGTTATCTTTGGACTAACTCCCTTCAAGATAGCAAGATGGTTGCTACAATTCCAAGCATCCATGCATGCATGGGAAATATCCAGTGGGAGAAAAGGACAAAATGTCTCTTCTTAGGAGCAAGTAATTTTTTCCAGAAGCCACTAGACAGCCCTCCCCTGGCATTTCATTGTGCAGAACTTGTTTACACCAGTCATGGCAAGGAGAAGGGCCACCATAATTGGCCTTTCCCGAACCGTGGAGGAGAGATGTGGACCCTGAATGAAACCTGGGCTGAGCCAGCATGAACATAGGAGAGAACAGCTTTTGGGACTCTACTAACAGTATCTATTAGGATTTGGGTTCCTTATATGAGTCATTTAATAAAACCATTTTGCCACTAAAAAAAGAAAATTGGTTGGCAAAACTTCTGGGTGCACTGAGAACTCTTCCTGGGCCAGGCCTTGGGGCTGTTTTTGCTGTCAGCCAGTTTTGCCGGGAGGGAAGCGACGCCTGCACCTACACTGACCGCCGCAGGGTTCAGCTTGCCCTTCAGCACACTTCCTCCCCTCAGTGACCCTGGCTGACCTCTGCACGAAGATCGGCAATTTATAAGGTGTTTTCCTGTATTCACCTCGCTCATCCTCAAGCTGCGACTCCAAAATCTAGTTGGCCCTCTGATCATCCCCAACACCTGGGAGCATCTTGAACAAAAGAGAGTCACAGGTCTCACCTTGGTCCCCCTGAATCAGAACCTCATGAGGTATTTTTTCCTCAAAGCTCTCTGGGTATTTCTGCCCTCATGGTGAACTGTGAGAGGTTTGACATGGCTGGAAGGTTGGTGTAGCTGGACAAGAGCCCGCAGAGGTGGGCAGGGGTCAGGTGAAGCTGGGGCTCTGAGTCAGGGCTGGGACTCCATCGCTATCAGGTGGGGCACGGTTGACAGGTGATGGACATTAAGCCAAAGCAACAGGGACAGAAGAAAGGAAAGGGCACTTGAGAGAAGCTAAGGAAACACAGTCAACAGGACTTAGTGTCTAATTAAATTGAGAGAAAGAAAGCCCCGAAGTGGCTCCCAGGTGCCTAGCTTGGGGGATTCTCTCTCTCTCTCAGCAGGTGGCTTTTCTCTGTCCCTGGTTTTCTGGCTGAGGAAGACACCCTCAACACTTTCACTTCCGTCGAAATTTTCTTGACTTCCCTCTTCTTCCACCCCCACTTGTTCCTCTGAAAGCTGACCTTCCAACACTGCCTGTGCTCGGGGCTTCAGAACCCTCCCACACAACTCAAACTGACCGTTCATCTTTCCTCACAAAACAACAGTCATAAACAACCAGGCTTCCATCAAACGGATACTTGATAGATTTTGTCCACAGGAAAAAAATAAATAGATCCAGCCCATCTAAGCTGGAAAGGAGCTACCCATATACCCCCAAAGCAAGGAGAGGGGCGGTGTGGGGCTAATCTTGAATTACATGAAATGCTAATGTTGAAATGAAGAAAACAGTGCAAAGTGTATGCTCCTTAGACTAGACCAGAAGATAACTGAAATCTCGAATTGTGTTCTTGAATACTGGTATTCATTCTACCATACTGTGTTCTAAAGAAAGTGAATTCTAACGTTTTGCTGAAACACTAATGGAAATTGTGAGAGAACAGTGGAAGGGTAAAAATGAAAATCCTTGAATTTCCTGAATGCTAATAGTTTAAGAATTTTTTAAAAACCACTCATGAAAAGCTCTGGCAAATTTACTTTTTTGTTTTGTCATTTTTTTCAGGCAATGTTTTAGGAGCACTATCTGACCACTTCTGTTCTTCCAAGATCTCTAGGCTAACACACGTTCTGTTCCTCGGGTCTGCATACAAAAATCCCTCCACATCCCTACTCATTGCTCCATTCCCTAAAAACCTGTCAGTTGCTGACAAATCCTGGATGAACACAGGACATCCACTTCTTTGCCACTTAAATAAAACACACTAAAGGGAGCCATTTCCCCTATAAAAGGGTGAAGAACACTCATGATTGCAAATCTGCCATTCATTCACTGAAGAGCAGGTGGGAGACATGTTTAAAAAGAAACAGAGGTTTGGAATAGTGAATAAAAAAATAATGGTATATCGGTCCAGTGGAATTTTCTTCAACTCCAACAAAAATAAACTATTATCTTGATGGATGCAAATATGTGGATGAATTTCAAAATAATTTTGTTGGGTAAAAGAAGCCAGACCAAAATGGATGTATAGAACACATGATGACATTTTTTATAAAATTTTATAAAATGCAAACTCATCTGTAATGACAGAAAAACCATACTGTGGTTGTCTAGGGATGATGGATGGGAAGGGCAAAGTACAAAGGAGTACAAGGAAATTTTGGATGTGATAGCTACATTGATAATCTTGATGGTGGTGAAAGTCTCACAAGCCTCTGCCTATGTCAAATCTCATCAACTATACACTTTAAATATGTGCAATTTATTGTGCCTCAATTTTATGTAAATAAAGCTTTAAAAAAAAAAAAAGCCAGGGAGAAAAAGATTGAACCTTCCCAACTAAAATGTTTCAATACAGGCGTACTAACCATCTTTCTCTAAGGTAATTTTTCTTTAAAATTTTACAGTTATTTTTGCAGGTTTCTGTTTCCATACTAACCCCGCAAGTCATGTCAGTAGGTCCTTTCTATTTACCAGACACTTGGGCATAATGAGGCTTCTAGAGACACAGGCTGGCGAAGATGCAAAATTCGTCTTTTCTGTTTTGCTCCGTGCCACTCGCAGTTCTTGGTTGTTCCAAGGGTTCCTGCTCCCAGCTAGCTCAGCAGGCACTCCCCCCCTCGGTGCCTGATCGGGGCTCCTCACTAGCTGTCCTTTCTCCTTGCTCGTGGGCTGGAAGCTCCCTCGAAGTGAGTGGCAGCTGTGTACGTGAAGAAGGTGAGCAAGAGTTCGGGTGGTGGGGAGGAGACTGGCTCCCTTGGGGAGAAGCTGCACACAGAGACCAAATGCCTGAGCTGAAGAGAAGCCTGAACAGAGAAAGCTGAGCAGGGAAGGGTGAAATGGAGGGCGCCCGGCAGAGAGAAGAGGCTGTGGCAGCCAGGTTTGGGTCCCTGAAAGGGAGGGCTTGTGGAAGGGAGGTCCCAAAGGCCCTCTTTCCTCCACATCTTCGCCTGTCTGCCTTTTCCATTAACAGTCGTCGCCGTGGCACTTGTAGTCATGATGTCTCAGATCTCCAGGAATAATCCTGCTCCATGCAGACCGCAGAACTGATGTACTCAGAGCGTGGGCTAAGGCTCATCAACTGACACCTTAACAGTAGGCTGACGTTAGCGCTCGAGGAGATGAAAAATAATAGTCAGAATCACTTCTCCCAGTGGCCATGACTCCAGTGTCATTGTATATATTGAAAATATTTGTGATAATTCATGGAGTGGCCATTAATAGGCACTGCACCAAGCACTTATACATATTATCTATCTAAATCCGTTCGCTAACCCTGCAAGGGAATGACTGTGATCCATATTCTGTAGATGAGAACACTGAGGCTCCAAGCCCCAATGACTTCCGCAAGACCACGTACTTTTCAAGTAGAGCTGCTAGGACTTGAACCTAGCTCTGAACCCTGCTCCTTTTCTTCCCTTTCCACCCATTCTCCAAACCGTGTTTTGTGGGACACAGTCTGCTCCCCCCGCACCTCTTCTTTCTATGTCCTACCCTGAGTTTTGTATGCTCGTACAGTCTAGCCTCCGAACAGGTTGTAAAAAGATTCAGTTTGTCTTTGGCACCCCACTTTCAGAACAGAAGTGAAGAGATAAAAAAGCAGTCTGGGCATCAGTGAATGCATCAGGAAGACTCTAGCGGGGTCAACAGTACAGAGCAGGGTTGCATTTCCGTGCACGTTCTAAATCTCTTTTTCTGGTCCGGGGAGATACCGTTGACCTCTGAGCTTTTTCTCAAAGCAGTCCTTATGCAGTCTCAAGGTCAGGGAGACAGTTTTGAGGTGAGAGGGGCATGAGTGAGGTCCCGAGTAGGACACCTCAGGCTTACATAGGTGGACGCTGATGCCAGGCCTCCCCTCTGTTCATGGAGCAGGGAGCCAGACATATCTGCCCCAAGGGGCTTGTGGCATTAGTTTATTTCTCTTCCCTGGTCTGCCAGGGCCTCAATGTCCTCTCATAAAAAGCAAGGGCCAAGGGAGTGCAGAACAGAGAAACAAGAGGAAATGAAAGCTCTTTGGGGAAAGGCAACTGTGACAAATTGAAAGAGTGGAGAAAATACTAGCCCAAACAAAAGAAGGGAGAATAGGCTGCGGGAGAGTAAGCAAAAGAGGTCTGTGTCTGGAGCCCTGGGACCAGCAGAGTGCTGATTTGTTTTCTATAAAAAGAGATGTGTTATTCTCCACCCACCCACCCACCCCCCTTGGCAAATAATGACAAAGAAGAATGGTTGCAGAGTTTACTGAAATGGAATAGTCTGCGGGGTATTCCGAGTGAATGAAATGTGCTCTCGGATATCTTATCAAGTTCCCTACCAACTTGTTTTTATTTCAAATTGCCTACAACAGGTGCCAGAGTCTGGGCAAAGTATAATACCATACCTTGCAACAGCTGTGTGTAGAACGCACATAGAAATAGTAAAGAAAGGTTACACAATGTGACCGGTCTCATATGGCTCGAAGCAGCTCTAGAATTTAAAACATTTCCTTGTCCTCGAGTTAAATTGGGCCCCCATGATATATGTTCTGTAACTTAATACGAAAGGCTGCTGATGGCTGGCTTGATAGCGTGGCCACCAAAGCTGGTGGTAGGCACCTGCGAGGAACATGTGTGCTCTTGAGTGGACCCAGTTCTGCAAAGACAGGCTCTCTGAAATGGTGTCTGTTCCGTGTGTGCAAGTGGGCCCTCCCCCAACACGTGGGAAAGATGCTACAGAGTTGAAAGCAGATTATCACCTGCACCAGAGACACTTTTTCAGCTCCTGGCCAAACAGAGGAAGCTGTAGTTTATAAAAGAGAAATTTCAGCACCTGAGTTCCACTCAAGAAAGCATTTATGAAGTGAGTGACAGCAGTGCCAGTAACCTTGCTCTAATTTCATAGAAAAACAAAATCCCCTAAACTTCAGTTCATATAGAGACACGACCTGTAGTTGATATTGAAGGAACTAATACTGCAGCTCAGAACCATTGGCTAAGAGGACCTTCTTAATTTGATGAGATATGTAAGAGCCATGGAGAACACAATCCTATTTTTCTCCATGTCTTCTTCTGCGATTTGAAATGGAACAGAGTGCTCTCAGTGGGCAGAAGTCTAATGATGTGTATCCGTCAGGATTCTGAGTTGCAAGCAACAGAAACCGATTCTGGATAATTTGAGCAGAGAAGGAACATAATAAAGCCATAACGTTTAGCTCAGAGTTCCTGAAGCTCCGTAGGGCATGCACATTCAGAACAGTGTCCCCACTCATGTTGCAGAGCTGAGCCCCAGATTGCTGTGCCGGTCCCACCCACACCACCAGCGCCGGCACTGCCAACCCAGCAGCTCCTTCTTTTCACAAACCCTTTTGCAAACCCTCCATTTTTTTGCAAACCCTACATACCAGAGGGCATGCCTCGTGGTCCCTGAGCCTGCAAGGGAGCCCTGGATGACTGGCCAAGTGGAAGGCATGGGTTGGAATCCCAGAAAGCGTTCTGGAGTTGATGTATTAGGAAGGAAATCAGTGGGTAATCTTCATTCTGACATTTTGCTAGACTGTGGGCAGGGCCATCGTGGGTCTTGTTCATGTATCTATTCCCAGGCCCTAGCATATTACCTGGCATATAGAAAGGGCTCAATAAGCCTTTGTTGAAATGAATTAAAATTGAATTTTAAATTTAGAGGCACCCTTTCCAAGGGCTGACTGCCAGTCACTATTGCAAATTAGTTCTAGTAAATCAAAGTAAATTAGAAAGGCAATCAAAAATAGACTCTCCAAACCCAGCAGTTGTGTACACTTAACTGCCACAAAATTTCCCTTAAAACTATGGGTTAGTGGTTTGTTTATTTGTTTTTACACCTCCTGACAGCTTTACTTTTTCTAGGAATAACTATGTTTGCCTGTGTCTGTCCATCCATGTCAGCATATTGACTAAAGGTGGTTTCGCTATCAAGAAATGAAACTATCATCAACCTTTATCTGGAGGCCAGAGTATTTCCAGAGTATTTGCTCCTGTTTTGTGAGACTCCTCTCTTTGATGGGGGAGGAAAGAAGGAAGGATCTTTTCTTATAGGCAAAAAAATATTTTCAAAGGCTTATTTGTAGTGCCTGGACCATTACATGGTCCTCACATTATGTTCTTATTGAATTACCCCAGATATTTTGCCCTGTTCCTTTCTTCCTGATCCTTTGCAGAATTCCCAAGTATGAGACTTCAAAGTAGAAAGCACTGTAGAAGATCATTCTTCAAGCAAATTCAAGGAGATGGTCACTGTTAACACACAATGATGCAATTAGTGTTGGAGCTGCGCTATTAGACACAAATATGGATTACTTCTCATAGTATACATGCCAAAAAAAGTTTTAATTGATTCTGGATGAATCATACATTTTTATGCCCTGGATTCAGAAAAATGCCTCTAAAGTTTAAAGGCCTAAAATCTCATTGGATTTGAAAAATTGAGAAGTGCTTAAAAATCATCATGAACTAGATTCCATCTATTTTAACTTCAGCTGGATTAAAGTATTAACATGCTCATTCTCTGCCATAAAGAGTTATTTTCTTGGGGTAGGAGGGTTAATTTTTTTTGGTGTCTGTGTGTGTAAGTTTCTCGACATGTATTCTTTCCCTCATTGGTGCAGAAATTATTTTTTAAAAATGGTTTGCATTGTTCAGCTTTGAAAAATGTAACATCATGATTCCAATTATGCTTAAAATAAGTGTATGTGAATTGAAAATTATCTCTAAATGAGATAGTTATCACTGAATTTTTTTCCTTTTCCTTTTCTGTAGTTTCCAACTTTTCAATAATGAACATGTATTGCTTTCATGACCAGAAAAAAAAAAAAATATTAAAAGCATTTTTTTTTTGCTGTATTACCATACTTGAATTCTTAAAAATTCCCCTTTTGCAAAATCATGTACTGAAAATAATAGCTTATGGGGAAAATAGGATCAGGATAGATCACTCAAACCTATGGAAGTTTAAAACCAGAATATTAATAAAAATCAATAGTAATTCTAATAAAAACAGTGGCATAAGCAAATATATAGACATATGAAACCTGGAGCTCATACTTCCTCTTTTGAAATATATGTCTGGGAGGGCATTCATTTCTGATAGAGAACATTTCGCCAATATTAAAACTTGGATTTGGGGTATAGCATTCTTCATTAATTCATTGTCTTAACATGGAGCATAATATCTTTGCAGCTTCTTTGTTTTCACTCTCAGTTTGCCCAGAATAACTTAAGGTAACAGAAACATAGGGTCCTGGAAGTCACTGAACTATACAATACATGCACTACAGAAAAATTAAGACTATACATTTTTAGTTTTTTTTTCCTGAAGTTTGGCAAACATTTGTAAGCCTTTAATTTGTTTTTAAATTTTATTTATTTATTTTAGAGAGAGAGAGCAGGAGCAGGGGTTGGAGCAGAGAGGGGGAGGGAGAGGGAGAGAGAGAATCTCAAGCAGACTCCACACTGAGTGTGGAGCTCAACTTGGGGCTCAATCTCACGACTCTGAGGTCATGACCTGAGCTGAAACCAGGGGTTGGACACTTAACCAACTGAGCCACCCAGGTGCCCCTGTAAGCCTTAATTCTAATTTTGAGAAGGCTTATCTCAGATTGCTTCAAAGTGTTAATATGCTGGTGGAAATTATGTAAGAACCAACACGACTTCTGCATTATACTGACCTCATCCCTTACTTGATGATCACTTGTGAGCTAGTATATATACTAGACAAATATGTCACAGAACAGACTGTATCAAAAAGTTTTAGGTCCAGTAAATGTGGTACCTAGACAGTAGATAGCTGGAAAGAGAGACAAGAAGAAAATCTGGATAAACTACAAAATTAAAGCTTTTCTTGAACCATGGACAACTGAGGTTACAGAACAGCCAAGAAGCCTAAAATCTATGGAAAGATGGGCTTCTTCTAAAAAAAGAGGATCATGAACACTGGGTCACCTATGGCAGGGCATGGAGAAAGAGATGTTACATGCTGTACTCACGGGTAAGAAGAGTAGCTGAAATTTTTATGAATTGTCAAAAATGAGGTGGACTGGTGTGAGAGCATAGAATCCAGGGAGCCACAAATATGAGATTGCATTCACTTCCAGGCTCTTCTCCTTGAAACTTTTCTGGGTGCTCACAAGTAAGAGGCTGTGGGCAGGGTGGGAGGCCTGAGCGAGCAGGCCTGGAGGAAGGAGCAACCACCAGTGCAGGAAAGGTACAAAGCTTTCTCTCTTATGGAGCAATAGCCTTGAGATCCTGAAAGTGGTGAACCAACCCTGACATCCACAGGACATGAGGGAAGGGTAAGGAAAAAATACCTCTACTTCTGGAGAAGGGGAAGGAGGCATCCTGGGCCTAGGATCCTACACCAATACCGTGAGAGGTCTCCTACTGCTGGGGGAGGGCAGGAAACTCTGTACCATGCAAGACCGACCAAAGATACAAGGCAGAGTTTGGCTGCCATAGGGAAGAGGGCCAGGATCACCAAGAAAGCCCTAAACTGAGGCTCAGGACATAGAGCCAGGCTAAGACTGAGGGGGGAACCAGAACAACAAAGACACCAACCCCTCCCCCCCACCACCATCCACCACCAGGGTAGCAAACCTCAAGTAACAAGCAACAGCTGTCTCCTGTTGGATGAGAAGGAAGAACAATGCAATAGACCCTCTTTGAGGCCCAGGCACATAAGGAAGGCTGAAACATGAGGGTAGAGTACACAACACCCAAAGCATAAGGCAAAGTTCTCAACCTTATCACTATTGACATTTTGGGCCATGTAATGCTTCACTGTGGGGAGTTGTTCTATTCATTGCAAGATGTTTAGTAGCATCCTTGGCCTCTATCTACTAAACTCCAGTATGATCCCCCTCTCCAAGTTGTGACAATCAGAAACATCTCCAGACATTGGTGAATGTCCTCTGGGGGCAAAAATCACCTTTGATAACTATGATTAATATTTAAAAGCTCTGGTGAGGGATGCCTGGGTGGCTCAGTCAGTTAAGTGTCTGACTTTTGACTTCGGCTCAGGTCATGCTCTCAGGGTCATGAGATCAAGCCCAATGTGCTAAGTGTGGAGCCTGCTTAAGATTCTCTCTCTCCCTTTCCCTCTGTTCCTCCCACCCCGCTTGCACTCGTTCTCTCTCTCTCTCTAAAAAAAATAAAATAAAAATAAAAGCTCTGGTGAGCTAATGGACAACATGCATGAACAGATGGAGAACCTGAGCAGTGGGATGAAAACTATATAAAGAGTCAAACAAAAATGCCAAAAGTAAAAAACAAGGTAACAGAGATAAAGAATTTCTTTGAGGGCTCACAAATAGAATTGACACAGCTTAGGATCAGTGAACTTGAAAATTTGAAAACAGGTCAATAGAAATTTCCCAAACTGAAACACTAAAAAGAAAAAAAAAAAAAAGAGAAACAGAATAGAACTGTGAGGCAGTATAAAATGGTGTGATGTAACTGCAATTGAAATTCCAAAGGGTAAGAAAGAGAAAAAACAAAAACAAAACCTGAAGAGATAATGGCAGAGTTTTCCAAAACAAACAAAAACAAACAAACAAAAAAACCCAACAGCAATTGACAGATCTAGCAGCTCAGAGTACCCTAAGCAGGAGAAAGAAACAGAGGAGGAAATAATACACCTGACACATCATATGCAAACTCCTGAAAACCAAAGATAAAGATAAGAATTATAGCTGATTTCTATTCCCAAACTACACAATCTAGAAGACAATAGAATTAAAATTTTTAATTAAAAATTAAAGTAATAGAATTAAACATTTAAAGAAAAAGCCAGTCAACTCAGAATTCTATACCTAGTAGGACGATCTTTCAAAATGACAGATGAAACAAATCCTTATTTAGAAAAGCAAAAGCTGAAAGAATTTATTACCTTACCTAAACCTTAAGAAACTATAAAAAGAAGACCAAACCTAAAATTAGCAGAAAAAAGGGGAAATAATAAAGGTAGGGGCAGAAAACAATAACATTGAAAACAGAAAAACAAGCAATGGAACAAAAAGTGGGTGAAGATCAATAAAATTGATAAGCCTCTACTCAGATTGACCAAAAAACATCTCAAATGCCAATATAAGGAATGAAAAAGGAAACATTACTACAAATCAGACAGGCATTAAAAGGCTAATAATGAAATATTATGAACAACTTTATGTCTATAAATTCAACAACTTGGAGGAAAGGGCAAATTTCTTAAAAGGTATATTCAAGAACCCATAGATAACCTGAATCATCCTATATCTTATAAAGGACATTTAATCTATAGTAAAAGCCTTCCTAAGCAAACAAACAAACAAACAAAAAACAAAACCAACTTGAGCCTAAGATGTTTTACTGTAAAATTGTACCAGATGATTTTGGAAAAAAATAATACCAATATTACACAAAATTTTTTTCAGAAAATAGAAAAGGAGCAATAATTTCCTAACTTACAATGCCAGCATTACTCATAGCAAAAACAGAGATCTTGCATGAAAAGAAAATTACACACATATCCCTCATGAAAAGAAATGCAGAATTCACCAACTGAATATTAGAAAATTGAACCCAACAATATATAAAAGGGATAATACATCACAATCAAGTTGGGTTTACTCCAGAAATGCAAGGTTCATTTAGCATTTTAAAAATTGGTCAGTGTAGTTCACCATATAAACAGATTAAAGAAGAAAAACTATAGGATCTTCTTTTTTTTTTTTTAATTTTTTTTATTGTTATGTTAATCCCCATACATTACATCATTAGTTTTAGATATAGTGTTCCATGATTCATTGTTTGTGCATAACACCCAGTGCTCCATGCAGAACGTGCCCTCCTCAATACCCATCACCAGGCTAACCCATCCTCCCACCCCCCTCCCCTCTAGAACCCTCAGTTTGTTTTTCAGAGTCCATTGTCTCTCATGGTTCTTCTCCCCCTCCGACTTCCCCCCCTTCATTCTTCCCCTCTTGCTACATTCTTCTTCTTCTTTTTTTCTTTCTTAACATATATTGCACTATTTGTTCCAGAGGTACAGATAAAAATATGGAACGCTTCACGAATTTGCGTGTCATCCTTGCGCAGGGGCCATGCTAATCTTCTCTGTATCGTTCCAATTTTAGTATATGTGCTGCCGAAGCGAGCACTATAGGATCTTCTTAATACATACAGAAAAGGCATTTGATGAAATTTGAAGTCTGTTCATGATTTCAAAAAATCTCAGAAAATGAGGAATAGAAGGGAACATCCTCAATCTGATAAATGGTGTCCACAAAAAACCTATAGCTAACATTATACTTAATGATGAGTCTAAATGTTTTTGACTTTTCCAGTCAAATATTTAGTGAAGAATAATCTTCCCCTAGGACTGGGAACAAGATAATGATGTTCATTCTCATCACTTGTATTAAAAATTATTCTGGAAGTCCTAGATAGTGCAGTAAGGCAAGAAAAAGAAATTAAAGACACACAGGTTAGAAAGGAAGAAATAAAACTGTCTCCATTTGTAAATGTCAAAATAGTCTATATAGAATATCCTAGGAATCTTATGAAGAAAAGGTACTAGAATTAGTGAGGTTAGCAAGGATGAAGAATAGAAGATCAATATACCAAAAGCAATTGTATTTCTTTACACTAGCAATACAAATTTGTAAATTAAAATTAAATAAACACCATTGAAAATAAAGTGCCATTACTTAGGTTGAAATCTAACAAAATTTATAAGAGATCTGTATTCTGAGAACTACAAAACTTTCATGAAAAAAATTGAATAAGCTAAATAACTGGAGAGGTATACTATGTTTATGAATCAGAAGTTTCAATATTGTTAGGATTATAATTCTCCCCAAACTGACCTATAGATTCAATGAAATCTCAAGTAAAATCTCAAGTAAACATCTAGCAAGATTTTTTAATAAAAATCAACAAGCTGATTCTAAAATGTAAGTGGAAACCAGAATAGCCAAACCAATTTTTTTAAAAAAAGTTTGGGAACCCAAAGCTACCTTCTTTTAAAGCTTATTATAAAACTATAATAATCAAGATAATCTTGTGTTGGTGAAAGGATAAACACATAGATCAACTGAACCAGATAGAGAGTTAAGTCCAAAAATAGAACCACGTATCTCCAACTGATTTTCAACAAGGATGCAAAGGCAATCCAATGGAGAAAGTACAGACTTTCAATAAAGGGTGCTAGAAAAATTAGACACTTACATAACAGTAACAATGGCAACAGTGATAACATTCACCCATATGTCTATGACACTTCAAAGAAAAGTAGAGAAAAATCTCTGATCTTGAGTTAAGCAATGAGTTCTTTTTTTTTTTTTTAAGATTTTATTTATTTGAGAGAGAGCACACATGAGAGGGGGGAGGGTCAGAGGGAGAAGCAGATTTTCCTGCTGAGCAGAGAGCCTGATGCGGGACTCGATCCTGGGACACCAGGATCATGACCTGAGCGGAAGGCAGTCGCTTAACTGACTGAGTCACCCAGGTGCCCAAGCAATGAGTTCTTAATGCCAAGAACAAAAACACAATCCAATCAATAAGTTGGACTGTATCAAAATCAAGAACTTTTACCCTTTGGAAGACAATGTTATCAAACTAAAAAAAGAAACCATAGATTGGGAGAAAATATTTGCAAGGCACATGTCTGATAAATGGCTTACATCCAGAATATATAGAAATCTCGCAGCTCAAATATAAGAAAATAACCTCATAAAATATGGGGGGAAATTTTTAACAGACATGTCGCTGAAGAAGCTTCATCGAGGGCCAGTAAGCATATGAAAAGATATTCAGTATCATTAATCATTATGGAAATGCAAACTAAAACCATAATGAGATACAACTATATATCTATTAGAATGGCTAAAATAAAATAAAACCTGACAACAATAAGAACTGATGTGGATATGGAACAACTGGAAGTCTCATACATCGTTGGGGAATAAAATGGTACAGCCATTTTGGCAAGACAGTTTGGCGGTTTCTTATAAAGTTAAACATCCACTTACCAGATGACCCAACAATCTCACTCTTAGGTATTTACCAGAGAGAAATGAAAATTCCATGGTTATGCAAAAATTGCATTTGAATGTTTATAGCAACTTTATCAATAATCACAAAAAAATGGAAATAATCCAAATGTCCATCAACTGGTTGATGGATAAATGAACTGCCGGTACATCTATTCTTGGAATAGTTCTCAGCCATACGAAGGAGCAGGCTACAGATACATGCAGCGGCATAGATATATCTGAAGTGAATCATGCTAAGTGAAAGCAGTCAGATTACAAGGCTACACACCGTATGATTCCAACTCTAGAACATTCTGGAAAAGGCAAAACTATCAGGACAGAAACCAGATCAGTGGTTGCCACGGAGCCAGGGCTGAACCATCAGGATTGACGGCAATGGGGTCTGAGGAAAATGCTTTATATCTTGATTGTGATGAGAGTTACATGACTGTATGTGTTGGTTAAAACTGATAGAACTGTACGTTAAAAAGAGTAACTTTACTGTTTATAAATTATACCCCAATAAAATATAAATCTGAAAAAAACCTAAAATGTGCATAATAAACAGTGAAAAAACAAACTCGATCCCCAGTGCCCCAAGTGATCTGACCTCTCCATCTGATGAAAGGCGGGGGCTGTTTTCTGGGTGGGGAAAGATTTGGGATCCAAAGGCCTCCGGGTCAGTCTCTCTGGAAAGCAGACACGGGACAGGCCTTTGGGGGGCCGGCAGTTTTCTGGGCTCAGACTCTGCTCCCCTCACCAATGCCTTCAGACCAGTGCCCAGTGGGAGCTGAGTTCCCTGCACACCTATTTCTGCAGGTATCCCTGATGGGGGGGACCCCGAGACGCCTTCCAATGCGCACGAGAGGTGCCAGTGGTGAACCCTTCACCAGTCTCCACACCGGGGAGTCCAGCTCAGGTGGACCCCCTCATCGTTCCTCGAGGCAAAGGCTCTGTGCACGTGAAAGGGTCGCGGGGCAGGGGCGGGGGGCGGGTTTCCGTGACAGCTTAAACTGTTTTCACAGCCCGCGCTTTCCGAGAGCCAGGCCAGGAGTTAAGACTCCTGTTGTTAACAGTCACTTTATCCTCTCCGCCCCCTCGGTGGGACCTGGCAGGAAGGCAGGCAGAGCAGCGGGTCAACAGATGTCCGCTGGCTGCTCAGTGGAGGCCCAGCAGGGGGGATTAAAGCCCCTCTGCCCAGAGCTCTGAATTTCCCAGCTTCCTTGGGGGTGAAGCCTAACCCTGCTTGCTCGGTGGAGCCCTTCTTCCCCTGCATTTCAAAATTTTTACTCTTGCATTCATTCCATGTAACTGCCAGGTAGGTAGCTAGCCCTGAAAATGGAACCTTTCATTTGAAGGCCTGTACTTTAAGAAATTGCCTGTCTGCATTGCCGAGGTTCTAGGCAGCGAGCAAGGAGGAGGAGGAGAAGAGAAAGGCAGGATGGAGCAGTCCCAGATTATAAGAAGCGAGTCACAGCTAACGAACTGAATCCAGTACTTCCCGGCTCTCTAATGTGTAATCTTGGCTTTCCAGCTGCCCCCAGGCCTTGACTTGGCCAAACCGGTCACCCTTCAAAATGTTTGGCCTGGACATCTTGATTGGACGGAGGGGAACGGGTCATTTTTTAAGAGACCCGCACTTCAGGAATGAGGTGTATGTTTAAAGCTCCCGGCCGGGACGCCTGGGTGGCTCAGTCGGTTGAGCATCTGCCTTTGGCTCAGGTGGTGATCCCGGCATCCCGAGATCGAGTCCCGCATCGGGCTCCCTGCTCAGTGGGGACCCTGCTTCTCCCTCTGCCTCTCCCCCCGCTCTCCTGCTCTCTCTCACTCTCTCTCAATTAAAAACAAACAAACAAACAAACAAAAACTAAAGCTCCCCGGTTCTTGCATTTCCAGCCCATCTGATGACAGAGGGAAGGCTTCCCAAGCTTTCTGCGGGAGAAACCTGTTGGTGAGGCAAAGATCATCTGGCCCGCAGCCAAGCGAGTGGAGATGCTGCTCGGGAGAGACAAGTCGCTGAGCATTTGTGCGGGCTCTGGTACCTGGAACAAAAATATGCTGAGCCACAAATTATGGCTTTCAGATGTCACCACTGCCATCTGACATTGCGTTTCAGCTGTTCACGTCTTCATTACCGGGCTGCAGCCTCCCATTAGGCTGCTACTGTGGGAGAGACAGTTTTCTGTTACGTGGGTTAGTGTGCTCGCCGAGGGGTGTCAGGCCGATTGCCAAAACCCGAAGGTGGAGAAGCTCGGCGCCTCTCGGGTGCATTGTGGGGGGCCTCTGTGTGTGTGTGTGTGTGTGTGTGTGTGTGTATGCACGTGTATACGCGTGCACAGCCCTCCTCCAGGCCCCATCTTGTAACAGCTGAAAGGAATCGGCCTCCCCATGACAGGAACTTGTTCTCTGAGTGGTTTTCTCATCTCCCTTTGCTTCCGTAGGCCTCTCTCCTGGCCCATCTTCCAGATCCTTCCTCTCCCCCTCTCTCCTGCTCCTCTTTGAGGTGGTAACTAGACCAACAAGGCAATGCCCTTGTGGCTCCCTTTTCAGGCTCGCAGCCTCTCTCAGATTAATGGAACAGAAACGTGCTTGCATCTGATGCCAGTAATCATATCCTGAGTGACCACAGAGAGGAGGATTAGGCCGAGGCATTGGCCTGGCCCCGGGGGATACGGTTACAGGAAGAAAGCGTTTCTTGACAGCAACAGCTCTGCCTCCCTCTCACTTGCCCCCTCCTCCTTGCCAGGCTCATGAAGTCCCCTGAATATTTTCCATAGGATTAATTAAGGTCTATGCAGCAATGGCCTGAGTCAGTCGAGACCTGGATTTTGATCTACTTTTTTGATTTGCACTCGCAGCTGCAAACAGAACATCTTTCCATCTTCCTGACTTTGATGCCGGCCCCATGGTGTCCTACTTTGAGCATGTATCTTCCGAGTGTGCAAAGTAAACAAGTATATGGGAATCTAGCCCGATGACTTCCTTAATTCAACAAATATCAACCCTGAGCAAATTACTCATCTAGTGGGACAAAACCCCTCCACGAGGGGCCCTAGTGAGGCAATAACACACATACTCAAATGCTGTGACGTGAGGTCATATATGATGAGTGTGGTGAGAGAAACACAGTGAACTCAGGGAACATAATGAAGGGAAAGTGCTCCTCCGCTGGGGAAATGCAGGGAGGCTTCAGGGAGGAAGTGGCATTTGGGATAAGCCTTGAAGGGAAGGTAGGGTTTTGATAGAAACAAGTAAAAAGTAAAGGCATTACATGAAAAAGATTCAGCTTGAGCAAAATCCCCACGATGGGAAGGCACAAAGTATTCAGAGAAGAGTGGGAATCTGGGCTAAAATGCAGAAATTTGTACAGAATGAAGAAGAGACGAGAAGTAGATCTGGAGAGCCTTGAATTATGAAGAGTTTAATGTCAGGCTTAGGAGTTGGGGATTTATCCTCTCAGCAATGAGAACCATCGGCGGTTTGAGAGCAGGGGAGTGACAAGATAATACCTTCTCGACTGAACTTTAAGAAGAGTACTTTTGAAGAAGCACAGAATATAGACTGTGGGGAGAGGGCTGTGGGAGGAGCGGGTAGAGATGAATCAGTTAGGAGATTAGTGCAATGATCTGGAGAAGAATAGAAAATAAGCACGTGACGGGACTAGAAAGATGGTGACGTAATCGGTGCAAAGAGAGAATTGGCAAATGGTTGGATCTGGGAGGTGAGGCGGATGGGCAGGCCAGAGATAATGCTCGGCTTTGGGAATGGATACTGGAAAGGTGGTGGTGGTGCCATGAAGAGAGGGGGACACGAAGGGAGGGACAGATTTGGAGCAGTGAACGCCCCGTTCAGTTTGGGATATTCAGATGTCCAGGAGAAGCACCACCACGCCCTGCAGGTGCTGACAGGGGAGACAGGGTTTGAGACCATCTGCATGGAGGTGCCAGGTGAGGCCCCAGGGCAGGGCAGATGGCAAAGGAGGTGGCACAGGAGGCAGGGGGGTTAATGCAGATCCTTGGGGAGATGGCATGTTAAGAAGGTAGGAATCAAGGAGAGTTTCCTGTCACAGAAACCAAGAGGGGTGGGATCTCCTTTCAGATGCTGAGCCGGTGAGGTTGAGGATGAGGCGAGTCTGCTGCTCTGTGGCTGAGGAGGAGGTCCCTGGGGTCCTTCCTGAGGCTCCATCAGGAGCGAGGTGGGGCGGAAGCCAGATCAGAAGCCAGGGCAGAGCGAGTGGGTGGGAGGAAGCGTAGGCAGCGAGTGTATTTCCTGGAGGGCTTTTAAAAATAGGACTGAGGCCCATCATTTGGGGCTGGGTTCAGGACCTCCTGCCTGGTATCCAGGAGACAGACTACAGAGGCTGCAAGGAGCCAAAAGCTGAGATCTCTGGGAGTGTTTGTCTCTTCCGTCTGAAGCCAGAAACCTGGTATGTGTCCTCATGTAGCAAGCGGGGAGTTGGTTGAATTTGTACGTCAGGAGTCACTTGTTAGTCAGAGACCAGGCCCCTCCTTCAGCAAGGGCCAGTGCAGGTTACCCCAGGGAGCTGAGACCTGCCTTGGCGGCTTTTAAGTCTGGAAGTGTTGAGTCTTCTTGAGCCTGGTGTCAGGGACTCCCCCCACCGCTGGGGTGACTGTAAGCAAGCGTCGCTTCTCTGGGACCCTGATAGAGGGGAATGAAGAATCAACAGAAGGATGTGTCGGCTTCCAGGGTCTCTTCTCTCTTCCTCTGAAGAGAAAAGAGCCTTTCCTTTTGAAGACAGGCTTGAGGTTAATTGATCTTTCCTCAGGAGAGGCTACCAAAGAGAAAAAAAAAAATCCCATACATGATGTGACAGTGCCCTAGGGAGGCAGCCAATTGTCTAGGCTTAGGAGGAGCTGGGACTCCACTGCCTGCCATGGATGGAAATGTGTCCCCCGGCTCCTCACAGGTGACCCTGGCTAGCACAGAGTCACCATCCCAGACTGCTCTACTCCATCCCTTATGACAGCGAAGCCTCCAAGATGTGGTTAGATCTGCCCACATATGGTTTTAAAACATATGCCCTGGCTCTGGCCTGCTGCTGGCCAAAGGAGAAACTTCCAGAGTCCAGACTTTGGGTGTGTGGGTAAGTTACCTGTTACCAAGGGAGGTTAATGAGTCTCCGTCACTATTTTGGGAATGAGGCCACTCTGCACTGATATAAGTTATGGCTATTTATAGAGAGTTTCTTGTCTTCTGGCATCCAGTCCTTTCGATCAGGAATAACTCTTCAGTGTGTACTATACTAGAGGGACCTGATGTGCTGCCTCCTCTTCTGGAAGCCAAAACTGAGGTGAGGGCAAGGGGGTGGGCCTGTGACTTGGGCTGAGTCAGTCACATGGGACTCTGAATCTTACAAGAGAGGCAGAAAGAAAGAGGGATGGTTTACAAATTGTTGGCATTTATTGAAGGTCTAGAATCAGCAGCACTGAGCGTCTCGTGTAGTGACCTCTTACTGTGGTGTCTTAGCCACTTCTTCCCCTAGTGGCCTGGGCTCTGGTTCCAGCTCCCTGGCCTCCTTTGTTTTCTATGGGCGCCAGTCCAGATGTTTTGGTCTTCCAGTGAATTGGCCTTTCACCCAAGTTAGTCTGACTAGGTTTCTGTTGCTTGCAACCAAGAACCTCAACACAAGGTAGAACAGCTAAGCTAAGAACAGGACCTTGGAAATGGGCTCAACTGGACGTGAGGGGCAAACATTGTGTAAAAGTCACCCTCCAGCAAGAACTCAGAATGTTTCTCTTCTAGTGGGAGACACAGAGAATAAACAAATAAACAAATATTTACACACACACGCACACACACACATCAGATGGTGATAAGAGAAACAGAAAGTGCTATAAGGGAGGAGAGAGTTGAATGGGCTCTATGTTAGATAGGATGGTCAGGGAAGACTGCTTGGAGGAGGCAGCTTTGAGCAGAGGTCTGAATGTAGTGACAGAGCAGCTGGAAAAGACACTTAGGAGAAAAGCCTTCCAGGTCAAGGGAAGCCCAAGCACAGAGAGCTTGAGGCAAAAAAAAAAAAAAAGTGTTCCCCACTCTCTCTCTCCCACAGGGACAACTCCCTGAAAACAGGGATTCTGTCTGCTTGGTTCACTGCTGTATCCATCATGCCTAGAACATTTTGGGGCACATACATGTTCGTAAGGAAAGAGAGAATGAATGAATGGCCCAGTGGCAAACAGGACTCACTTATTCACAACATCACTTGCAGTCCTTCCCTGCGTGCCTCCATGGGGGGTAGGGTTGGAAGGAACTAGTCAGGAGTAGGGTTAGGATGTGGGGCCTGGGCGGGGCCGGATAAGTTACCTTACTCATTTCCTGCTGTAGGAGGATTAAATTGCTTAATGTCTGTTAAGCTCTTTGCATCAAGGGCACAGAGTACACTCTAAAAGTTGGCTATTATTAATATTAAAACTCTCCTCGATCAATAATAAACTATAAATCTATATATCTGTGCCTACTTGGACTTGGCCTATTATTTCTTTGTATTGCATTTAAATCACCAATCAAATATTCATGTTCTTTATCTGACAAGGCACAAATACGGGCAGCCTCATTCACAATCCTCTTATCCTTTAGTTTATTTGGTGGGACTCTAGACCCTTGAAAACGTCTTTTCTTGACGCACAAAGGAGACGGCAGTCTCTGGCCCCCTGGGCACTTGTTTATTTCCTTGAAGGAAGGAAAAGAAAATCCAGCATGGTGCTTCCTCAGTGAGGGATCCCTGCTCCCTTCCCCAGGGTCCTTTCTCCTTGACCCTGTCCATTAAGGTTAGGGCCACAGATTGGGGGCGGTAATCATGGGAGAGGAGTTTCACGGGCCCATAGCCACAGCTCTGGGTTCACCCTCTGCCCCCTTTTCTCTCCCTCCCTCCCCTTTCTTATCTAACCCTGCTGTCCTAACTTGCCCTGGCTTCTCATTTGCACCCCAGGCCTGCTTTGACCCTTTCTTGGCTGGATGGAACTATTCCCGAAGGAAATAACCTCACAAAGAGCCTTATATGACCATCCACAGTTGTTTACTATACGTTTGGCCTTACGTCAATGAGGTCAAATGAAACAAAATTCCAACCCAGTGGCCATCACCTCACTCCCCATTGTCAGGCACTCCAGCTGACCTCCAAACGAACTGACTCCAAAGCTGTCTTCTGTCTTGAAAACAGGTCAGTTTTCAGCGCTCAGGAGGTGTGACCTTTCATGCACTTGGGGCTCCAGGGCAGTCCTGGAGAGGCTGCTTCTTCCTTCCAGAATCTTCTCCAGCCCAGGCAGCTCTCACCAGGTCTCTAGGAGAAGGCAGTGCTTTTAGTAACTGCATCATAGATTAATTAACAGGTTTTCCCCAGATTAGAAACTCGATATGCATTGCTCATAGGCATTTAAAGTGGTATAATAGCCTTTTGGAGGGCTATTTGGCAATATATATCAAAAGCCTTGAAAATGTAGATTCCCCTGACTTGGTAATTCCACCCCTGGGAATTTATCCAGAGAAAATAATCAGAGATGCAGCCAAAAAATGTATGCATAAGGATATTTACTGCAGTGCTAGTTATAGTGTTAAAAAAAAAATCGAAAGAATCCACAGGGATTTGGTTAAACAATTTATGGCGCTGTCCTCTAAAGGAATACTAGGGAATACTAGGCAGTCCTATTTTTTAAAGTGTATTTAAAGCATATATGATGACATGCATCATAGATGCTCCCCTGTTGCTCTCCAGATCCACTCTGCACCATCCAGGCTCCCTTCCTTGACCCCTCTCTGGATCTGTGCAGTGGGAGACACAGCCGGAGGAGTGTGAGGGCAGGGTTCTTGATACCTGGGATGTTTCTCTCCTTCAGGCAACCACCTCCTCTTGCCCTCCCACCCTTGACCCTCAATCTAATAGGGGCCCATCCCTGACCCTGGAGGCTTAGCCCGGGGATCTCTTCAACCTGCTCTTCAGCACCCTTCCTGGTCCTTTCACCTGTCCTCAGGAGGTTGGAGGGAAACTTGTTCCCTGGAGGACCCTAACTGCCACGAGGCAGAGAATAAAGTGTTTACAATATGAAGTGAAGTGGCTGAATTGGACCAGAAAACAGTATAATCCCAACTCTGTCCTTAATTTAATGTATTTAGAAAAGGAAAACATATCTACACATGAAAGTGGGGAGAGACTGGGAGGAAATACACCGAATGATCAATTGCCGTTACCTCTGGGTTGGGAGATTGTGAGCGCATTTTCTGGTCATCTTTATACAATTCTGTATTTTGCACATCCTCAAAAGTAATCATGTATCGCCTTTACAGTGAAAAAAATATTTAAATTAACTTACATTTTAAAACGCAACTGGTAAAACAGAAAAATAAACTACTCGATAACAATATAATGGCAGACCAGCCACCCACGAGTACAGGGCAGATAGTAGATTGTAGATTGTAGGTAAATATATAATGATGTAATTTGAAAGGAGATGTAAGCATCTTGGGGCAAACTGTAACAGGCCTTGGCCATCCCCAGTCACACCTCATCTAATGCTGAGATATCTTCCTAAGACTTGGTCCCTCTTTAGAGAATTCCTTGCTGGGGTTGGAATCCCTCACAGGTGCACTTGGTCTGGGCTCCGGCCTTGGCCCTGCCTCGAGCTGGGCTGAGGGTAGGGTTGGAAGGGGCCGGGGGTCTGAGGATCAAGCTGACAAATCAGGCCTGAGCAAGCCAATACTTGAGCACCCTCCCAAGTGTATCCTTAAATATTGTTCCACGTACACTTAGTGGGGAGAGGGAAATTCTGCTGGTAAAACTCCTATGCCTCTATGCTCAAAATAGTAAGAGTATTTACAAATACAAACATTTTGACTTACTGAAAATGGTCTTTCTTTCACAGGTTCTCCAGCACTCGTACCTGGAGAGAATTCAGCTACTTGCCCACATACAAGGATATGATTACAAAGACTTGCTTGCCATCTCCAAAAGTTACTTAGCTTTTTTGGGTGAGGGGAGTGGAGTGGGATTTCATATGGGCCAAACTTTTCTGTGATACTTGACTTTGCTCAGATTTCTTTTGTATTTTCTGAATCAGATGGGTTCTTTAAAAACATACCAAGGGATTTAAATTTCCAAGAGAGTAAAATGAATTACTCGTACATAATAAATGCTTCCTATGCAGAACTTTCAGAGTTTCAGGAAGAGAGCTTGCATCTTCTGGAACATTCCGCTGGCTGGTCTCAGATAAATGGGCAGACTCAAAAAGCACCAGGCAACTTGCCTGAGCTAGTCACAAAAATGATAAGGAGTAACTAACCCTTAGATAGTGATGGCTACAGGCCAGGCTGTGTTCTAAGCGCTCCATGTGTACTTATTTCATGCCCCAAACCGGCACTATTGTAACTCTCATGTTATAGCTGAGAAAGCAGGAACATAGGGAGGTAAAATATCTTGCCCAAGGTCACACATGAGTAAAGAGCAGAACCTGGATTTGAACCCGGGCAGGTTGGCACGAGGCTTGAAAGTCACCAAAACTTCTGCACCCACCGGGAGTGTATTTTAGGTTCTACTCAAGAATGGGGTGTGCTTTGGCTGAAGCTTGTGTTTTGCCAATTATATCAGGAGTCATGCATGGAAACCTGAGTTCCCTGGCTCTGTGTTCCTGATTTTTATTTTCCCCGTGATCTTTTAGCACCTTTCGTAGATTGGTAACTGGGACAGCTGCCCAGTTCTTCTGCCTCTAAATCTGGCTCTGCTGGGCATCCAAGTGTCCCTGATCATGGCGTGTCAGGGAGGAAACATCAGACAGGATCTCTCAGCATCAGAGCCAAGAAAAGCTGCATCCCGCGGTCCCATGAGCTTGTAGTTCCTGCACACATTCTGCGTCTTGATTCGCTGCAAGAGAAAACAGTTTCTGAATCTTTAGGCATTTTTTGTGATGCCCAGTGGCCTCCTGATCAGGACAAGGTGACTCCAGCCACGCAGCACCCTCACACTCGCTCCAACTCCAGAGGTGAAGGTGTTCACTAATTACCTTCATCTGCAAAGACGGCATCTCTCTGAGCGGCGTGCCCTCAGAAGGACGTTTTTAAAACCTGCTGCAGGTTAAAAAGCAGACCTGCTTTTTAATTTATTAAAAGACTTGGCATTTTTTTCCCCACTGAGCATTTTAAAATGCAATTAGACAAAATGGAATAATAATCAGGCAAAAGTACTGAGGAGTTTTCACAGAGGGGGTCATCCTTTCTCATGTTCCTTTCCACTTCTGGGCCTTTCTGCTGGGACAACATGCCAGTGGAACCGACATCAATGACCCCCCTCACCCCATCCCCACATGCCCGCTGGCTCTTCACACAAGCCTTGCTAGAAGACACAGGGAGCATGACCCTAGCAGCCTCACTCCTTGCACTGATCTGTCTCCTCGTTTGGGAGATTTTTAACAAATTATCCTTAAGATCAGGCTGAGCATCTGCATCTTTAAATAAGTTCCCTGGGCCAAGTTTGAGAGCCTCAGTAAACTCTGAGAAGTAGACCCACGCCTACCTTTCCCATCGTTGTATCTCTTGCACTGACAGTCTGGAATATGCAAACATCAGGTCAATATTGTTGAATGAATGAGCGAGATTTCATGAGACATGTTAGAGGCTTTTAGAGAAACAAAAGGGAAGAACAATCTCACCTCCCTCCCCAATGACTGGAACGAGGAAATGGACCATGGGATACTGGAACTCCATCTCGCAGATTTTGTTCACCTAGGCAAGGATGTATAGTGAACAGGATTTTGTAATGTATGGAACATGCCGTGTGAAGGGAAACCCACTAAACAGTCACTAGTGGCCTCTTACCACTGGCATCACCAGACTAGAAGGACAAATGGCAGACGTGGCCCGAAAGGTCAGGATTCTACTATGGCACTGGCATCTTGGCGGCAAGTCTCTAAAGAGGTGAAGGTACGTGCATTCTTTGATAGGTAAAAGCCTTCGGATTGTATCACAGCCCACCCCCCATCCCCCATCCCCACGCGGCTTGGTGCCCCTTCGCGTGCCCACGGAGCCGACTCTGGGCGCAGCCGCACAGGCCGATCTGTGAAATGCGCCAGCGCGCCCCGCCCGGCTGCGAGGGCCTCGAGAACCGCACTTCCACCGCATTTGCCCTTGGGAAGCCCGGCGCCTGCTCACACCTAATCGGCCTTCTAGAAATGTTTGTGGTTGAATCCCTTCATCCATCTGTCACTGTGGATTTCGGTAATTAAAACTGCTTTTGATGCGCGGGGATTTGTTAACAGGAGAACAATGAGTTCAAAGCGCATTGGGAGCCTCAGAAGGGACGCTATTCCCACTTCACCAGCTTCTGTCCTCCTCTCTTCCTCAGCCCAGCCCCTTCCTGATGACTGAATGGGCAACTAATCAAAGGCACCTTTGTCCTCTACAAGGACACTGGCCTGTGTGAAGATGCTTGCACCGAATTCCTTATTCGAATAGGAAGAGGAAGAAATCAGACTTGGAAACTGGTCAGATTAAATTTCCATTCAAATTCTTTCTCTTCCCTTTCCTCCCTTTTTCCCTCTGTCCTTCCATCCCTTCGTCCCTCTCCCTTCCCTCCTTCCTTCCCTCCTTCCTTCCCTCCTTCCTTCCTTCCCTCCTTCCTTCCCTCCTTCCTTCCTTCCCTCCTTCCTTCCCTCCCTCCCTGCCTTCCTTCCTTCCCTCCTCCCTTCCCTCCTCCCTTCCTTCCCTCCTCCCTTCCTTCCCTCCTCCCTTCCTTCCCTCCTTCCTTTCCTTCCTTCCTTCCTTCCTTCCTTCCTTCCTTCCTTCCTTCCTTCCTTCATTCCTTCCTTCCTTCCTTCCCAGCTTCCAAACTCTTGCCTTCTACATGTGCTCTACATTGGAAGCAGATGACATTCTCTGTCATGGACAGCAGGCACCAGATCAATTGCTCCAAGTTCAACTTTTAAAATATTAAAAGGGAAATGATCACCTAGGCAGCTTGTTTGGATTACAAACCTCTGGGGTTTGGCTGGCCCAGCACCATTTTCCACTGAAGACCCACCGGTTCACTCTCTCTCTGGACTAGGAGAAAAGTCTTGGACATCGGGCTTGCCAACCAGACCCTCCTCCAACTACACTGACACTGATATGTCCCTGCAGACCTGATTTCTCCACGAACAAGGCCAGCTTCCCATGTTGAGCCTTGCTTACACTCTGGCTCATGGCCCTATAGGGAGAGAATCCTTCCACCTCTCCCAGCCAAGCTCGTGGCCCTCAGCAGGCAGACAATTCCACCAAGCCTGGGATAAGACAGACCCCCTGGGGTTGACCTCCTGGCTTTTTATTTCCTAGGCGGAGAGACGGGCTAGACGTTTTTTGCTGTGACCATTGTTCCTTCGTTGCTGGACAAAGGTTCACTGATCATTCACGGGACCACACGTGCCAGGCCAGGTGCAGGGTGCCCAGCTTCCTGCCCAGGAGCAAGCAAAGCCCAGGTAGGTTTGGGCATCCCATGCAAGTCACCAATGCAGCTCTTACCAGAAAGATAACAAACTGAAGAATAATACATAATCATGTGAACATTTGAGTCCAGAAGATGGTTCAAAACTATATCTGAAGGTGACCTTGTAGCTTCACAGAGTCAGCTATGGCTGCCTGGGAGCCCCCTTCCTTCCAGCCTTGGTCTCTTTTTTCTTTCCTGGTGCTTTGCTTACCCCCCAGGCAGGAGCCCCATATCGTCACAGCTGAGAAAGCGGCCCTCATCAGCCTGGCCCGTGGATCCTCACAAGGTGGAGCCTTAACCTTCCTCACAGTTGGAGGCGGAGGCCATTCCTCCAGAGGGGGGCGTCCGTGAGACAACCCGGCTTGCCTCTTGCTAATATTTCATGTTGCACACCTTAACCTACACGCATTGCTATGCCAAGGGACCACCGCCACTCCACTAGGGATAAGGGAGAGAATGGTCAGGGAGGACGAATGAGGGGGCCAGGGTAGGGATACCAGAAGAAAACATAGGCATCTTTTATCCCGAATTATTTGGAAAATACACTAAAAAATTACTCATCATTCACCTGAAATTCAAATTGGATTACACATCCTAAATCTGGCAACTCTACCAGAAAGCCCATTGCCACCTCAGGAAAAAGCCTCCTCACTTCCTGCCATCACCTACAACCCCAGTGCTGCTGGCATGGCTGTTCCTGTGAGCAGGGCTGGGAGGACACTCTTCAAAAGACCAAGTGCCCCTTTGAAAAACGATGTTAATTTGGGACTTCCACTCGGTTGAATAAATGTTACCCAGGCAAACCCATGACACAAGGAATGACTCAGACTCCTTCTTCTCCATCCATTTCTGTGGAGCATTTCATGATGAGGTGCGACCACTTTATCTTCCCTCAGTAAGCCAGGGTTTTCCTGGAGGTATCAGTTTGCTAGAGCTGTGTAACAAGTACCACAAGATGAGAGGCTTAAACAACAGAAATGTGTTGTCTCACAGTTCTGGAGGCTGGAAGTCTGAGATCAAAATGTTGGCAGAGTTGGCTCCTTCTGAGGGCTGTGAGGCAGAACCTGCCCAGGCCTTTTCCCCAACTTCTGGTGTTTGCTGACCATCTTTGGCATTCTTTAGTTTGTGGAATTATTACTCTCATCTCTGCCTTCATCTTCCCATGGTGTTCCTGTGTGTGTTTCTGTGTCTGAATTTCCCCGTTTTATAAGGACACCAATCATATTAGATTAGGGTCCACTCTGAGGATCTCATTTTAATTTGATTACCTCTGTAAAGACCTGCTTTCCAAATAAGGCTATATTCTGAAAATCAGGAGTTAGGACTCCAACATATCCTTTTTAGGGGGCAATACAGTTCAAGCCATAAAAATGCACCTTAATGTTGTGTATATTTGTGTTCGCTAGGAAGCTAAGGGACCATCCTAATTGGAGTCAGTGATTTGGTTCCTTTGCTGGCTTTGGTTGAGAATGATTTAAGGCCTCGGAGTAATGGAAGATAAACTGCTTGTCACTGCCCACTCTGCGTTCCAGGGGATTGCGTTTCTGTGTGAGGCCAGCCCCAGCATTGCCCTGCAAAGGGCTTTTCCATTATGTTAATAACTGGTGATGATAGCCACCATTAATATTCAGCCCTTTGGCCTCCACACTCTCCCATTCCCTCAGCCCTACGCACTTCCCTCTGACCCTCCGGGAGGTAACCGTCAAGACTATTTTCCCCAAGAGACCTTTGTGATTGTTTGCCCGAAGCAGGGGGACTGACGATGCTTTGGGTAGCATGTGTTCGCGGATGAGAGTATGGGAGGGAGAAAAAGGGAGTCTTTCTTGCAGGTCTTCACCCTCCCCCTTCCAATCCAAAGCAGAATAAAGTCTCCGCTTGCTTCCCCTCCTCCACGCAGATGCTGGGAGAACAAGATAAAATTCCTTGTCCGTTTGGGCCCTAAATTCTCATTTATTTATTAAGAAATGATCCCATTTTCTCCAAGGAGCCATCTATCCCATTTTCCCGGGCACTGTCCATTACTACAGAAACAAAGGGAGGGAAAGATCCACTGTAAGCCGTGGGGTTTGGGTGGTTCTCAATGTCTCTTTCACCAGGGAGAATTTTTTTGAACCTGTCTGGGAAATTTGGTCCTAAGAGCAGCCTGCTAATTTGAGCTTCTTCAGAGCTGACTGGTGTGATGAGGGGGTGCCAGGGCATGGAAAGTGCCAGTGTGAGTCTGCTCAGGCACCCTAACAGAGTGCCACAGGCGCGGTGAACTCAACACCAGACATGTGGTGTCTCACGGATCCTGAGCTTAGAAGTCTAAGATCAAGGTGTTGGCAGGATTGGCTTCTTCTGAGGCCTCTCTCCTTCGTTTGTGGCTGTCTTCTCCCTGTGTCCTCACATGGTCTTCCCCTGTGCATGACTGTGTCCTGATTGCCTCCTCATAGTGGATTAAGACCCACCCAGTGACCTCCTTTAACCTTAATTACCTCCGTGAAGATCCTGTCTCCAAATACAGTCACATTCTGAGATATTGGGGGTTAGACTTCAACATATGGATTTGGTGGGGGTGGGGGGGGAGCACAATTCAGCCTATAACAGTGTCCTTGTATGAGATTCAGGGTGAGACTTGGGTCTCAGGTTTCACTCTGCCTCTGGGTAAGTGACTTTGGGGAGTGTGTCAGCTGGAGGTTTTGGTTGTCAGCGGCAGAAACAATCCAGGCTCACTTGAGCAACACGGGAATTGAATTAGGATGCTATTGAGTACACACTGACATGATGGGAAGGCTGGGAACCAGACAGAAACCCAGGCACCGTGGGGGATGGGAAGCAGAGGCCCAGGAACTGCACTGTGGTGGAAATGCTTAGATCAGGGTGTGGTGGCTGACGCGAGTGAGCTTAAGAGTGCCAAAGGACAGCTCCCTGCTGGGTTCACCACTGTGCTGGGGCAGGAGGAGGAAGGACCCCAAGCCTTGGTCTCAGTGATGGGAGCCGGGCACCAGGGTTCCTAGCTTTGCAAGACCACCCCTCGTCAGAGGGAGTGATTCCCCAAGAGAAAATCGGCAACTGTCAAAAGAGGAAATGAACGTTGGGAAGCCAAAACAATGACAAACAACTGTCACATGACTTATTTCCTTGCTTGAGAAAAGGGGGCTGGATTGGGCAACCTCTAGGTCTGTCTTCATTAAACATTGACTAAAGCTCCCTACCACTTCTTTCTTGAGTTCCTCCCCTTTCTTTGTCAGGTGGGTGTTGAGACTTCCACTGCTGGATTCTTTATGGCCTGCAGTGCCTCCCTGGCCTTTGACTGCTCCCCGGTGTTCCCCCCAGTGGAGGCGATGGCCTCTGTTTGTTCAGGAAGGTCACCAGGCTTATACTGCTATAAAAAAGCAGAGTGAGCAGCTTTCTGGTATGGATCAGTTTATTAATGTCTTCTTGGTGATTTGTACTGGTAGTAAATATTATATTCATTATAAACAATAATTCAACCTGCCATTCTTTCTCTGGTCCTCAGTTACCTTGTCCATAAAACAAGAAGGTTGAATTAAATGATTATTAAGGTCTCTTTCAGCTCTAGCTCTGTTGGATTCCATGAAAATTAAACTCCTCAGGGTAGGTAGTCTGTGGGGGTTGACTGTGAGGCATCCCCCTAGAACTTGGAAATGGAAAATGTAATTTCCCTCTAAGGGAAAAATTATAAAATCATCTGGCGCTAGATCAAAGGAGATATATTCAAAGTCTCCTTAAATGGACAGGATGGATCTCAGACCAGAGAAGTCTGGATTGACAACGCAAACATCCCCAGGGACAGAATGGCCTGTCAGAATGGGATGGAGCATCACAGACATGGAGCAAAGGGAGGCTGGAGAGCTCATGGGGATTTATTCAAAATTTGGCCAAGATGAGGCTGGGGCAAGGCAGTGGGCGGGGTGCCCACACATTAGAAGACTCTGGACCCTCTGTTGGCTGCATCAGTGTAGTAGAGATGGGGAGGAGTTTCAAGCTGTTAGGACTGGGATGAAGAGTCCACATAGCTAACAACCCACTTGGCAGAGGTGCCAACCAAACAGGAAGGTCTTTAGCTACAGCTAGAACAGGGCCCTAGGGTCCTACCATACGCAGCATTTACGCATTTATCTTCTACTGTCTGGGACATCTGTGGGGTCCTTGGTATGGGAAGAGCAGTGAGTAGGAACATAGAAGGCTCAGGGCAGAAGCTATTTCTCAATCAGCCCAGAATAATTTTAATATATTTTTTTAAGATTTTATTTATTTATTTGACAGAGAGACAGCGAGAGAGGGAACACAAGCAGGGGGAGTGGGTGAGGGAGAAGCAGGCTTCCTGCCGAGCAGGGAGCCCAATGCAGGGCTTGATCCCAGGACCCTGAGATCATGACCTGAGCTAAAGGCAGACACTTAAGGACTGAGCCACCCAGGCACCCCTAATTTTAATATTTTAATAACTTACATGTTTGAATCATTCATTCTCTTTCTTTGATTCCAACTCCCCAAGCAATCCTTTGATTTGAATGTGGTTTCCCATGTTTCTACCTGTACGGAAAGAATGGGCATGACAGACTTACATGATTGTAAGATGACTGTATTTTTCAAAGTAAACAAACAGACTTTCTGTTTTATCAGTCTCTTGGGAGCCTGATCACATAGATCATGTGACTTCCCCCTGTGAGAGAAATCCATTCTTGGCTTACAGACAAAGTCAACTGCCCCAATTAAAAAAAAAAAAAAAAAAAGACCCAAATTTGCTGCATGGAAATGCTTCTTAGAAGTAGCCAGCCAACTCCTCTTTCAAACCTAGAATAAGTGGTCCAAGGGTTTCTTCAGTATTTTTCCACAGGATCTCTGGCGGAATTTCCACAGCTTGTAAAAATTCAACTATAGACAGGCAGCATGATACAGTGGTTGTCTCTCTCTCTCTCTCTCTCCCTGGTGTGTGTGTTTAACAAATTTTTAGTAACACGTTTATTTTCAAACAGAATCTCACAAAGGACCTCAAGGTCTAGATAAGCATATCCATATGCCAGGCATCTCTTCTTGGGTATGTAGTAGGCAACTCAAATATGAGATGTACAAATAACATTCTTTTTTTTTTTTTTAAAGATTGTATTCACTTATTTGAGAGCGAGAGAGCAGAGCGAGAGAGCGAGAGCGAGAGAGGGAGAGAGGGAGCACATGAGCAGAGAGGAGTGGCAGAGGGAGAGGAGAAGCAGACTCCCGCTGAACAGACTCCCAGACACGGGACTTGATCCCAGGACCCTGGGATTGTGACCTGAGCTGAAGGCAGACACTTCCGACTGAGCTACCCAGGCAGGTGCTCCCTAAATAGCATTCTTGATGACCTGCCCTTCTCCACACCTGCTCCTCTTCTTCAGGCCAAAAACCTAAAATCATTCTCAGGTCCTCTCTTCCCAAACTCTTGCTTGCCCATACACAATATACTTAGAATCCCATCCCTTCCAGACCAGGGCCCCCATTCATGAACCCTTGCTGCCAGCCACTATCCCCTCCTACCTGGGTCACTGTGATAGCCTTATAATAGGTCTCCCTGCTTCCACTTCTGCTTCTATATATTCATTCTCTATGTAGTGAAGGGCTATGTTCAAAAATGTGGATTCGATCATATTTCCCTGTCCAAAGTGCTCCAGTGTTTCCCATCGTACTTAGAATAAAAATCAAACTCTTCTTTGCTGTGGTCTGCAAGGCCCTCCACCATCTGGTTTCCTGGTATGTCAGTGATTAAAGCACTCTCCTCCTCATTCTCTTGGCTCCAGACACACTGGACTTATTGTTGTCCCTCAGCTGTGCCAAGTTTGTTCTCTGCTTTGCATTCCCTGTTGTGCTTGCTTAGAACCGCCGATGCCCTTGACTTTGAATGGCTCACTTCCTCACACCAGTCAAGTCTTTGCCCAAGTGACACCTCAGAGCGGCCTTCCCTCACTACCTTGTTAAAAGAGCCGCCCTGACTCATTCCTACCCTCCAGCTCCTTGATTAGCTCCCGCCACCCCCAGGGCGTTTTGTGGGGGACCCTGTGGTGTGCCCCCCAGCACCCCCTTCAGGACCGAGCGGCACTCGTGGCTCTAGCTGCTGGTACTGTTGGCTGCCATCAGTTCACACCTGAGACACTTTCCAGGCATCGGTCTTTGCCCCAAGAAGCTGCTTCACTCACGTTTATGCCCACCCCCCGGAGGCAGCCTGTATTCAATGGCTAGTCACACAAATGTACAAATGCTCAATCCCCTGCTCTCAATGGAGACAACTCTGTTAGCCAAGCTCCAGAGCTTCCAGTGGGATGGGGTGAGGCTTCTGCCCCCAATACTTCACAGCTCGACTTTTTCCTTCTGCCCAACCTGCAGAATCCTGTGCAAGCCCTCACCCCTCACAGGTGTTGTTGCTGAGAGCACGCCTATAAATCTGTCTCAGAGTCTCCTTCCTGTGGGCCACTACCTAAAATTATTTGTTTACTTATGTCCTGTCTCCTTCAACGAAGACCGAAGTTCAATGAGAACAGTGATAGTGTCTGTCTTTTTCACCTCTGTATCCCACCCCAGATGCCTTGCATGGTGCCTGGCATACAGTAGGAATTCAATAAATAATTGCTGAATGAATGAGTGAATATATCCCCAGTATATACCATAGATGAGAGTGAAACTGCTGGGTGGAGGGAGAGGCAAAATCGGTGAAGGAAATTAAGAGGTACAACTTCCAGTTATAAAATAAGTAAGTCACGGGGATGTAAAGTAGAGCACAGGGAATGTAGTCAATAATATCATAATAACTTGGCGTCGTGACAGATGACAATTAGACTTACCATGGTGATCAGTTCATAATGTATATAAACATCGAATCATTATGTTGAACACTAACACAAAGGTCAACTACACTTCAGTTAAAAAAAATTAATATATTGGACTGATAAAAAGAAAAAAACTGATACATTGGACTTCATCAAAATTAAAAATTTATGTATGTGGTAAAGAAGTTGTAGCCATACCATATAAAAAACCAACAAATCGATAGTAAAAACTAACTCAGTTAGAAATGGGCAAAAGTCTTGAACACACAACAAAGAAGAGGTATGAGAAGCCAATAAGCACATGAGAAGATGCTCATCATCATTAATTATCAAAAAAAATTGAATTAAAAGCAGAACAAGGTAACATTTTATACCCACTAAATGCTGAAATCAAAGGCTAATAACACAAATATTGGCTAGGATGTGGAGCAACTGGAAGTCTAATACACTGTTGGTGAGAGTATAGAAAACAGTGTAACTATTTTGGAAGCTGTTTGGCAGTTTCTTATAAAGTTAAACATACATTTGCCATACGACCTGGGAATTTCACTCTGAGACATTTATCCAATATAAATAAAAACACCTATCTACAAAAAAAAAAAAAAGAATTGTAGAAGAATGCTCTTGGCCAAGCTTATTCATACTACTGCAGACTGGAAATACCCTGAATGCCCATCAACAGGAAAATGCAAAACCAAACTGGAGAATATTGATACACTGAAATAGCACTCATCATGACAAGGAGGAATGAGCTACTGATACACAGAACAGCTTGTTGAGTGAAAGCAGCCAAATGAAAAGTACATATTGTGGGAGTACATGAAAATGATAGAAAACTCATCTATGGTGCTACATGTCCAAGTGATGGCCAGGAGAGGGAAGTGTACCTTCTGGGAGACTCTTGTAGTAAAGACGGGCTTGGGGGGGCGGACAACCCTCAACTGGTCTGAGAGTTCCTGCTCCGCCTCCTTTTTACTCACATTTTTTGGTAACTCTTGGGTGATGGTTACCCAATGGACTACAATAATACTGCCTATGCAGGGGAATTGCTTTGAGAAGGAATATGAGCTGCAGAGTATGTACACATGTATAAAATGTTATCTGTGCTGTGGAAATGAATGAAGACCAACCAAAAAAAAAGTGAAACTGCGTGTGTATATGGGGGGGGGATGGGAGGCACTCCTCCCTTGGCCACTCCCACCGCAACACCACTTGAGAAGTACCTGAGGGACCTTGCGGTACCTTAGGACAGAGCTGATTCTGGAATCAGGAACTTGATTTTCATGGCCAGACTCCATCGCTAAGAAGGCATTCACAGTGCCTCTTCAAGTTAAGACTTGGCGTTACAGGTGCATGAGCCCACGCAGCAGGGACAATGAGCCCTACACTCTGCTCTGGGAAAAGAAGGGACGTGGGAAATGAAGTGGCCCATCTTTCTGAAGTCAGTGATAAATCCTAGGGATCTAGAGAAGATCCTAGGGGATTTAGTACCTCCAGTGAGATTTGGGGTTGGAAGGATGACCTGAGACTCTGGAACCCCAAGTCAGGAGTGGTCCCTGGGAGGGAGACTACTTGGGCCCGGGGCCTGGGGCTAGTCCTTTATTCCAGTAGAATACCCAGGAAGCCATGGACCCTGATGACAACTCATTTTCTCCTGTGCCCTTATAGTAACTCTCTTCTATTTCCAGGACTGGAATTCCCTGGAATGTTCAATGTGCCATCACCACAAGGATGTAAAGGCCATTTCTGGGTCAGAGAAGGTGACATTGCCTATTTGTTCTCTTCCCATTTCTCCCCCCATTGTTCCCACATCTGACTGATCTTTTTCATTCCACTCTGCATTTTTGACAGAGACGGGAAAACAAGGCTGTCTGCCAGTTTCAGATGTCCTGACTTCTTGCCTGGGTGGAAAGATGCTGAGTTGGAATGAGATAATGCTGGGGAATATTTCCCCTGAAACCAGAAGGGAAATGTGGCCAGGTATGCTGGCAGACTCCCACCGGGGGAAGCCCCCGGAGCCGCACAGAGGCTTAGCCGACCTCTGCTCTCCCCTGCCCCAGGGGGAGATGAAGCTCCCAGGGCAACCGGAGCCAGAACTAGCTGTTCGAGTAGCTGCAGTGTGGGTTTCAGCTCCTCTAGAAGGCCTGGAACAAAGTCTTCTGCTTGGTCCCTAGGAAGAGGTTCCGGGATTATCTGGTTATTTTTTTTTCCTCCCCTGAAGCCCTTTCACAAAGCAAAAAAGGAAAAGTAGTCAACCCAGCAAATGTTTAACAGCCTTCCAGACAGTCTGGACTTATCCATCACAGCCTGGGCCGGCTCATTACACACTGTGAGGAGACCAGTCCCGGGTCCCTAAGCAGGTTGATGCTGGCCCGTAGGCAGGAATGTTCATGAAGGACACGGAGCAAGAGGAGCTGAGCTGGACTGAGTGAATCAGTGTCCTGGAGCCTGCCAGAGAAGACAAATCCCTTCCTCAGCACCACTGAGGCCACGCATCGGGGGAAATGCCTCTGAGGACCTCAGGGATACACGTCATTGACCTAAGTACACGCAGTGCTGGACGCCAGTAATAGCCATTGATGAGCAAACATCCTCACAGAAAAGCAGATAATGCCTCATCCCTGCCACAGCTAAATTGTGCTTATGACATTCTCATCACTGTTCTAAAGAATAAAAACATTACTAGCATATCATATCCTCATCAGGGTTCAGGACAGGCCCGAGCTCCGTTCTTGGCCCTGGCACTTATTTATTGAACTTAGTAATCTTGGGCAAGTCCTCCCACCTTTTTCTTTTTATTTATTTATTTATTTATTTTTAAGATTTTTATTTATTTATTTGAGAGAGAGAGCACAAGCCGGGAGAAAGGCAGAGAGAGAAGCAGGCTCCTCACTGAGCAGGGAGCCCCATTCGGGACTCGATCCCAGGACCCTGGGATCATGACCCAAGCTGAAGGCAGGCGC
Source organism: Phoca vitulina (assembly GCF_004348235.1). Taxonomy (NCBI): domain Eukaryota; kingdom Metazoa; phylum Chordata; class Mammalia; order Carnivora; family Phocidae; genus Phoca; species Phoca vitulina. The sequence goes on along the minus strand of NW_022589717.1, from coordinate 27,904,918 downwards.
TTAACCAACTGAGCCACCCAGGCACCCCACCTTTTTATTTTTAATTAAAAAATTTTTTTTTAATTTCTAGGCTTTGAAATCTGTTTGTTAGTAATAATATAACAGTAACTACCATTACTCTCGAATGCCCACTGTGGGTGAGGCACTGTTCAAGGAGCTAGAAAAGTAGTGGCAAGTAAGCAAGCAGACAAAATGTGCACTCTTCAAGGAGAGAGGAACCACACCAGTTTATGTTGACGGGATGATTTTATAAAAAGAATTGTTAACTATAAGGAAGAGCCGGAATTAGGAACACATTGAAGCTTGGGCGAGGGGCACCGCTAATGATGTTCAGATGGTCATGTTTTCTCCATTCTGCAGCTGCGGTCAGTAAGAGTTACAGAATTTAGGTTGTGAAAGGTAAAGTACTTGCCACAATGTGTCTGTTGTTAAGTCCTTGCATCTGACTTCAAGAACCCCCTTTAGTTCCACCTTTCATGATGCTGGAGAGGCACTAGGTCCGCCATGTATATTTCACCTTTGGCACCTGCCGCCTGGTATATTCTCGCCATAGGGGGCACTGGAGGGAGGCTGGGAGGCCCAAGGGACTGCACCCTCCCAGGTGCTCTCTGAGGGTTTCCTGGCTGCTTCTGTCCAGCAGTTGCCGCCGTTTATCCTTGCAGCCGTGGATGGGTCCAGTTTGAAGTTCTGCCAACAGTTGCGGAACCAGCCTCGGCACACCCCTTCTGGGACTCCAGTGTCCGCCGAGCAGCAAGCACCCCCCCTCCAAGGTTTGCACACCACCGGTACCGAGGTGCTCCTCCTCCAAGCTTTTTTTTTTAAAGATTTTATTTATTTGACAGAGAGAAACACGGTGAGAGAGGGAACACAAGCAGGGGGAGTGGGAGAGGGAGAAGCAGGCTTCCCGCCGAGCAGGGAGCCCGATGCGGGGCTCGATCCCAGGACCCTGGGATCATGACCTGAGCCGAAGGCAGACGCTTAATGACTGAGCCACCCAGGCGCCCCCTCCTCCAAGCTTTTATATGTTCCTAATTCCAATGCTTCCTTATAGTTAACAACTCTTTTTATAAAATCATCCCAGTCAACATAACTGGTGTGGTTCCTGTCTCCTTACTGGACCCTGCTTTGTGGAGGCGGGTGCTCAGATGTTGGCCTAGCTGATTCTAACCCTTTGTTCTATCCACTGTCTCTCCCATGATGTCTGTCTGGCTGCAGGTCTGTGGGAAGGGAGAGTTAGCTCTGACCATTGAGCCCCCCCAAGAAGACCTGGCTCTCCTTTTGTGATAAAGAGGGAAGACAGCGCTCAGGTGGTCATTCTCCAGGGAGGGGGCACTTGCTGCTAAAAAAAGAAAATGAGGTCAGTCTGCAACAGCTCCTTTGCCTGTCCACACCCCTTCTGAGGGCAGCTGGTGGCACTCTATTCCGTGCCTACCCTATAGCCATCATCTTCCTTCTTTCCTGCCTATGGGACCTGGGATTTTGGTCAGACCAAAGGTCTCTTGGTCTTGGGCAAAGTAGACCCTTTCCCTAAGCCCAGGGATGAGTCATAATTGGTCTAAGCCAGCCATACTTATCTCCCTCCCTTCTGCCCATGATCAGGCATGTCACTTGGTCTTGGCCAATGAGACAGAAAGACATAAAGAAAAATGAGGCAGAAATCCACAGGGGCATCCCATTGGCAACCAGTAAGTACTACCTCTACTCTTTCTTTCTAGCTGGACTTCCCAGCAGCCACCTTGGGACCGTGAGATGGCACCATTGAGGATGAGAAGCAAACAGCTAAGAGCAACAAAGCAAAGAATTAGCAAAGAAGAAGCAAAGCAAAGAAGAGCCAGGAATCTGCCTCCTGTGTCCACACTTCTCATGGGAATAAATGAATTGCTTATGCCACTAGTGGTAGTTGGGTATTCTGCTGTTTGTGACCAAAAGCATTCCCATTTGATAGAAAACAGCCAGTCCACATCAACACAGCACCCCTGCCTCCTCCGTCAGTGCCTGCTCAAGCCTCACAGCGGCTGCCGCGGGCTGCACCCCACAAAAGGCAGATCCCATCCTGACAGCTGTGGCCAGCAGTCTGCTCTGCAGGGGTGGCCCCCAGCACTCCACACATGCTGTGTAGCCCTTTGCTAGGCTCCGGCGCAACCTTCAGAGCAAGAGGGCCTATAAATAAAAGGCCTTATGTTTTATACGCTAGTCAATATTTATTCAGTCCCATCAGAGCAGTGGACTGGAAGGAACAGAGAGACTATAAAATGTCTTCTGTACTGAAGCTTGAAATGGTGCTGGAGGAAAGGGGTTTCTCCGTGCTCTCACTGCAAAACAGTCTTCAGCCCAGCAGAGCTTGGGAGCCCTTGGGAAGCAGAGCGGCTGGGGCAATCTGGTGAATGAGGACAGAGACGGCCCAGGGCTGCAGACACATGGCAACAGCTACCCTCTTGACGCAGCTCTAACCTGTGCCTTGAGCGGCTTATCTCAAATGCAGATGGTCCCGTGTCCCCAGGGACCGCTCTTCTCTCCTCCCTTAGAGGATCTCACGGGAAAGCCCACACTTTTAAGGGCTGCAACTCAGGGGTCTTTCTAAAGTCCTTTGGGGGCGTTTGTGTGTTTGATGGAAGGCACCCCATCCCCGACATCTTGAGTCCCTGCTTATTCCTTGCTTTCCCCTGACGCATACCATTGCTGTGTTTTGTTGCTTTTTCCACTCTCATCCACTCTCATGCTCTCTTATCTGCACTGTTCGTCCCCCCATTGTTCATCCCCCCACCCCCAGCCTTTACAGAGCATCTGTTATTTGCTTCGGGCAGGGTGGACGATTCTCTCTCTACTCAAAACTTTCAAATCTCCCCCTGGACTACTCACTCAGGTCCCAAATCTGTTGCCTGATATTTTAGAGCCTTCCCCTGTCTGCCCTCCAGTTTTGGGCTTATCTTCATCTCTCCCTTTCACATACACAGTGTGCTCATTGGAAATGATTCTCCAAACCCGCTCCATGACCCCTTTCCTCCATGCCTTTTCTGAGGCTGCTTTTGTTCCGGGGATGACTTTTCTTCTTCACCACCAGGAAGAATCTAATCAAATCCACCAAGGCTGAGCTTAAATGTCTCCTCAGTTTCCTTCAATCTTTGCTTTTCTCACTGGGAGAGAGTTTTTCTGCATCTGGATCACTAACAATTCATACTCATTGCACTAGAATCAGTAGAATTTTCTGTTTCATGTATGATTTTTTTCCCCTTCTTTTACATAATAAATCAGTGGTTCTCAACCAGGGGGTGACTCCCCATCTCTACTCCGAGACACATTTGGCAATGTCTGGAGACATGCTTGGTTGTCACACTGTGGGGTTGCTCCTGGCATGGTGGGTAGAGGCCAGGGATGCTGCTATAAACATCCCACAACCCCCAGGCCAGCTCCTCACCCCCACTGCAAAGAATTATCCAGCCCAAGATGTCAACATTGTCAAAATTGAGAAACCCTGTATTAGATTATAAGCTTCGTGAAAGCAGAAACCACACTTCCAATTCCTTTTATTCTCCACAGTACACAGTTTTGAAATGTAATTTTGTTCAATTATTTTAAATGAATGACTATATATGTTTAACACTCATTTACTTACTCTGTCTTGAACTCGTATATAGATGCCTACCGCCCAAAGAGTGATCTGTCCTCTGCATTACCCACATAATATTCCCATTAGCCACCACATGTAATATACAAGAGGGCTCACAGCACAGCCCTTCTTCATTGGCATTCCCAGGCTCTCCCTGCATTGCTGGGTCCCATAAAGCAAAATCCCATCTCATATTCACTCTGCTCCTTACAGAAATTCCTTCACTAAGCTTTGCTTTAGTATATTATGTCTTCTGTCTTTATGGAGGGTCAATAAAAGTAGCACTCTGTTGGACGGTGTTTCCGTGCTGTGGAGCTTCAGTTAGCCCTATTTTGTACACTCCCCACACTTGAAGGTGACTTTAGCGCAGCCCCTTCATTTTACAAATGACGAGAGTTAGTTTCTCGGTGTTATTCACTGTCCTTTATCCAGGGACCTACATGATAAATTCCTAACTTTAATTCCAGGAACACATTTTGTCTTAGTAGGTGTATATATTGTCGAGAAGACAGAAATCTAGGCACCCTAATATGCTTCTCTTTTTGGCTTAGCTGTCAGAAAAGTTAGCACCAAATTAAAAGTCCCAGTGTTGGAATCTGCTCCCCTCATGTGTCTGAAACCATCTATTTCTTTTGCTTTCTTCAGCAGGAGTGTTATCCTTAAATACCTGCTCTTGTGCTGTGTTTTAATCTTCCAGCTGCCTCAAGTCTTTTGGAAGTGAGTGGGTACAAATCTTAAGTGAAACAAACGAAAACTACCTCGCGCTATTGCGAGCCATCTTCTGTTGTTGGGGGCCAAGCGCCGGGGTGCTGGGGTGGAGGCAGCCTGGTTGGAATTTCAGCTCCACCATTCGTCATCTGTGTCACCTTGGGCTTGTTACCTAAACAATCTCAGAATTACTACCTCACAGGGTTGGTGAAAGGATCAAATGAGAGAGGACACGTCGACGGGAGCCCGTTTCTGTGTCTGCCGGGTAGCAGATGAGTCCCGTGCATATTTCCCGCTTCAATGTGCAGCCTTGTTTATGAAGTCCACAGTGCTGTATTTGCTCCACCTGCCTCAGCCACTTTCCAGTAATAGGAACAAACTTTCACTTGAACAGAGATTCTTCTTCTTTTAAAAGGGACGGGGGAGGGGCAGAGGAAGAGAGGGAATCTTAAGGAGGCTCCATGCCCAGCGTAGGGCCCGATCCCACAACCCTTAGATCATGACCTGAGCCGAAGTCACAAGTTGGTCACTTAACCGCCTGAGCCACGCAGGCGCCCCTAGCATAGATTCTTATAGTTATCATTTAGCTCCCCATTTAAAGCTAATGTAACTTACACAAAGTTATCACTCTCTGTTCCTGTGATTTTCGTTGGGAGGATAAGTCATGTAAACAACAGCCCAACACTCTACTTTGGGTCCTTTGATTAGCTGTTTCTGGTAGCTATTTTCAGAGCTTGGCACTGTCTGTGCTCCTGTCACTTAGGCTTACGGCTGGCCTTGAGGTTTAACGTTGTAAATATAGGGAATATGGCCAAAAAGGCTACTTGTTTTTCTTCTTGCCTAAGATGGGATGAATTTAGAAACCAATGGAGAATACCAACTATTCTACATGTCTTTATCATTAAACAGTTTCCCATTTATTTGGAAGCCCAGAGGCCCTGGAAAAAAAGTTAAAGAAACGGTACAATGTCTTCGAGAAAACACTTCATTTTTTGGAGTAGTTCGATTCTCACAGCTCCTGGTGAGGAAGTGAAGAATGAAGGCTCAGAGGGACCTCAGGGCCTGGCCCGGTCCTAGAGCCCATAGCCATGCCCATGGGGCCAGGGGGCACATTCCTCCTATGCTCCCTCAACCTACTAAGACCCCAAGCCCAGAGACACTTATATTCTTTACTGAGTTGAGAGGAGGAGATTTGGGATTAAAGTTCGTGAACCTTGGGGCGCCCGGGTGGCTCAGGCGGTTAAGTGTCTGCCTTCGGCTCAGGTCATGATCCCAGGGTCCTGGGATCGAGTCCCGCATCGGGCTCCCTTTTCAGCGGGGAGTCTGCTTCTCCCTCTCCCTCTGCCTGCCGCTCCCCCTGCTTGTGCTCTCTCTCTCTGTCAAATAAATAAATAAAATCTTAAAAAGAAAAGAAAAGAAAAGAAAATGTTCGTGGACCTTCCACCTTCCAAATCTGTGTGATCCAAATATGGTCATTGCTAGCCTCCTGTGCCCCTTTAAATTTAAATTCCAGTTAACTAAAAGGAAATCAAGTTAAAACCCCAGTTCCTCGGTTTCACTGGCCACATTTTAAAAGCTCAGTAGCCACATGTGGCTAGTACTACCCATCCTGGGCTGCTCAGATGTCGAACATGTCCATCGTCACAGAAGGAGCTGTTCGACGGTGCTGTTCTAGAGCCTTCTACCTACGGGGGGATTGGTGCAGAAGAGAGGCATTGCTGCACATCCACCATTTCTTACAGTTATAAAATAGCGTTCTTTTCAGAGGAGGGGCTTGGTGACCGGGGCTCTCAGTGGTGACCCTTCCCTGGGTCTCCCTTTTTGGGGGCCTGCATGTTTGGCACCCTGAGCCTCTCTTGCAGTTACAGAGAGCTACAGGCAACAATGAGTCTGGGGAACAATTGGCGAACTATCCTTTGCTCCAAATGTGTGGGTACATTCAGGAGTGTGTCCCAGCCAGTGACCAAGGGGTCATCTCAAATACCTCCAAAAAGTGTTGCCCTGAAAGCATTTACTGTCTCGGGCGGGGTCCCCCTTCTAGCATGGCCATGACAAGAGGTCCTAGTATCTACCCCAAACGGAAAGGGTGAGGGATCATTTGGTTTCTGCAAGGCCAAGCTGGCTTTACATTTGCTCCTTTTATATTGGTTCAGAGAAATAAAGTGTCCAAGTATGGGATGAGATGCTTCTGTAGTTTCCAACTTCCCGGGGAGGTTTCTATTTTATATATTTCAGTACATAAAAATATACAAACTAAATGCTATCACTATTGTCTCTCTGTGTCCCCAAATCCAGCTGACCTTGACTTTTTTAATTCTCTGCTTCTCTGGAGGCTTTGGCACGGGGACAGATCCCTCACTGTAGTACCCGCATGGTGCCTTTGAAGCTTAGAACAATCTTTTTTCCTGGTCCCAAAATAGTGCCTCTGTGATTACCCCTGATGCCCCGGCTGTCATTATCCCAAGTTTCTGGCTCTGCCTTCTCCTTATCCAGATAACGTCTGGCACATGGAATGTTGTGTCTTTTTTGCCCCCAATTTCACACTTTTCCTCACCTACTTTGTTAATAAACACATGGCCATCCACTGAGCTCTTCCCATGGGCTTTACGGGTGTTACCCACATTTCATTTCACCCCCTCGGCAGCTACCGCCTCCTTCCAGGCCACCGCTACCTCTCACCTGGACCATTGCTGATGCCCCCTAACACGTGTCCTTTCCTCTGTCCTTGCCCCCTTTGGCTTACGCTCAGCTGAGCAGCCAGAAGGAGCCTGTTAAATTGTGAGTTAGATCATGTCATTCCCCATGGCTCCAGCATCCTCTCCTCTGACTCAGAGCCCAAGTCAGATGGCCTATAATACCCTAAGCAATCTGTGCCCCGTGTGTGCCCTGTCACTGCCCTGACCGCATCTCCTACCACTTACCACTGGCCTCAGGGCCTTTGCACTTGGTTTTCTCTCGGCCAGATGCCCATGTGGCTTGCTCCTTTGCCTCCTTCAAGTCTTTCTTTATTCAAGTACTGCTTTCCCAGTGAGGGCTTCCCTGGCCACCCTATTTAAAAGCACACACACACACACACACACACACCATCTTCATAACACTTACCACTGTTAACAGGTCCTATATTGAACTTATTTATTTGTTTATTGTCAGTCTTCCCAAACGATGAATCTAAGCTCTATGAGAATAGGGACTTTTGTCTGTTTCGTTTACTGGCATATTCCCAGCACCTGGCACATTATAAGGTACTCAGTAAGTATTTTTGAACAAGTGAATGAAGTCTCTAAGATCTGTAGTCAATTCCGATTTTGTAAGTGGGGAAACTGAAGGGTAAGGTTAAGCAACTGGCCTGTGATCACACGGCTGGTCCCTCAGACCCCAAAGCTCCTGTGCTTCAGCCCGACATGTGCTCCCACCTGTAACAATGACTAACATCCCAGCAGTACCCTGTGGAGGGGCCCCGCCAGCCCTCACCTTGCACCTGCTCCCCTGCCCACTTGTGTGTTCAGATGGAGGACTTCCGCGGTGCGTCAGCCTCCACAAAAGCAAGTTCAGCAAATTCCGCAGATGCCAGCTATCATCAGGCAGAACTTCCAGAAATGGCAGCATCTCTTTCCCATCTGGGCCAGAAAAGCTCAAAAAACGACTCAGGTGCAAGCTCACTGTACTCTTGGGTAGCCTGATACTAGGTAAGCTACCTATCAGACAGAGCTGGGAATAATGAGGGAAAACCTTTGATTTCGACCCGGTACAGAGGGTGGAGGGTCCAGCAAATAAAGGCTGGCCTCTTAGCACATTTCTCATTGTTGTGGTGAAGAGGTTACATATTAAATTTAATTTCGATAAGCTACGTAGAGGAGAAAGAAAAGTGTTTTAAATATTAGCTAGTGAACAGATAGAACGAAACAAACATTTTTTTTTTTTAAAGAATAGGTTTGAACCTATCTGTACTCTTTTTAAAATTTTTTTCTAATTGTGGTAAAACACACATAACATAAAATTCACCGTCTTAGCCATTGTTAAGTGTACAGTTCAGTAGTGTTAAGTGTATACACACTGTTGTGCCACCAATCTCCAGAACTTTCTCATCTTGTGGATCCACTGAGCAACTCTCCATTCCCCTCCCCAGCCCCCAGTGACCACCATTCCACTCTTAGTTTCTGCAAACTCGACTACTCTCGATACGTTATAGAGTGGAATGAGGAATAGTACAGTATGAGTCTTTTTGTGCCTTGTTGATTTCACTTAACATAATGTCCTCAAGGTTCACCCATGTGGTAGCATGGGTACGCTTTTTAAAACCAATTTTTGCTCCTGCTTTCTTTGATTAGGCTGGAGGTAAAGTCCGGGGACTATTTTTAGAGATGCTTATTTTTTCCTAAGCATTCTGTCTGCATTTATGATGTGCAAAAATAATGCTTTGTTTACAACCACCCTGTTCAAACAGTTGAGGCTTGCCACAGAGCAATACTTTTCCATTTAATTCTCTCTTTCCATTAAAATAAAGTCATTTATTAAAACAATCGTCAACAAATAGAGAACATTATTTAAATAAGATATACAGTGTGGAGCATATTTTTGAGCCGTGGTTGTCAGACTGTCCCCAGGAATCCTGGGTCCTCTGATACATGTCAGGGTCACTGAGGAAGGGTCTGGGAGGACTGAACTTTGACCTCAGCCCCCTAGTTTTGTTCAGAGCAGCTCTAGTTGCAAATCTCATGTTGTGGGGTCCTGCATATTTTATTTGAATAAAAAAGGTTCCATAGTGTGGTGACATTATTGTTGTCCACTAAATATTCTTGTTCTCCCCTCCCTCCCCCACCCCCAGCCCAGGCATTTGGTAGAGTTGTAGTTCTTGACTTTCTGATGATTGGGTAGAGCCATGGGACTAATTCTGGCCAATGAGGGCATCATTCTGGTCTGGAACATTTTATTCCCAATGCAAGACCCTCCAGACCACCCCCACTTCTGCCTTTTCCCTTTGCCATGGTATTACAGATTGCATGTTTGCGTCCTCCCAAAATTCAGGTATTGAATCCCCAATCCTCAAGGTGATGCTATTTGGTGATGGGGCCTATGGGCAATAATTGGATCATGAGGGTGGAACCTTCATGGTGGGATTGATGCTTTTATAAGAAGAGACAAGAGAGAGCTTCTCTCTGCTCAGGGCCATGTGAGGGCACGGCAAGAAGATACCATCTATGAACCAGGAAGAGAGCTCTCATCAGACACTGGATTTTCCAGCACCATGATCTTGAACTCCCTGGCCTCCAGAACTATGAGGAATAAAAATTTGTTGTTTAAGCCACCGAGCTTGTGGTATTTTGTTATAGCACCCTGCACAGACTGAGACAAATGGCTACTGGCAATGTAGTGGCTACTCTATCAGCGTGGGTCCCAGGATGAGGATGAAGAAGATAACAGAGAGAAGAGCATTCAGCTGGTTCAAAATATTCATCAGGAGCTAGGAATAAGTATTTGTTGTCTTAAGCCACTAACACTTCAGGGTTGGTTTGTTACTGCAGCATAACCCAGCCTATCCTGACTGATACGCATAGTTTTTGAAAGTGTGAAAACCACCATTTTAGAGACATCTAACTGCTGATGTAGATTTAGACACCTCTTCACTAACTTTGAACACTTTTTAAATATTGCTTAATCCAGTCTCATTTTCTGTGGTTTTGGGTTGGACTAGGTTGGACTAGGTTTCTTCCTCTTAGATGCTCACCTTCCACACTTGACTGGTCCTCTAGGAATTTTAGGAGTGTCACCAAATAGCTAACTTCTGTAACTTTTCTGCTGCTGCAGATTTTAACTTTTTCTAGAAAAGGAATCTTTGATTACCACAGGTTTTCTCATTCAGCAGTGCTGCTAATACTTCTTCCGAACACTCTACTCCCACCTCAGCTGTTTACATGAGGGAAAGAATTACATATTCATTTCTTCTCCTGCCTCATGGCTGAGTCATACTGAGACAGAGACAGAGACAGACAGAATAAGGAGGAAGACGAAGAGGAGGAAGGAGGTAAATGAGAAGGAGATAAGTATTTTTTGGCACCTGGTTTATGTTGCTGATCTCTTTTTCTAATGATGGGCTTCTGAGTTAGTGTTTTTCAAAGTGTGGTTCTCCTACATCAGAATCACGTGGTGAGCTTGTCAAAAATGCACGTTGCTGTTCAGCACCCACTGGGAATATCAGGGGAATACCCATGTACACTGAACTTAGACAGACGCTGTTAAAAATCATTCTAATACGCCCTGTGGGCCGTATATATAGCATCAAAAACAGTCTTTTCTTTGTAATATTAGATGATACCATTTTTTCAGCTCAGGCTCTGTATCCAAATGAGTTTCTGTTAAAAAAGAAATGTTGTAATCACTAAATTCTCAGCCCACTCTAGAACTCACCTTTTCTAATATCTAGTTAAACAGAGTATATCAATAGTTTAAAATGGCAAATGTAGATAGGGTCACATTTTGTGTTATTTATCCTTTGTATACTTTAAAGTGTTGCATTCTTAATTTAAGGGCAAAACACACACACACACACACACACACACACACACCCCAAACAAAAAAAGACAACCTCAACAATTAATTGTGATGAAGCCAAGGGAGATGAGGCACCCAGGTCCTGTGCCCCAGAATTACCATAGAAGCAACACGTTGGTAATTGAAATCAGTCATCAATTACATGTCCAAAACTTGACATGTATTATCTCATGTAATCCTTACCACCCTTTGAGGGAGGAATTATTTTGTTTATTTTACATGGAGGAGAACTAGACTCAGAGAAGTAAAGTAAGTCGCTCAAGGCCACAGAGCTGGTGTGTGGCAGAGCTTGACTTGTATAACTTATACCCCAAGGCAACTGGCCTTCAAAAATTCACATCCTCTGCCCCAAGCCATTCTCACCCATAAGGAGCACTGAAACAGTGGAGGGAAAATTCAGGCAGAATGGGGAAAAATGTCCCAAAGGGTATGTCCACCTAGACCTAATCATCCTTAATTTACAAGAATAACCACGGGTTATAGCATGAAAAATATGGAAGGACTATGGTGCAGACTAGCATCCTCTGTGAAGAGAATTTGCCTGGTCAGGGAAAAAACAAAACAAAATCACTTCAAATATGGATGTTATTTCATTTGGTCAAAGTAGGTCAGAGAGTTGGGCAGAGTGATAGGTGGTTCTTTATCAGGAACTGTGTTTGACTGAGGGAATTAAAGTAAGATGGAAAGAATACGATGATGCCACAGTGTTTCTGTTCACCTGGGTAATACCAGGAGTCTCTATTGAAGCAGGGACATTTACAATTTCTATATGAAATGTCACCAAGACAGGTTGGCCGACAGAGACCATCCTAGAAATAACTGCCTACATGGGAAAAAATTCCATATGCCGTTGCATTTCTAGTTCTATTTCTACAGGACAAGGATGGGAAGAAAATAAGCTAGGAGGGTAATGTCCTCTTGTTCACTGTCATTATCAATGGAAGGTACAAATTCTGGTTCATTCTCCCTTCACCTGCTAGAAAGCCTGCTGGATTTTTCATAACCAGTGCTTGTTCCATATACATACAACCAGACTTGTACATAATTTTTGTTAATATTCCTTTATTTAGATTTTAATTTAGCTGGGTGTAGAGTTCCCCACTATGTCTATATCGTCTTCAGCCAGTCGCATGCTGTGGGGATGTAATAAATGCTTATTAATAATAATGATATTTCTCTGTTGTGAGTTTTCTAACCGTATAATGAATTGTCATTGGAGGAGAAACGCTCTGCAATAATATGTGTCAACTTTTTAATGAAAACTACTATATTGAGTGTCTGCAAAGAGCTATTCCAATGTAAGTTATTAGAATACCGTAGTGTTAATTTTTAGGAATTGATATATACTTATGTGGAGTGGCTCCTGGAGCAGGTAGAATTGCAACTTAGACATTTTGCTACTTGACATGCAGGGGGGCTTCTCCATTAGCATCAAAAGCTTCTCCTGGTGTGGTTGCTTTGCTGATTGAGTCATGTAGATCACTCAAATTCGTTGTGATGGCTTACACTTTAATCATTCTCCCACGGTAATATAATGGTAATTGGTGTCATTTAATCTACTGTGCTGTTTAATGCCCTGAGACTTCTGGGGATTTCACACAACCCATCACACATTAACCTACACTATTTATTTACTCCGTGGAAGAAGAAGCTCCCTTTTCCTCAGGTCCCCTAGCTTTTAAAGAAGCTGCCGGAGGTAGAATCCATTCAACAGGGTGCGGCCCCACACCGGGGAAGAGGTTTTCCCTGTCTAAATTCTTCCAAACTGTGTGGCTTTTGCACTTTTCCCCAGAAATTCTGTAAGTCCCTGAGCTGATTAACTCATGGGCCTTCCTCTGCGAATTTGCTCTCACTTCAGATGCTAGTGGTGGAGGGCTAGGTGAACGAAGCACAGAGGTGAGGTGAGTTCCTCTCTAAATCCGGCACTCCCGGGACCCCACTCTGGGAAGCACGAACAATTGAAAACACAAAACAAAAACAATGCTGAGAATCGTCCAAAAACGACCACGACCACGACCACGATGACAGCAACAACACACCAACTTGAGGAGAGGGCATGGCTGAAGGAATGAGAAGAAAGTGCAGACTGGTCAACTCTGATCTGTTCCTGAGCTGGGTACCCTTGAACTCGGTCTGCCTCCCCAAACCCCCATCCCTCCTGCAGGACCAGCGTGTCCGTGCAGCACCTCGTGGAAGCCAATCTTGTATGTATCACCCTCCCGGGGAAATAAATGACCCTAGCAGAAAGGGGGACATCAACTCACCAAGCATATAAATCACCTTTTTGGGCGGCTCTGCATGACTCCAAGGCACTGGATCCAGAACCTAACAAAACATTAGAAAGATTTGTAAATGGTTGCGGCTGTCGAGGTGGGAACCAACAAACCACATATCTCCAGCATTTTCTTTCTTTCTTTTTTTTTTTTTTTAAGATTTTATTTATTTATTTGACAGAGAGAGACACAGCGAGAGAGGGAACACAAGCAGGGGGAGTGGAGGAGAGAGAGAGAAGCAGGCCTCCCGCGGAGCAGGGAACCCGATGTGGGGCTGGATCCCAGGACCCCGGGATCACGACCTGAGCCGAAGGCAGACGCTTAGCGACTGAGCCACCCAGGCGCCCCTCCAGCATTTTCAAATTTATTTTATTTTTGTCAAAATGGAGTACTTAACCTTGATCTTTGCTTTCGGAATGGAAAAGAAATCAGATTTCAGCGGGCATCCGTGCCATCTGAGGTGCAGATCAGATCTTAGTGGGGACGCAATGGATCCCGGTCCAGGTAGGACCGTTGTCTTTGAAGGTGCTCCGTTTGGATGAGGATATGGAAGAGAAGGGGAAGGACACGCAATACTTTAGCCAAACGTGGCTCTCAGCTTTCAGCGTACAGGAAAAGCAGATTGGAAACCCAGCAGCATTAGGGGTGGGGAGAGGGGACAGGGCAAAGGTTGGCTGTCTCTTAGGCAAACATGGATTATTTCTTACATAGGTTAAGCAGATTGTTTGCTCTTTTTCTTTTGCTCCTTTGCTGCTTGTTCGGTTTCTGTGATCTGAACACCAACCAGGAACAGTCAATCTTCAGTGTACCTGCCCCCATTTTTCCTACCTACAGTCGCAGCAGATCCTAATAGTGGATCACGGACGGCTGTCTTCCCCCAAGTTCACACGTCGTCCCAGAACATTTCTTCCCCATGCTCTCCAGCAACTTTTGACCAGCAGAAGAAGCTGGTTTTCAGGATGGAATTTATTATCTCCCCCGAGGAAACCCCAAAGGGACTGTGTGTTTCCTAGCCACAGTTTTACTCTAGTTCACCCCATGCTCAAAAAATATTTGTTGAGAGAATGAAGGGCCATGACTAGTGATAGAAGCAAATAATCTTGGAGGATGGAGGACAGTATTCTAAGATAATATTTTGAATTCTTGATGTGTTTGATTTTATCTATTCCATTCTCTGCCCCATATAATAGCAAAAAACAGAACTAGCTATAGTTAGAAAATAAACTGACAACTCATTTATACATTATTATTCTAAGAAACCAATAATGTAAGGTTTTTAGAAATTGTATACGAGATTAGTTAATGTCCAGTAAAGTAACACTTGTAGTAACATTAAAGAAATAACTTTAGTATATAAAATCTAAAAAATAGAGAAAGTAAGTAAAAGAAATAAAAAATCACAAATAGTTCCACCTTCAATAAATACTAATAGTGATTTTTACTATTTAAAATGTCTAGTGTTTTTTGGAAATAGATAAATATATCTTTAAAATTATTTCTTACCCTTTTTACCTCTCTTCTGTCCCTCCTTCTTTCTCTCTCTCCCTCCCTCTTTTTTTCTTTTTCTTTCTTTCTTTCTTTCTTTCTTTCTTTCTTTCTTTCTTTCTTTCTTTCTTTCTTTTCTTTCTTTCTTTCTTTCTCTCTCTAGGCAAAATTAATATCATTCTATGCACAGTTTTGTAACCCACATTTTTTCACTTAAAAATACATGCTGAGCATCGGGGCGCCTGGGTGGCTCAGTCGTTAAGCGTCTGCCTTCGGCTCAAGTCATGATCTCCAGGTCCTGGGATCGAGCCCCGCATCAGGCTCCCTGCTCAGCGGGGAGTCTGCTTCTCCCTCTCCCTCTGCCTCTCCCCACTGCTCCTACTCTCTCTCTCTCTCTCTCTGTATCTCTCTGTCTCAAATGAATAAATTAAAAAAAAAAAAAATACATGCTGAGCATCTTTTCAGATAAATGTCTACAATTTAGTGCTCAGAAATGAATTTCCAGTTTTCCATCAGGGCGCAATTTTCTCTTGGGGTCGAATGCTGGATAGTAACAAACCAACATCTCTCAGAAAATGCTTTAACGTAAGGCATTTTAAAAAAGAACTATCAAATTTTCTACTCCTCTTTCCCCATCCTCCTCCCCTCAAATAACTAAGAAGTCAAAATTTTCTGCTATCATTGAGATGACATTTAAATACTGATAGATCCATCGGAAGGAAGTTCGTGGTTGTGTGAAAAGGGAAGGGGCCTTCAGCAGTTCCATGAAGGAAATGAATGCTTGTTTTGCTTGGAGGCCTTTTCAAGTTGGAAAGGAGGACAGCAAAGAACAGTGTCCTTTCCTCACAGGAAGCAGCACACTTGGTATCTACCAGGCTCTCAGGATGGGGATTGGCCCTGAATTTTAGGAAGTCCATCCCTGCCCATAGCAGGAAGGCTGAACTAGTGTTACCTAGAAACCACATCAAAACCGACCCAGAGCCCTCAGAGTCTGCATGTTCTGCAGCAGCGTTGACAAAGCCTCACCCAGGATCAATCTCCCCTGCAGGTGGCAAGACTCAAATCTAAAAATCTTATCCCACTTCTTCAATAAGGCCAAAAAGAGGAAACCTGCAGTTGGAGGATTTTGTGGAGAAGATGCTTCCAAGAAGCCAGAACTAATAAGTGTCAATGGGCCGACTACATTCTATGTCATCAAGCAGAGCACTGAAGCCCACCGACATAGAAAACGAATAGAGGGGTCATGTCCAGGGTTCCCTTCAGCTTCGTGATTTCTCCTTTGACGCCTCACCAGAGTGCAGACAGAGGGCCAAGAGATGTCTATAACTCTTTGCTTGACCCAACTGTTTGATTTCACAAAGGCACCACATCTCACCCATCCAAGGTTTGAGCTATGATGCCCTTGTCTACAGGGACAGCCATACCTAACTAACCCAGCCCCTAAAGGCAGTTACCTACCTTGTTCAAATGATTTCCAAGAAAGGAGGTTGGTCAAAGACCCCTAGCAACCTTTCCAGTGGTTCATGACCTAAGCCCTTCATAGCCCTCAACTCTTCTGCTACTGACAAATGGTCTCTTGGCCTTGTCATCAGTGAAAGAGAACACTGTCTTTGCAAAACTCTTCCTTTATATCCTTGGTTCAAGCATCCTTGTCCTGGCAAGAGATTGCTTAATTGCTGGCAACAGAAACCTACACAAGCTAGGTGAAGACAAGAAATAAAAAAAAAAAAACTTTAAGATACAGGAGTATCTCACAGAATCCAAGGACAGAAATGCAGCGGCGTCTCATGAGGGCCAAGAATTTGTAACTTGTAAGTTACAAATGTGTTGGATGTGGGTGACCCAAACAAACAAACAGCAAAAAACCAACAAAACAATAACCAAAAGCAAAACCATAATGTCTTAAACGATCAAAAAGCTTATTTTTCTCATGAAACAGTTTTAAAGTAGGCAGGCATTCCTCTCCTTAGGAATCCAGGGGTGGGACGTTTGTCCCCATCGTTGCAAGGTGGCTGTTGCCCATCCAAGCATAGCACCTGTGTCCTAGTCTGGAAGAAGAGGGAGGGGCAGACGGGCAAAGGGCTTCTAGTAAAAAGGAATGCTGGATACTTCTAACCTTTGGAAAGCTCTCCAGGAGTTTCTACCCGGTGGTGGTCACCTGAAAGGAAGGTGAAAGAAAGGTCAGCTGAAAGAAAGAGGAAGAAGGGTTTTGGGGGGGTTTGTTTTTTTGGGTTTTTTTTTGTTTTTTTGTTTTTAAGTAGACATACTGCTACCTAGAGCACAATTTGATTCCTGCTGGTAAAGATGAGAGAGGAAGGGATACTGGGTAGCAGTTATTTCCTGCTGTGGAGTAAACTACCCCAAATCCAGTGACTTAAAAAAACACCACTTTATTTTCTCGTGCCTTTGTGGGTCAAGGTTCAGGATGGATGGTTTGCTCTGTTCCACGCTGTCTGGGGCTTCAGCTGGGAAGGCTCAGACGTGGGCAGGCTAGTGTGGCTGGCCCTCTCCCTTCTCAGGGTATCCGCTAGGGGGCTGGACCGGGGCTGGAGGATCCAAAACAGCCTCACTCACCAGTCTGGGGCTTACTGGGGGCTGGGGGCCGGGGCCCCTCCGTTCCTCTTCACATAAACTGTCTCTGGTTCATGGGCTTTGATCATGTGGTAACCTAGTCCAAGCATCTTTTCATGGTGATTGGCTTCCAAGAGGTTTGAAACAGAAACTGTAGGGCCTCTGAAGACCTCTTCTGGAAGTCATACAACATTGTTCTCGACACCTGCTACTGGTCGAATCCAGTCAGAAGGCCAGCTGGACTTCAAGAGGAGAGCAGACAGACCCCACCTCCTTTTGGGGAAAGCAGCGTGTACACACAAGATGGGAAGAATTGTTGACACCGCTACTGCAGAGAATCTTCCTCGATGGCCATAGGCACTGAGGCTACTCTTTCTTCCTCCCTGTCTACCTGGCACTTGCTTCTGTTTTTCTCTGCAGATCTGTTCATTCTTCCTCAGCACCCAGTTCCAAGTCAGTTGCCCTAGAATGGTACCTTCAGCCCAGGAGAACCCTTACCTCTATGAGTTCTGACTCCATAGCCAAGTAACTGGAGGTGCTAAATCTCTATAAACGAGTATAGGGGCAGGTCAGAAATTACTGGGCAGTCCTTTCTCTGGACTAGAAATCCCAACCCCTTTAGGTATTTCATGAATGTTTTTCTATAGCTCCCTTGGGAACTAACCTTCAAGAAAAAGGCACAATCCTATAGTTGGTATTTAACAGTGTGGGTAGATATGGATGATGCTGAATCATGGCAGAAAACCATTTGGAGAGCTTTTAGGAAGTAGTTCATGAAAATACAGTTTATATTTTTATTTTTAAAGCCCTACATCCAAAGAAAAAAACAATTTTCACCAGATTTCATTGTTATCTGGTGGGTGAGAGGAGTGATTTTTTTTTTATACCAATGCCTCCCTACATACACACAGTCCACGGTCTGGATCCATTCATTTATAGGCGAGGCTCCTGTTACCAGTAAAAGAACTGTTTTCCTAAAGAGCAAAGAGACAAGCATCAACAAGGTCATTCAACCTGCCCAAGCCGAGGGGGCTGAGTGGGTGCCTTTACCAAAATGCTACACAAATGTCCTCCTGGTCCAAGGATGAGTGACAGAGATCTAGGTATCACCCTAAGTTTGAAAACAACTGAAGTTAAAATTCTTAATCTGAAGTTCAAAGAATGTGTGACCGCCGTGAAATTATACACGAATTTTAGCATGTGTGTTCATTTTTCCATAGCCAGAATCTTTAGCTTTCATCAGATTCCCAAAGGGGTCTATGAACAACACCCCCACACAACACACGCCCCGCCACCAACAGCCAAGACCTATTGAATGAACACACACCCAGGAGTTGTGATGACTGAACAATGAATGATATGGGATTTACTGGGGACACTTTTTGTCTTAAAGATCTGCTTTGCTGGGGTGCTAATGCTGGCATGTGAGGGACCGATGTAAAAATGGTCACCATCAAAAAAGAGGGTAGTTGCAAAGGGATCTAGAGGACAGTGAAAGAATGAGACCAGGACTGATGGCTCAACATTCTTTTGCTGTTGAAACAGAGAGGAGAGGTATAGCCTTTTAAGCCCAGTCACAGCAAAGCATGATCTGC
The DNA here is from genome assembly GCF_004348235.1 of Phoca vitulina. Taxonomy (NCBI): domain Eukaryota; kingdom Metazoa; phylum Chordata; class Mammalia; order Carnivora; family Phocidae; genus Phoca; species Phoca vitulina. The sequence continues at coordinate 27,886,130 of NW_022589717.1, read as the reverse complement.
TTCCCTGCTTCCCTGAGGAGAGACTGAGGGGTCGACCAGGAGCCCTCCAGCCCTGCCTTATCCCCATGTGTTTGGACTCATCAGTCATTCTCCAAGAGGGACCCCACAGTCTCGCCGAGTCGTTGGGTCTTCCTATATCCCAGGATGGGGGCTCTGAGAGGCAGGGTGTTGCGGGACTGTGCCAAGGGCTTTCCTCCAACCCTAGTGATTCCACTTCCTTCTCTGCCAAGTGTGGCTGGGACAAAAGCCCTAATACAAGCAGAGGGGATTTGCCCTGCCAACAGTCACCACTAAGCCCTCCTGCTCAAGGTGCATTCATGCTGTTCTCAGATTTTAGTTTCTCATGAGAGATCTGGGGCTCTGCTGGGTGTCCCTTGCCCTCCTTTGTGAATGCTTCTGCTGTTTTATGCTCCTCATTGGAGGTTAGATCCAATTTACTGAGGTAACCAGCACAGACCCACGAAGCAAACTACCAGAGGGATGCACCAGGGCAATGCAAATGACAAACAGGGGAAACTCCTTCGGTGGAATTCGTTTTCTTCTTCCAACCACCTGCCTCTCCATCCCTTTTGCTAAAGCTGATCTTCGAGAACTAATTTCTGCTAGGTAAATAGCCAAAGGGACATCAATTTCCTGTCAGTGGCAGCAGCTTCGACAGTTCCTGTCCTTCATTCAGACACGTGAATGCTTTGCCTAAATTGCACATTTCTCATTTAGTGCACCTTGAAAGCCTGCTCTGTCCCTGGCTCATAATCTCGGAGCCGACTGTTTATGCAAACCGTGGATGGCATCTAGCAGCTCCACAGAGGTGTGTCAAGGCGGCGCAAAGGAGACATTCAAGCACGCTCAGCTTACTTCAGACAGAGAAGTCAGCTTCAGAAATTAGGCTTTTAAAATCTGAGGAACAAATTTAGAAACTTCCCTGAATATGTCTTTAAAAAGTTATTATTTTTTTTTTTTAAGACACACAAAAAGAGTTTGTGTCGTTTTCTAAAGGAAAGAACCGAAAGATGGCCACATCCTATAAGGTGAGCATTCCAGCTCTGGGATAGCTTTGGAGTTTTCACGTAACTTCTGGGGCTACTTCTCGGCTGCACCCCGGGACTCTGAGGGAAGCCTCAGCAAGTCACCTGCCTCTTCGAGGCCCATGTGACTCAACGGGTACAAACATTTCTACAGCACTTTCATATATCTTCCTATAGATCATTCTTCCAGCAACCCTCTGAGGTAGGTATTAATAGCTCTGTTCTTCAGTTGTAGCTATGGAGGCTCAAAGGATTGAGGGTAATTGCCCAAAGTCACACAGCTCGGAAGGGGCAGAACCTGGCTTGTTTTCAGGCCTTCTGAATTGAGTCCAGGATATAGCCGACTCCACCCAAGGCAGCCCTGCTCTCAGATGCCTAAAAAATCTGGAATCCAGTCTTTTCTGAGAAGACTTGAGATGCTAAATACTAGGGCTGGAGGAATTTCTTTCCCCACTGTCTTGTCCTTTGGCTTCGACCGGATGTACCTATTCTTTTGTCTCTTGGCCTGGGGAGGAAATAGACAGCGATGACAGTGTTCTGAGACTTAATTAACTAATCTCTTTAACATTCGGCTGCCTTGGGCAAAAGGGTCTAAGCTACAAGATTTCCAGAAAATTCTATGCCAGAGAATCTAGCTTTTCAATTGCAAAACTCCTTTAATAAAAAGGAGGGTGAGGGGGGTCTTCCCTTAGGCAGGTGGGCAGGAGGAAAGAGGGGCATCAGGGAGCAGAAAGCCTGGCCCAGTGTGAGGGACGCTCCCTGGGAAGTGAGCTGGCAGGAGCCTGGAAGGAGTCTGAGGTAGCAGCTCGCAGCCCCCAGAAGCATCTCGGAGGCAGGCGGTGGCGCCACGTGACAGATGGGTGACCTTGGTCAGGGAGGCTTGTTTCTTCATTGTGCACCACGCAGCGGTGAGGAGGGAGTGCCGACCCCCGAGATTTGACATCTCAGCCTCCGTGATAAACAAGGCTAAACAAATTAGCCAGGAAAAAATATTAATTGAATTTTATAGAGAGAATGTTTTGCTTATCTCATCTTTGCTAACAAAACCGAGACAATCCTGGCGTTGTTGTGGCTTTTCTCCCTTGTCTTTTACAAATGGCCCACGATGCGGGCTATGAGACGGGCAGGAGTGTGTCCTGCGGGTCACATCCCGAGCCTCGCCACTTGCAAGGCCTCCTCGGAGACCGCTTTTTATTTGCCACTGAAGCCTGGGGATTGCTTCCAGATGCTGCCCACGTGGCCTCACGTCATTTCTCACCAGGATCATAATCCTGGCTCACAAATGATGAAGAGGGGGTGAGGGAGGGCCAGGACCTGGGGGGGTCCCCAGGGTCAGGTCCAGTATGCTGTGTTCACATGAGAGGGCCCCTTGAGCCCCCAAAGTGCCACCTGTAACCTCAGCCTCGAGCAAGCCCCACTTTCAGAGTAGGGGAGAGCAGGAGGCAGCAACCTTGGGGCTGAGTTTGGGACTGTTTCTGTGAGGCTGAACTTTTCTATAAGAAAGGTGAAATGATGAGTTTATGTTTCGTTTATGCAGTCAGACAGTCGGGTCTCAGCGCTCAGGGGCCCTGGGATGCACCTGCTGGCTGTTACCATCAGTGTCTGTGATGATTGTGCTTCGACCACCCAGGCCACGGATGCCTCTGCTGGATGCTGAGAAGCGCTGCCCCCAAGCTGTCTCCTCAGCCTGTGGATGAGCGCTCACCGAGAGCAGACTGTGGGCCTAGGGCTCAGGAAGAGACTACTCTCAGCCACAGAAAGAGGTGGCCCATCCCATTGCAAAAGCTGAAACTGAGAGAGGTGGGGGGTGGGGGAAACCTGGAGCAGCAGAATTGCTTGAAATTAGGTGGCTCTGGTTAAACCCCCTCCCCGCACCCCCTGCCTTCCCCAAAGGGATCATATAAGTGACAAGTGGAAACTTGGCCAGCCTCTCGCTACTGGAAGAGAAGGAGGCTGGGAAAGAGGGCTGAGGCAAGAGCAACGAGAAATGAGGTCTATGATTTCCTCTTTAGAAAAATCCAGCTCCGTGGCCACTGTGATTGCTTTTATGATTTGGGCAAGTAGTCTAAGGCCACCCGATCTGCTTTTGCAAGTATCAAGTTCAGGTCCCAGGGGAAGCTAACCGACATATCTTACCTCTCGTGCCTTTCCTCTTCTCATTATCAAATAGGGCTTAAGAGTGTCTGTGGCAATATTTTTCCCTCTCCTCCATTGACCCCACGTCCGGGAGATGGAGGATTCTCTGCTGACTGAGTTCTATGGACTCCATTGCCTTTTTTTGACTGTAGCACATTTTGTCTGTGAGGTCCTGGGGAGTCCAGCTTGGCATTCTAGACCCACACGCGTCAGGGTGTCCAAGGTTGAAAGTGGGAGGGCAGACGTGTGTGGGGGGAGTGGGGCTCATAAGAACAGCCCCTAGGCTCCCAAGCAGGGTCCAGGAGGGCTCAGCCCTGACTATGTTTTTGTCACTGACTCGGCTCACACAAGGAAAGACATGGGGTTCACTCTCTCCGGGTCTCCATTTCCTTGTCCATCAGAAATGACTGCTAATCCTGGCCTGTCATCCTCATGAAATCGTTTTAGATTGATCTTGTAAAGCTGGTAGACAGCATTAGGCCATGCCACTCAGCAGAGCTGCTAGGGAAAACTTGCTAGAAATGCTAAAGACTGTTAGGGTTATGGGTCAGCCTTGGCCCATGGAATCTAAGATGTTAGCGGAGCTGTCTGTGGCCTTGGGAGTGCTGAAGTTCTCTTGTTCTAGATGTGAAGGTAGGCTCAGCCTGCATCTCACGGGCTTGGATTGCTAAGCACAGTTAAAGTTAAACCTTACGGAGGGCTTTCTATGAACCAGAGACTGTGCCAGTCAATCCTCTTCAGAACTGTGTGAGGTACAAGCACTTTGTAGACAAGGACACATTGGGGCATGTTGAGGCAAAACATCTTTCCTGTGACTGTACTGTTAATAATAGGCCAAAGCAGTATTCGAATCCATGAAATCCGCTTTCAGAACCTGAGGGTGGCAGGGGAAGCCCTATGGAAGCGTTGGGTGGCGGGGAGCACATTCCAATGCTGACATCATCAAGTCACTGAGGCACACCCCCTTCACCTCTCTGGGCCACAGGTCCCTCACCTGTACAATGAGGAGCTTCACAAAGGTCCCTTCTATCTTTAAAAGCCTAGAAAGTTGAAGTTTACCTGTAGTTGGGGACAAAGTCTTCCTGTAGAGTAGCTGGACAGCCACCACAAACAGAAGCTGAAGAAATCCAGATGTTATCAGAACAACCACAAGCAGGATTACTGGCACAACAACGAGCCCTCATCGACACTTGCTAGGTGCCAGGCACTGAGCACTTGGAAGTCCTTGTCTCATACAACAGACTTCTCAGGTAAGGCCTAATGACCTATTTTGCAGGTGCAACAACTACGGCCCAGAAAGATTAATGAACTCACTCAAGGTCACATAGAGGTCTGGGGCATTTCTCCCTGCACTCTCTGCCCACCAAGCTCATTCCCTTCCACCTTATGTCTAATGCTGCTGCACACCCAAGAGGTCCAGGGAAGGTAATGTTTGGGGTTAACACCAGAACACGCCACCAGTTGGGGATAGATATCTGGCCTGTGGAGACTCCTTTCAGGCCTCCTAAGAGCCGAAGCTGGGTTCTGGGAAGGACAGGTCAACCCCAGGACATGGTTATCAAACAGGTCAGCTTCAACGGGCAGCCTTTTATCTGCTTCTACCTTTAGACACCTTGGGGAACCAGATCTTGGAAACTCATGTTGGAGGGATCTGTCCCCACTTTCTTCCTTTTTCATTAAACATTGAATTTAAATGTCAGCAGAGAGGTGGAAAATAAATAGGCTTTGCAGCGATGGGTAATCACGGTCCACATTTTCCAGGCAAAATTTAACTGCAAACCAGAAAATGAGTGTAAGTTCCAGGGAGCAGGGAGGGGAAGAGGAAGGGCGTGGTTTCTAAGTGCTATGAGGGATGGCGCAGAGTGGGCAGAAGACAGTCAACAGTCTTTAGGTCACAGGACTGCCCCCCGGGAAGCTGAGAAGAGGGAGGAGGATGGAACGCTGGAGGATCTATCCATGTTGGTCAGAGCCAGCAGTCTGCTGTGACGAACACCCAAAGCTTGGTGGTGGCTTAACCCCAAGTGTTATTTTTCTCTGGCATCACTGACGTCATAGCCCAATGTGAGTTGGAGGCGGGGGTAGGATGGCGGGGTGGGGGGGGCGTGAGGGGAAGGTGGTAGGCTCTGCTCCACCTGGTCATTAGGGACCCACGTTCCTTCACCTTGCATCTCTGATGTTACCTCCAAGGCTGGGGGCTCTTCACTGTTTCCTCTGCCTTCAGCATGAGGAAAGAGAGATCTCGTGAATAAGACATCCCTTCTCTCACCACCTGGACAGTACACCACACTCCCTCTCATATTCCAGAGTGGGAACTAGTCATCCTCATGAAGGATGGATCCACCTGCAAGGAGACTAGACGTTAGCATACTGGAACTGCCAGGAAAATGAGAAACGGGCTTGCTGAGCCCCTGGTGTTGTTCCTGCCACATTGAACTTCTGGGTTCCCCAAAAGTTGATCCCTGAGACCTTCCTCAAATGCTAATAAAACCTACTAGGTGAAGGTCTCAAGAAAGTCCCAGGGGATTTCATCCTTTTCTTTGGCGTGTATATAAGAGCAGATAGAAAAGCCATTTAATGGTTTTCTAGTGGCAAACGGTGCTGTAATAAAAATCCTTTTGGTTCTTCTGATCACCATATTCCTATGGACAAAGACCCAGATCAATCTGCGCATTCTGAAGGTAATGGTACATTTAGTATGATCTATAGCTGGTGGCTGTGCGTTAGCTTTCTGAGTCTGGCTACTGCCTTATCAAAGCTTATGATGGTCATGTGTGCTCATCTGAAGACGGGTAAATTCAACCAGTGGTTCTCAAACATTGGTGTCTTTTAGGATTAGCTGAAAAAACCCTGTTAAAATGAAGATGTTTTCCCTCCCACCACCCCAGTGATTCAAATTTTATGGGTCTGAGGTGGGATCCAGACCTGCATTTTTTAAAAAGATTTTATTTATTTACTTGAGCGGGGGGAACATGAGAGTACAAATTGGAGGGGGGCGTGGGCAGAGGCAGAGGGAGAAGCAGACTCCCTGTTGAGCAGGGAGCCCGATGCCTGGCTTGATCCCAAGGCCCTGGGATCATGACCTGAGCCAAAGGCAGATGCTTAACCGACTAAGCCACCCAGGCGCCCCAGAATCTACGTTTTTAAGAAGCATCTGAGATAAGTCAAAGCAAGGTAAAGTCCTGGGGAGTCCAGCTTGGAATTCTAGACCAAAGATTGCAATCATTGAATAAAACCACAGTTCAGTTCCGCTGCAGGGAGATCATTTTGGAATATACTTGAGTCCAGAGTACTTGATACAGCGGATGTCATCTTAAAAATAAACAAGCAGATGGGGCGCCTGGTGGCTCAGTCAGTTAAGCGTCCGACTCTTGATCTCAGCTCAGGTCTGGATCCCAGGGTCGTGAGTTCAAGGCCCGCATGGAGCCTACTTAATAAACAAGTAAACAAACAAACAAGCAGACTTGTAACTTGACATAATACACTGCAATGGAAAGTACAGTCACGTTGGGCCACAAGTCAGATGACATGGGACCACGTCTTAACTGTTATAACAGTCAAACCATGTAAACTTAGTTCTGCAAAACACTTATAAAATACACTTCCTGTTTCTTCTTCAGAGAGTGGGAGTAACAGCAGCTCCACACTTACCTTACAGAGTCATTTGGATGATCAAATACATTAAAGTATGGTGGTGCTTTGAAAACTATAAATTTCTATAATAGCAGCAGGTAATATCAATATTAGATAAACCTAGGGAGTTATTTACACTACAAAGGAATCATTTGCCTTACAAAGAGAGTCCGTAACATTCTTTAACATTTAAATGCTTGCTTACAGAAAATTAATTGAGGAATAAGGCCAAAGGAATGCACTATTAATGCATTGTTAAAATATTAAGTTAATAAATCAGAACTAAGTTTTCTGAAATGATCGTCTAAGCCAATAGGTTGATTTTAAATATTCAATTCACATCTATCCATTGCTAAAAGCAAGGTACAGCTCTAAATATATCTTCTTCATAATTGTTACTAATAAAAACAGAAGTTACCCTGTTATTTTTGCGTATATAGTTATTTTATTCTGCCTTTCCCCCAATTTCTTTCCCATTCTGCTTCTCAAGAACAATTATTCAGAAAATAGCAGATGGGCTTATCCCCAACACTTGCCTGTGTTCCCACTAATCCTCATCCTAGGTCCTAAATCCACATCTCTGAGAAGCAGGACTGTGCTGTGGTGGAGAAATTAGAGAAACTGCATTAAAGGCCTCCAGTCCTTCCCCTCTGGCTTCTGACACTAAGGCCAGGGATGCAGAAAGTAGAATTGTAGGTTTCTAGCTCTGCCATTGCAGGTAAAGATGGTGTGAGACATGGGCATCCTTAGGGGAGATGGTAAATTTGGTATGAATGAATAGAATGGAATAAGGACAGGGAGGACTGCTGAGCTCCATCCAGTCAGGTGGTAGGGCTTTCTGGAGAGCTGTGCTAAAAAGAATTCTGAAACCTTACCTGGACACATCAGAAAAGAAGGCCTTCACTGATTAGTGATTTCTGCCATGGGCAAGGAGTGGGAAGGAGCAAAACAGTGCTATTCTTAACTAAGATGATGGCCAAGGAGTGGGAAGGGCTGGAAAAAAGAGATGGATGAATAGATTTCTAGGAGTTCCTGGCAGCAATGTAACTGGCAGAATATATTGCTTTTCTGTTAATATTTCCCAGACTTTCATCTTCCAAACCCCACTTCCCATATTCCTCATCAAAACTACAACACATCATGCATGTTTATAAACTTGTTTCCTTGTCCTTATCCCTCAACTCCAATGATCTCCCTCCTACTGTCACCTTTAATCTTGTGAACCCTTGAAAATTCCCTCTGGCCCTTGGAAGTATCTTCTTTTCTTTTCTTTCACCTCGAATTTCATAGTATGTGATAGTAGGTAAGGTATTTGTTAACTGGTTTGATTTTTATTTCATTTGATATACATTGACTATATGTGATGTACCAGTTTTCCAGGGCAGATTTTGTCATCCTTGGGTAGTGAGGCCCAAGAGGGAAGGAATCTTGCTGAGTGGTGCTCTTTGTACAGCGCTTTGCTGTGGCTCTCTGTCCAGGACCCTGTTTCAGTACTGAGGCACACATTTTCCCAGATGCTGGTCATGTTGACAGCTGACAGGTCTTAGCTCCCTGATGAAGGGCACCAGCTTCTCTATACATCCATTGGCTAAAAGATGGTGGCTTGGATAAAGAGACTGACATGGATTCCAGCCCATTCTCTTGGCTTCCAGCTTAGCCTCATAGGTTCCAATTTGTCCTACTCCCCCCACCTCACTTCCATCTTCTATTCTGACCACCTGTCCTGGAGACTTCAGGCTGTAGCACCAGATAAAGAAATAGAAGTCTCACAGAAACAGTATAACCAGCTCCCATGATAACATAAAGCCAGATCCCTTTAATAAATGAGTAAATACCACATCATATCATATCATATCATATCATATCTTATTTCTTTTTTTCATAATTAAATCAGCTACAAATGCTATCTGTCATCTGCATCCATCCCTCCATCCTTCCATCCACCTATTTATCATAGGGGTTCTCCTTCTTGATCAAACTCTAACTGATGCAGTCACCTTCTGGGAATTGCCCTCAGGTGAAGGGAGTTGCTGAGACCAAGGTTACACCCTCTCTCCCACATCCAGTGACTAGTTAACATGGGGTTATAAAGGCCCAGCCCTCTTGCTTCAAAGTGGGACAACTCTAAAGGGTCTTTCCAGCTCTTGTGCTCACCGTGGGCCTGGCTGAAGTCCATTACCACTGTACCACAGTTCAACAGCTCCCTCTACCCAACCTTGCGTTCTTCATTCCCCGCTCACCCTCTTGCTCCCCTGCAGCAGTCATCCCCAACATACTTTTAATAAACTGCCTGCACGCAAACACTGCCTCAGAGTCTGATTCCTGGAGAATCCAACTGAAGACATGCTTAGTTCAGTCCCATTCCTTTCAGTTTAACCAATTTTTATTTAGCATGTACTTAGGGCCAGGTACTGTGCTAGGCACTGAAAGTACAAAAATGAATTCATTGCTGCTCCAAAAGAACACATATCTAATGGCATAGGCAGAAAAATGAGCCGGATCTTTTTTATACAGGAAAAACAAAACAAAACAAAGAAAAAAAAATATGAGCCGATAATTTCAAGATCTAGGCATGCTCAGGAAAGCTGCAATGGTAGCATATAGCCCCTAAGGTTCAAGAAGGTCCTCCTGGTATACCTGAACTGAGTCTGGAAGAGTGAGTAAAAGTGAGCCAGGCGAGGTGGAAAGTGCATTCTGCCCAAAGACATAGGGTCCTACAAGAGCGCAGAGAATGCACCCTGGTACTATTAGAGAGTCAAGTGTAAATGGCTGGAGGGGTATGGTGGAAGAGATGTCAGGCCAAGGAACTTGGGCTTTATTTTATGGGCAGTGGAGAACCATTGAAAAGCTTTCAGCAGAAGGGCAATGTGGTCAGGTTTATGTTTCAGAGACTTCACTCTGATGACCATAAGGGAGGTATGGCAGATGTAGTGGGCTTAGCACATTTATTCTAATCTTCTCCTAGAGAGTCTGCCTACACTGCAGCTCTGCAGTGGCTAAAAAGCTCCAAGTGCCCTTGTAGTACTCCATTGCAGCTAGGGTTCTGGGTATGACTTAGGTTTTATCACGCAGAAGTATTTGCCCAAGATTTGGAAGGTGGAAATGAGGCAGAGGCTGGGCCCCTGCTGGTTGGGTAGGCCCCCTCACTCGTGGAGGGGCCAGGGTTTTCGGCAGTGGTTTCCCGATCGTGGCTGCTTCTAATCATGGCTGTTTCCTAATTGTCATGGCTTCCTGATCGTGCTGGAATGCTGATTATGGCGGTGGAGGCGTGGCTTGGGGGCTGGCAGCGGAAGCACAGGCTTCTGTATTTGGCACACAGCTTCCTGATTGTAAAAGAGGCAGTAGTCCCCTTGGTAGCCAGGTTTCCAATGTGGCTGTCAAAGCCACTTTTAAAAGGCTCAACCTGTTTCTTCAGCTTTCCAACAATTCTGTAAGCCATTTAATGCCCTCTAAGCAATCACCTTCCACCCAAACTGGATGGAGTGGATGCTTTTCTCTGTACCTGAATTCTGATTAATATTGGGACAAGACTAAGCTTGTCATAGGGTTGTTGCAAGTGTCCAGGCTGATGAGAAAGAGCGTTGTGGGGACAGAGAAGAAGGGACACATTAGAAAAACATTTGGGGGGTAAAAATAGCAGTACTTGGGGATTAATTGGGTGTCAGGTGTGCGAGGTGAGAAAGAAGCAATTGCTAAGATGACTATTTCCTGAAGTGGGGAACTGATTGGAGAGAAATCCAGATAATAAGATGAGGACTTCTGGGGAGAAGCAAGCTTGGGTATAGGAGGTAAAGATTGATGAGTTCAGGTGCCCATTGGGGTATTCAAATAATTTCTCTCTTTTTTCATAATTAAATCAGCTATAGATGCATAATTATTTATTAATATCCATTTCTCCCCTGAATCTGTGAACTTCATGACAGTAGGAACTACATCGTCTTGTTCACATCTGGCACCGTCTGGTACAGAGTAGGTGCTTGATAGACATTTGTAGAATGTTGAATAAGTGTGTTGGATAATAAAAATTGTAATGATCGTAGCCAGCACCATCAAGATGAGCAGTCTCAGGCACTGCGGCTATGAATAGTAATCAGACACTCAGCAGTTGATGATGATGATGATGATGATGATGATGATGATGATGTTGTGTTTGACCAGGAGCATCTCTATGGTTAGAAAATCAAGCCAGAGGTGTAGAATTTCATCAACATTCCTCCAAAACCCAGAAAAAGAGGCCAGAATCTCCTACTTCAATCAAATTATACTTCTGTTACATATTCATTAAGTGCCAATCGTGTAGTAGGCCTATTAGGAGGTTTTCCCAGGTGCTTTGCAAATGGAAAGACTTCTGTTGATCTGTCATATACTTAGTGCAATTGCCAGCTCTTGTGAATCAAAGCCAAGTTGACTCCAGCAACCCAGGGTAAAGCATGCCCTCAGCCAGACTGATTTCCTGCAGCTGCTCACAGGGTACGGCAGCAACCTCATCATTATCTGCAACGTGGTAATTAAGCCGGGCTGTGATTGGGGCAGGCTTTGTCCCTGTTTAGCTCATTCACTACAGTACCCTGGGCTTGCTGTACAGGCCCTGCCTCCTTCTATGTGGGTGCTTGAGAGGCCGTTCTCTGATCCATCAGTCCTGATGATGCGTTTTAAAACCATTAACGATGCCCCCTTCTCTTCCTGAAGTGAAATCCATAGATAACACAACCTATATGCACACATAATTTCAAATAAATCAGTATCTTGCCTAGTGGTAATATCCAGGCACTCGGGAAAATTGTTTGATGATGATGATGATGATGATGATGATGTGTTTGACCAGGAATATCTCTGTGGTTAGAAAGTCAAGTCAGAGGTGTAGAATTTCATCAGCATTCTCCTAAAACCCAGAAAATAGGCCAGACTACACAAGGAAGGTAACTCACAATAAAATGATGTGTATCTCAACATGCAAATGAGGTACTACCAGTTCTGAGGAAGTGCCCCATGCCTGCACCGTGTGAAATCCTCACACATGTGCTTGCACGTGCTTACAGATGCAGACTGGAAATATGGTACATCGGTGACTGGAAACTATGGCTGGTATCACTGTCAGGGATGTGTTTACCGGAATCGTCAATAGTCTTCTGATAAAGTCCCAAGCGAAACAAAAAACAGTCTTTCCTTGATTTGCACAGTAGTCGCATTCTTTGGAAATTTACATTATACTGTACACAAACCCCCCCAAGCCCCAAAACTTCAAAAGTTCTAGGTTCTAGGTTCAGATGATTAAAAACAGGTTTTTCACCTACGTCATTGTCCAGTAGGACAGACAAAGTTATGTAGGACACAGACAAGTCTTCACTGTGACAGCAGTCCCAAGCTGTGGTCCACTCAATGCCAGCACAGTCACTCAATCACTGTGACCACCTGGAAAACTGCTCTCCGCCTTCCAAACACCCCGAAGGGGCAGCACCTCCCCATTGAAAACCACAATAGGCCAGCATGAGCTCCCCGGTCCCATCTCTCCATTCAGCAAACTGTCCACTTGAAAAAACATAGGGCAGGAGGTGTGAGTAAAGGTTTGGGAAGATTACAGGAACCTGAAGTGGTTGTGGATCCCACAACCCGGGCACAAGGGTGAGCATAATAGGAATCTAAGCACACACTTTGCAGGGGGCTCACCTCTGGAAAACTCATAAACAAATAGCAGTGGAAGCTCAGTTGCCATAATGTCTTCTAGTTATACAGGGTTTATGACTGGGAGAGTGGTTCAGCCTGATGACTTGAAGTCACTATCTAGTTAGAAGTATCCGAGTAAAAAGATCATTAAAAAAAAAAAAAGACAATCACATTATCAAAAGCCTTTGCTACAGGCATTTTACTAGGGATTAGGGAATAACTACTTCGGTTCAAATCTTAGCTCTGCTACTCACTAGCTGTGTGACCTTGGGTAAATTACTTAACATCTCTGTGGCTCAGTGATAGGAATAGTGCTCTCATTATGTTTTTTTGAATACATACAGGGTTGTTAGGAGAATTCAGTGAGTTTATATTTGTAGAGTGCTTAGTTAGAATAGTGCCTGGTAAATATAGTAAGTACTCCATATACGCATGTTAAAATAACTAAATGCAGTTGACCGCTGTCAACAACACAGGTTGAAACGCGCAGGTCCACTTATATATGAATTTTTTCCAGTAAATACAGTACAGTATCATCAATGTATTTTCCCTTTCTTAGATTTTCTATATAACATTTTCTTTTCTCTAGGTTACTGTATTGTAAGAATACAGTGTATAATACATATAACATACAAAATATGTGTTAATTGACTATTATTGGTGCTGTGATTGTATATTATCAGTAAGGCTTCCAGTCAGCAGTAGGCTATGAGTAGTTAAGTTTTGGGGGAATCAAAAGTTATACATAGATTTTTTATTGTTGGGGGGGTCAGCCCTCCTAACTCCCATGTCTTTCAACCATACATATGTTTTCAAAACAATGAAAATGTCTCGTTCTTACAAAAAAGATTTGAAAAAATGAGGTATTACAAGCATTAAAGAAGATGACAGATCAATGACACAATGGACACAACAGTGGAGATGCCATAAGCCATTTCAATGAATGCAGTGTTAGTCTGGAGGAGAGATGGGTCCCACAGAGCTGCTCTGGGTGGACCAGCCTGGGCCACCCGGGCCTTGGGTGATCAGAAGAGGCCAAGGGACTAAGGCAGAGTAGCCTCCAGCCCACGGGACTGTAAGTGCATCCTGCATGCTGGGAACTTAGGATGTCCTCATTCGTGGACCCTCACTGACTGAGCACCTACTGTGGGTGGGTACCACGAGAGATGAATGCACTCGTATGTGTGTGCACACACATGTGCATGTGTGTGTTCTAACTCTAAGGGACTTATAATGGAGTATGAGAGATGAGATAGTCTGCAACCAAATTACGTTAAGTAACAATTGAACATCGCTCCTAAAGAACATGGAAATGATACCATGGCCGCTCATTTCTGCTGCCAGAGAAGTTATAATAAAGGTAATCGTACATCCTCCTCTCTGTGGGCAAAACTCTCTGTGTCTGCCTCCCTCAAAAAGTGGGGAATCTCGAACTACTCAAACTTCTGCCAATAAAAAAAAAAAAAATCTTACCAGTAGAAGCCCCAAACTGTGGAGGTAACATCTGATATATATATATATATATATATATATATATATATATATATATATATAATATTGTTTGGGATTGGAGACTAAAGGACAAGAGAATAATTTCTCCTGATCTAAATCTCTTAGTGTTCTGAAATTTCTACCGCTTTGTTATTTTCAAAGGACCAAAATTTGTCGTGGCTCAACTCTAAATAAAAACTAAGTTTTAAAAATGGATGTTAATAATGTGTGGCTTCTTAGAAAAGAAAGGAGGAATAATTTTCAGCCTTATTTTTGTCTTGCTCCTAAACTTTTAAATAACCCAACCCACTGACAGTGGGGACAATACGAAAGTTGTAACAGTGGTAATTCCCGTGGCCAACAGTATTACTCACCAAATATCCCATAAGCTCTCACATATTTCTCAGCCAGCCTTGTAGTGCTGGTGAAGTCTATGACAAGTTTTGGCCAAAGGGCTAGGAGCAGAAGTGGTGTCTGTTACTCTTGGGCCGGAGAGACTCATGGCTGCTAGTTACTCCCTCCTCCAATTCTCTCTTCCCCAATCCCTGTAACCATGTAAACCCAAAGCCTCAATCTTAGAGACATGGAAAATCCTAGATCCCTGAGTCATTGAAGAGAGGAGAGCTGCTCTGGACAGTCACTTGAACTTAGAGAAGATTTTTCATGAGCGAGAAATAAACTTTTGTTGTCATAAGCAAATGAGATTTGGGGAATCATTTGTTACCATAACCTGTCCTGACTAATATAATGCTGTCTCCACAATGGCTCCAAACTACCCCCATTCCATCCTCCTCTCTTGCTTTTCCCATTTCCTTGATTGCCTCTCACTGTGAATCCACATTTTAGTTCCTCTTCACCCTGCTGTCCCAAGGCTTGGAAAACCAGGGGATTTGGCCTTGCTGTTCTGGTTGACCAGGGCACACCCAGTGTGAGACTTCTGGCATCTGCTCTCTGGATGGTTGACCATGGCCAAGGCCAGAAGCTGAGGGACCTGGAGGCCAGGCAGGTCTTAACATCTCCTAGGAGTTAAAAGAGGGAGCTCAGACAGGAACACATAGCAAATAACTGGTCTCATCTCATTTGAGGATCAGGTTCTATGGGAGCTAGAGTGCAGATAACAGAGGGGGCAGGACCTACTCGACTTGACTATAGATCCAGCCCCTAACTAACATAGGCTCTAGGGCATAAGAGGGGCATGATAAATATTGGAACAAATTGATTAGTTTTATGAGTTTCGGGTTTAAGCAATATGGTATGAAATTATGTGTCACTTAATTCATCCTTTACATATTCTAGAGAGTACAGAGTAGTGGAAAGAACACTTGGCTAGAGGTCAGCCAATTGTAGTAAAATCTGGCTCTGTTATAATGATTGTGTGACCTTAGTCAAGTCACTAAGCCTTTCTGGGACTCATTTTATTCATCTGCAAAATGAGAGGATTGGAATAAACAGACCTCTAAGTCCTTACCAATTTTAATAGTCTTTGATTCTATAAATCTGAAACTTACAATCAAGCTAGTACAATAAATGTGTTTGTATGTCTACAAATTCTAGTGGGGCCTATAGTCCTTTCAGACACTGGCTATATTTTAGGAAATTATAATGTTTTTTAAACTTTCATACTTATTTTTTAATTATATTTTCTTGTGTTCAAATATACATTTGAGTTACATGAGTCAAAAACAAAATCAAGGGGTGCCTGAGTGGCTCAGTTGGTTAAGCATCCAACTCTTGATTTCAGCTCAGGTCATGATCTCATGGTTGTGAGATCAAGCCCTGCATTGGGCTCTGTGCTCTGCTTGAGATTCTCTCTCTCTCTCCCTCTGCCACTCCCCACCACGTGCTCTCTCTCTCTCTCTCAAATAAATAAACCTTTAAAAAAAAAAACCAAACAAAACCAGGAAGCCTCACTTCTTATCATGATGAGCACTGAGTAATGTATAGAATTGTTGAATCACTATATTGTACACCTGTAACCAATATAAAACTATATGTTAACTATACTGGAATTTTAAAGAGTCTCACTTCTATCCCTGTTTCTCTCCATTCAATTAGGTAACTATTTTTATTAGTGTCTTATCTATCCTTACAATTTTTCTTTATGCTACCAATTAATATTTTGAATTCCCCTTTTCTTACATAAAAGGTAATATTTTATATATATTAGTTCCTTGTTTGCTTTTCTCACTTCAGAAAATGTGCTGGGACTCTTCCCATATCAAAACATAGAGATCATCTTCATTTTTTTTATTGCTGCATAGTATTCCGTTATATGATGGACCATAATTTATTTGAACAGCTCCCCGACAATGAATATTGGGTTGTTTCCAATATTTTATTTCATTGCTGTAATAATAACCTTATATATATTTCATACATGTAGAAGAGATTTCTAGGAGTAGGATTGCTGAGTGAATGCATAAATAATTCTACATTGTGGTAGCTATGGACAGATGCCCCATCACAGAGTAGTGCCATGCTCACTTCCCACCAACACTGCGTGACATGTCTGCTTCCTCACAGCCTCACAGAGGATGGGGTCATACTTGAGCTTTTGCTAATCTAATAGGTAAGAAATGGTATTTTCATATAATTTTTCATGTGTATTTATCTTGTTGTCTGTGAGGTTGAGCACCTTTTTGTATATTTCAGAACAATTTGCATTTTGTCTTCAGTGTCTTGTCCTAGGCTCATTTTTCTATTGAGTTTTTTGGTCCTCTCTATTTTTAGAAGCCCTTTATTTATTAGAAAGATTAATGAGCTGAAATCATTTTAACACTTTTCTTCTGTGTTTTTATGGTTTTGAAATTATTTTAACGAACTAATAACTATTGAGATAATTTATTTAATGGGGGGAGGAGCAAGATGGCGGAGGAGTAGGCGACCTAAATTTCGTCTGGTCCCAGGAATTCAGCTGGATAGGGATCAAACCATTCTGAACACCTACGAACTCAACAGGAGATCGAAGAAAAGAATAGCAGCAACTCTGAATGGAAAAGCGACCACTTTCTGGAAGGTAGGACGTGTAGAGAAGTGAATCCAAGGTGATATTTGGGAGGATAGACGGCAGGGGAGGGGGCCTCTGTCAGCCAATACCAGCAAGTGATAGAGCCGTGGAGCACAAAATCGGAAGTTTTAGAAGTCGGCTCCCCTGAGGGACATTGCTCCAGTGGCTAAGCGGGGGGTGGAACCCTCGCAGGACAGTGTGGTCTCAGGACCCTTGGGGTCACAGAAAGACCGGGGGTGCCTGAGTGCAGCAGAGCTCCCAGGTATTGGAGCAGGGAAGCTGGCTGCAGAGACGGAGCCGAGGCACGGGCTCTCAGCTCGGGGTTGCCATAAACCGTGATCCGCGGCACAGTCGGGCCACTGCTCTTCCAGCAGGGACCCAACAGCGGCGGATCCGGGGAGACTCCTCTTCCTCCCCTGGGAGGAGCAGCGTGGGAGCACACCACAGGGATCTGCTGGGTTTGGAGACTCCACATGGGGTCAGGTGCCAGAGATAGAAATGCTCAGTCACAGGCCGGGTGAGCACGGAGTGCAGCCGGAGACAGGGAGACGGGAGTGACTGACTGCTTTTCTCTGGGGGCACACTGAGGAGTGGGGCCCCGAGTTCTTGGCTCCTCCAGGCGGAGATTGGGAGGCCGCCATTTTCACTCTCATCCTCCAAAGCTGTACGGAAAGCTTGCAGGGAACAAAAGCTCCCGAGAGCAAACCTGAGCAGGTTACTTAGCCCGGACAGGCAAGGGTGGGGCAATTCCGCCTCCAGCAAAGACATTTGGGAACCACAGCAACAGGCCCCTCCCCCAGAAGATCAGCAAGAACAGCCAGCCAAGCCCAAGTTTACCGATCAATGAGAACAGCAGAACTCCAGTGCTAGGGGAATACTGCACATAGAATTCATGGTTTTTTCCCCCTGATTCTTTAGTCTTTCAAAGGTAATTTTTTTAATTTTCTTTTTTTTCTTTTTCTATTTTTTTTGAATTTTTCTTTTTCCCTTTTTCAACCAACATCTTATCAATCCCTTTTTTAAAAATCTTTTTTATTTTTCATTTTTAGAGTCATATTCTATCCCTTCACTGTAGTTAACCTTATTTTTGGTATATATCTAAGTTTTTCTCTCTTTAAAATTTTGGGATACAGTTTCTTCTAACAGACCAAAATATACCCTAAATCTCTGTGTATGGCTTTGTTCTAGTCACCTGACTGATCACATTTTCTCCCTTTTTTTGTCTTTTTAAATTTCTCTTCTTTCTTTTTTCAACCAACTTCTTATCTTATCAATTCCTTTTATAAAATCTTTTATAATTTTCATCTTTACAGTCATATTCCATCCCTTCATTGTTTTTACTCTTATTTTTGTACATATATAAGTTTTTCTTCCTTTAAAATTTTGGGAGGCAGTTTCTTCTAACAGACCAAAATACGCCCAAAATCTAGTGTGTGGTACTGATCTGTTCACCAGCCTGATCATATTTGATCATATTCTTTCCTTTCTCTTTTTCTTTTTTTCTTTTTCTTTTTTCTTTCTTTCCATTTCTTTCCCCCGTTTCAGGTCTCTTCTGACTTGTTTAGTGTATATTTCTCTGGAGTCGTTGTTACCCTGTTAGCATTTTGTTCTCTCATTCATCCATTCTCCTCTGGACAAAATGACAAGATGGAAAAACTCACCTCAAAAAAAAGAACAAGAGGCAGTACCGACTGCCAGGGACCTAATCAATGCGGACATTAGTAAGATGTTGGAACTAGAGTTCAGAATGACAATTATAAAGATACTAGCTGGGCTTGAAAAAAGCACGGAAGATATTAGAGAAACCCTTTCTGGAGAAATAAAAGAGCTAAAATCTAACCAAGTCGAAATAAAAAAGGCTATTAATGAGGTGCAATTAAAAATGGAGGCTCTAACTCCTAGGATAAAGGAGGCAGAAGAAAGAATTAGTGATATAGAAGACCAAATGATGGAGAATAAAGAAGCTGAGAAAAAGAGAGAGAAACAACTACTGGATCACGAGGGCAGAATTTGAGAGATAAGTGATACCATAAGATGAAACAACATTAGAATAATTGGGATCCCAGAAGAAGAAGAAAGAGAGAGAGGGGCAGAAGGTATATTGGAGCAAATTATAGCAGAGAACTTCCCTAATTTGGGGAAGGAAACAGGCATCAAAATCCAGGAGGCACAGAGAACCCCCCTCAAAATCAATAAAAATAGGTCAACACCCCAACATCTAATAGTAAAACTTACAAATCTCAGAGACAAAGAGAAAATCCTGAAAGCAGCTCGGACAAGAGGTCTGTAACCTACAATGGTAGAAACATTAGATTGGCAACAGACCTATCCACAGAGACCTGGCAGGCCAGAAAGGACTGGCATGATATATTCAGAGCACTAAATGAGAAAAATATGCAGTCAAGAATACTATGTCACTGAAAATAGAAGGAGAGAT
This sequence comes from Phoca vitulina, assembly GCF_004348235.1. Classification (NCBI taxonomy): domain Eukaryota; kingdom Metazoa; phylum Chordata; class Mammalia; order Carnivora; family Phocidae; genus Phoca; species Phoca vitulina. The sequence goes on along the minus strand of NW_022589717.1, from coordinate 27,866,740 downwards.
AAAAAGTTTCCAGGACAAACAAAAACTAAAAGAATTTGCAAACACGAAACCAGCCCTACAAGAAATATTGAAAGGGGTCCTCTAAGAAAGGAGAGAGCCTAAAAGTAACATAGACCAGAAAGGAACAGAGACAATATACAATAACAGTCACCTTACAGGCAATACAATAGCACTAAATTCATATCTTTCAATAGTTACGCTAAATGTAAATGGGCTAAACGCCCCAATCAAAAGACACAGGGTATCAGATTGGATTAAAAAAACAAGATCCATTGATATGCTGTCTGCAAGAGACTCATTTTAGACCCAAAGACACTTCCAGGTTGAAAGTGAGAGGGTGGAAAACCATTTACCATGCTAATGGACATCAAAAGAAAGCTGGGGTGGCAATCCTTATATCAGACAAACTAGATTTTAAACCAAAGACTGTAATAAGAGATGAGGAAGGACACTGTATCATACTTAAACGGTCTATCCAACAAGAAGATCTAACAGTTGTAAATATCTATGCCCCTAACATGGGAGCAGCCAATTATATAAACCAATTAATAACAAAATCAAAGAAACACATCGACAACAATACAGTAATAGTAGGGGACTTTAACATCCTCCTCACTGAAATGGACAGATCATCTAAGCAAAAGATCAACAAGGACACACGACCAAATGGACTTCACAGATATATTCAGAACATTCCATCCCAAAGCAACAAAATACACATTCTTCTCTAGTGCCCATGGAACATCCTCCAGAATAGATCACATCCTAGGCCACAAATCAGGTCTCAACTGGCACCAAAAGATTGGGATCATACCCTGCATATTTTCAGACCACAATGCTTTGAAACTAGAACTCGATCACAAGAGGAAAGTCAGAAAGAACTCAAATACATGGAGGCTAAAGAGCATCCTACTGAAGAATGAATGGGTCAACCAGGAAATTAAAGAAGAATTAAAAAAATTCATGGAAACAAATGAAAATGAAAACACAACTGTTCAAAATCTTTGGGATGCAGCAAAGGCGGTCCTAAGAGGAATGTATATAGCAATACAAGCCTTTCTCAAGAAATAAGAAAGGTCTCAAATACACAACCTAATGCTACACATAAAGGAGCTGGAGAAAGAACAGCAAATAAAGCCTAAACCCATCAGGAGAAGAGAAATAATAAAGATCAGAGCAGAAATCAATGAAATAGAAACCAAAAGAACAGTAGAACAGATCAACAACTCTAGGAGCTGGTTCTTTGAAAGAATTAATAAGATTGATAAACCCCTGGCCAGACTTATCAAAAAGAAAAGAGAAACGATCCAAATAAATAAAATCATGAATGAAGGAGGAGAGATCACAACCAACACCAAAGAAATGCAAACAATTATAAGAACATATTATGAGCAACTCTATGCCAGCAAATTAGATAATCTGGAAGAAATGGATGCATTCCTAGACATTTATAAACTACCAAAACTGAACTAGGAAGAAATAGAAAACCTGAACAGACCCATAACCACTAAGGAAATTGAAGCAGTAATCAAAAATCTCCCAAAAAACAAGAGCCCAGGGCCAGATGTCTTCCCAGGGGAATTCTACCAAACATTTAAAGAAGAATTAATACCTATTCTTCTGAAACTGTTCCAAAAAATAGAAATGGAAGGAAAACTTCCAAACTCATTTTATGAGGCCAGCATTACCTTGATCCCAAAATCAGACAAAGACCCCATCAAAAAGGAGAATTACAGACCAATATCCCTGATGAACATGGATGCAAGAATTCTCACCAAAAGGGGCACCTGGGTGGCTCAGTCATTAAGCATCTGCCTTTGGCTCAGGTCATGATCCTGGGGTCCTGGGATCGAGCCCCCCATCAGGCTCTCTGCTCCATGGGAAGCCTGCTTCTCCCTCTCCCACTCTCCCTGCTTGTGTTCCCTGTCTGGCTGTCTCTCTCGCTGTTGAATAAATAAGTAAAATTAAAAAAAAAAAAATTCTCACCAAAATACTAGCCAATAGGATCAAACAGTACATTTAAAGGATTATTCACCATGACCAAGTGGGATTTATTCCTGGGCTGCAAGTTTGGTTCAACATCCGCAAATCAATCAATGCGATACAATACATTAATAAAAGAAGGAACAAGAACCATATGATCCTCTCAATAGATGCAGAGAAAGCATTTGACAAAATACAGCATCCTTTCTTGATTAAAACTCTTCAGAGTGTAGGGATAGAGGGTACATACCTCAATATCATAAAAGCCATCTATGAAAAACCCACAATGAATATCATTCTCAATGGAGAAAAACTGAGATCTTGCCACTAAGGTCAGGAACACGGCAGGGATGTCCACTATCACCCCTGCTATTCAACATAGTACTAGAAGTCCTAGCCACAGCAATCAGACAATAAAAAGAAATAAAAAGCATCCAAATTGGCAAAGAAGAAGTCAAACTCTCACTCTTTGCAGATGATATGATACTTTATGTGGAAAACCCAAAAGACTCCGCCCCAAAACTGCTAGAACTCATACAGGAATTCAGTAAAATGGCAGGAGATAAAATCAATGCACAGAAATCAGTGGCATTCCTATACACCAACAACAAGACAGAAGAAAGAGAAATTAAGGAGTCGATCCCATTTACAATTGCACCCAAAACCATAAGATACCTAGGAATAAATCTAACCAAAGAGGCAAAGAACCTGTACTCAGAAAACTATAAAATACTCATGAAAGAAATTGAGGAAGACACAAAGAAAGGGAAAAACGTTCCATGCTCATGGATTGGAAGAACAAATATTGTGAAGATGTCAATGCTACCTAGAGCAATCTACACATTCAATGCAATCCCCATCAAAATACCATCAACTTTTTTCAAAGAAATGGAACAAATAATCCTAAAATTTGAATGGAACCAGAAAAGACCCCAAATAGCCTGAGGAATGTTGAAAAAGAAAAGCAAAGCTGGTGGATCACAATTCCAGACTTCAAGCTTTATTACAAAGCTGTCATCATCAAGACAGTATGGTACTGGCACAAAAACAGACACATAGATCAATGGAACAGAATAGAGAGCCCAGAAATGGACCCTCAACTCTATGGTCAACTAATCTTTGACAAAGCAGGAAAGAATGTCCAATGGAAAAAAGACAGCCTCTTCAACAAATGGTGTTGGGAAAATTGGACAGCCACATGCAGAAGAATGAAACTGGACCATTTCCTTACACCACACACAAAAATAGACTCAAAATGGATGAAAGACCTCAATGTGAGACAGGAATCCATCAAAAGCCTAGAGGAGAACACAAGCAGCAACGTCTTTGACCTCAGCCACAGTAACTTCTTCCTAGAAACATTGCCAAAAGCAAGGAAAGCAAGGGCAAAAATGAACTATTGGGACTTCATCAAGATAAAAAGCTTTTGCACAGCAAAGGAAACAGTCAACAAAACCAAAAGACAACTGACAGAATGGGAGAAGAGATTTGCAAATGACATATCAGATAAAGGGCTAGTATCCAAAATCTATAAAGAACTTATCAAACTCAACACCCAAAGAACAAAGAATCCAATCAAGAAATGGGCAGAAGACATGAACAGACATTTTTCCAAAGAAGACATCCAAATGGCCAACAGACACATGAAAAAGTGCTCAACATCGCTCAGCATCAGGGAAATCCAAATCAAAACCTCAATGAGATACCACCTCACACCAGTCAGAATGGCTAGAATTAACAAGTCAGGAAATGACAGATGTTGGCGGGGATGCGGAGAAAGGGGAACCCTCCTACACTGTTGGTGGGAATGCAAGCTGGTGCAGCCATTCTGGGAAACTGTATGGAGGTTCCTCAAAAAGTTGAAAGTAGAGCTACTGTATGACCCAGCAATTGCACTAATGGGTATTTACCCCTAAGATACAAATGTAGTGATCCGAAGGGGTACATGCACCCCAATGTTTATAGCAGCAATGTCCACAATACCCAAACTATGAAAGAGCCAAGTTGTCCATCAACAGATGAATGGATAAAGAAGATGTGGTATATATACATAATGGAATATTATGCAGCCATCAAAAAAAAAAAAGGAAAAAAAAACGAAATCTTGCCATTTGCAATGACGTGGCTGGAACTAGGGGGTGTTATGCTGAGCGAAATAAGTCAATCAGGGAAAGTCATGTATCATATGATCTCACTGATATGACGAATTCTTAATCTCAGGAAACAAACTGAGGGTTGCTGGAGTGGTGGGGGGTGGGAGGGATGGGGTGGCTGGGTGATAGACATTGGGGAGGCTATGTGCTATGGTGAGCTCTGTGAATTGTGTAAGACTGATGAATCACAGACCTGTACCTCTTAAACAAATAATACATTATATGTTAAATAAAAAAAGATAGTAGGAAGGGAAATATGAATGGGGGGAAATTGGAGGGGGAGGTGAACCATGAGAGACTATGGACTCTGAGAAACAAACTGAGGGTTCTAGTGGGGGGATGGGTTAGCCTGGTGATGGGTATTAAAGAGGGCACGTTCTGCATGGAGCACTGGGTGTTATACACAACAGTGAATCATGGAACACTACATCAAAAACTAATGATGTAATGTATGGTGATTAACATAACATAATAAAATTAAATAAAAATTTTATTTAATAAATAAAGATAATGAATTCTACTCGATGCCAGCTATTGATGAGAAAAATGAGTAAGACAAAGGAGAGGGGTTTAAAATATAGTTTAGTGTAAGATATAATAATCCAGAGGAGGAGTTTAAAATATAGTTTAGTGTAAGATATAATAATAGTATCTGACATCACAGTAGTCCTCTACAGTTTACAAATCACTTTCACATTCATCATCATTTTTTTTTTTTTACCTCACAGATAATTTTTAAGGTTGTATTAGTTTGTGAAAAAAAACTTAAAAATAGCAATGCCTTCAGCAAAACAAAATGTTCTGTCCCATAAAAGTCTAGATGAGTGGTCCAGGACTAGTACTGGGCTCCCTGGTGCCAGAAACTAAGCTCTTAATGTAGCCTCAACTCATGGCTCAAGACAGTGCCAAAGGCACTTCCTATCTCTTAAGGACAGTTCCAGGGAGCTGTTCATATGTGAAACAATTGCTCTCCACTCCCACCCACCCCTGTTTCCAATACCCATACATAGAAGGCATAACAGCCAGGAAATGATATGATCACCACTTTTAAAAAAAAAGATTTATATATCCTATAGAAATTTTAAAAATGGGGGGCGCCTGGGTGGCTCAGTCGTTAAGTGTCTGCCTTCGGCTCAGGTCATGATCTCAGGGTCCTGGGATCAAGCCCCGCGTTGGGCTCCCTGCTCAGCAGAGAGCCTGCTTCTCCCTCTCCTACTCCCTCTGCTTGTGTTCCCTCTCTCATTGTGCTTCTCTCTGTCAAATAAATAAATAAAATCTTCAAAAAAAGAAAAAAGAAAAAAGAAATTTAAAAAATGGTATGAGAAGAATTTAGCTGGTGTGGTTATTGGTAGCACAGAATACAATCCTTCTTATTCTTTCTTTCAGAAGTCTCCAGAACAGAAGTCAGTTCCCTATCTCCCCCACTAGAGCAAAGCCCACCAGTCAACAAGCCCTACATACCCAGAGCTACTAATTATTACTTCCTCATTCTTCATTATCAATGGACAATCAAGGTTACAAAAAACAACTACCTGAAAATAGCACCCTGATGAAACAAAAATAATTCAAAAACACAAAAGAACTTCAAAAAAATTCTCATCAATATCTTCAGAGTAATCATGTTATTTATCACTCAAGCTGGGACAATATAGAGAGCAATATGGTGAACTATTAAGGTTTATGCCAGGACAAACAGATATAAACCATGACTACCCTCAACAAACCAAGATATATGATTGCTGTTATGGACTGAATAGTTACGTCCCCTCAAAATTCATATGTTGAAATCCTATCCAGCAATGTGATGCTACTAGGAGGTGGGCCCTTTGGAAGGTGATTAGGTCTTGAGGGTGGAGGTCTCACCAGACACTGAGTCTGCTAGCACCTTGATCTTGGACTCTCCAGCCTCCAGAACTGTGAGAAATGAATGTTGTTTAAGCCAACTAGTCTGTAGTTTGACTAATGCTATCACCCTACTCCTGAAAGATCCAAATAAGTATAGCATATGTAAATGAGAACAGGATGCTAAGAAAAAGGAACAATCAGAAACCAAGATAGAATTCTCAGAAATTAAAACATTTGATTGTAAAATTTTAAAGTTCAATAGAAATGACAGAATATAAAGTTGAGAAAATTTCCTAGAACATAGAGGGAAAAGAGAATAATATGGAAAATATGAAGAAAAGGCACAGAAGATAAGTTCCAGAGTTCTGACACCTGCTTTTATTTAAGAGTTCAAAACAGAACGGTGAAAAGACAAAGGGATAATAATAAAGGAAATAATAGAAGAAATGGCTCAGAATTTTCCAAACTCAAGGGCTACCAACTGCCCAACAATAATAAAAAAAGAATGTTTCTGTTTTTACATACTCACTATGAAATTTCAGAACACCAAAGGCTAGAAAGTTCTAAGAGGTCCCAAAGAGAAAAAAAAAAAGTCCCTTATTTTTCCAATCTAACTGGCAGCAGGTTTCTAATCCAAAACCCACATGCCAAAATGCAGTAGAATAAAACCTTTTAAAGTTCTCAGAGCAAATTATTTTAAAACTAGAATTCTATATCAAACCAAATATTTAAGTGTGAGTGTCTAATGTAGTCTGGGCCTGAACTGGCTGGGAAGGCCAAGAATGAAAAAAGTTTACTCGCGTATATGCCTACTGAAGAGGTTACTTGAGTGCATCAACTCCAGCAAAACTAAAGCAAAAATCCCAGAAAATGGAAAGTTTTTAAATAGAAGAAATAATAGAATTTACTAAAAAAACCTTCTTGGATACCAATTTTCAGTGACCTAGCAAGCAATTAGTCCAAATTAAAAGAGTATCAGTGGACTCTAAGAAAAGTGTTTTGAAGAAGAATGGAATGGATTCTAAAAGAAAAAAAAAAGCAAAAAAAAGCAGGGTGGGTGAGTAAAGGCTGAATATGATAAAGAAGGTGTCTGTTTCTTCTACCAACAAGAGAAAAGGACAATCAGAAAAAAACAAAAATTATACAAAATAGGAACTAAACTAAGACATAGCATTATTTTGAACAATTGGATGAGTGTGAGAAAGAAGACTCTATTTGTTCTTAAAACATTTTTCTTTGAGTGATAGTGGGGTCATGACATTGGAACCATAGAAAAGAAATGTAATCATGGTGCTCTACTTAGCTCTGTAACAATATTTACATAGCCACGTTGTAAGCACTATTTTCTGGTTTCAATTTTTAGAATCAACCTATAAACAAAGCAGGAGAAACTTAATTGTGGTTACAGAATAGATAGAATTTGGGAGGTAGAAGGGGGTAGGGAGGTGGAAGAAAGAGACATTTGGCTTCTATCTTCATCTTACCGAATGAGCAGTCAAAGGTATCATTGACTGTTGATGGAACAAGAATTAGAGGTTTGTCTATAGTTAAACAGTAACGGAGAACTAAAATAGCTAAAACTTTCAAAACAGCCGGGAGTGGGGGGGGACACAAATTAAAACCTTATCTGCCCTAGAAGGAAGTGGATAGATAATGTCTACTGAGGTTGTTGATCAAGACATAGCAGTGTAAACATTTTATTTGAAGATGCAGAAGAAACCACAAGCAGAACTAAAAACAGAAACTGGTTAAAGGCTGTCGTCTTTGAGAAGTGGAATGAGGGTGAGGAGATGTGGGTCAGGGTACTGTGTCTTCACATTACAAAACCTTTTGGACCATTTGATATTTTAATCATGTGCATAAAGCATTCTGATAAAATTTGAATTTAAGTCCTGGAGACCCCATACTAAAATGGATTACAAACTAAAGGAAATAGGCACAGTAAAGTGAAAGAAAGCAGAGAAACTCAGACGGGTTGAGTGATTTAGCCTATCTCCCACTGCCCCGTGAATGATAAACAGAAGAGCTGGAATTCGAACAAAAGTGACTCTATGCCCACTAGCTAGCCACCTCTTGGTCTATATGACCAAGATGGCATCTCTGCTATCCAGGGATTTACCTATCCTACAAGGACCTTCCTTCTCTACACATCTGCTCCAGGTAAGCCTCCAAGCTCAGTCCTGAGTCTTGCACACACCAAACCTCTTGTCTCCCTCTTCCTCCTGGAAAAGAGAGATGGTCAGTCACAAGTAGAATTTGAATTCCTCATCCATCCTTTGGTGGTTGTGCCTATTAAAAGGGATCATTCCCATCCTGGACCCAGCTTCTCATCTGCATTCATCGCCTCCTGGTTAAGCAAGAAGGATTAGAATATTGAGAACTTCCACTTCCAATCGGGAGCTTGACAGAAAGCCCTAAAGACTATAATCTAGAAACATAAATATGTATTTACATAGCTACGAGGCTGTTAGGGAAGAAATACAAGTTCCTAGGAGGTAACATACAATCACCTAGTTGAGCCCTGAGAAATAAAATATAGACTGACAACGTTGGGGTTTGGAGGGAGGGAGCCTCTTTCCTGAATGTTGAAAGGACTTGGTGTAGTTTTTGAAGCTTGAGTTCCATGTAGATCAGACCAGCCTGGAGATAAATAAGCTTTGCCAGGTGGCGGGGACATGGTCACACTTCTGGTCAACAGCAGGTGGGTGTTTGGGGCTCTGGGTAGGAGGGAGCTGACCTGGCCTTCACTGAGTGTTGATGTGAATCCTGATTGGGAAACCATCTGTTTTTCTTTAAGATCTCTCCTGAGGAGCCTTGCGTGTTGCCAACAGATGCAATGGGAGGCAAAGGGTATTCCGGTTAAGTCGTCCTCAGTCCTCTGGGAGGCTGCAGAGTTTGCAGGATGCCAGGTGTCAATGTACACATTCATATGCAAAGCAGGCATGGATTCGAACCATCTTAGACATACAAACTACCTTTTCCCACATGCATATACATGCTGTTGTGATTCGTAAAATACAAATAGTTTTATTTATTTTTAAATACATCTAATTTTAAAGCATTATTCAGTTGACAGTAACTTTTTACAGTATGTGGTTTCACAAGGACATTAAAAATACAATCACAGGCCATTTCTGTGCTCCCCCAGCTCCTCATTAGGTTTCCATGTCATACTCCCATCTCTGTGCTTTCTTTTAAAGCACTTAACACAATTTCTAATTGTCTTTTTATCTTCATGGCCATTTATTTTATGTAGTCTCTCCCACTAGATTATATACTTCATGAGGGCAAAGAATGCATCTGTTTTTCTCACAAATTATATTTCTAACTCCTAGCGAATGCCTGGCACATAGTAAGTGCTCAGTAAATATTTGATATGTAAATGATTGAGGTGGCAGGACTGGGGAGGGTGTTCCAAAAAATCATTTGTTTGATTATTAAAAAGTTTGGGAAGCAATGATCTGGTTATTTCACAACTATAACCAAGACCCAGAAGAGCCAAGAGACTTACCAAAGAGACATGTTGGTTCATTGCAAATATGGAGGCAATCCCAGCCCAGTGATCTGTCCAACATCACTGCCAATTTCTAATAGCATTTATTTTTGAGCCCATTTGTAAGTAATGTGATGCTGGACATGATTCAAAGCACACCAAGCAGAGGCTCAGCCTCTTTAGTGATTATAATCTAAAAGAGTGTCCAGTGGAAATTTTATGTAGCATCTTTTATGTTGACACTTTCTCAGAAGGTTTACTACACACTATATACTTAGCCCCCTCAGGATGTATAGCGAAGTCAGTCCCAAACAACGGGGCACTAAAAGGAGGGGACTCCATTTTGTGCAGCCCCCTCCCCACTCCATTTGCCCCTGAGTCCCCTCCTAAACCTGAAACTCGACTGTGTTATTTATGGAATGCCAACCACTAGAGAGAACTATTCTAGGTGCTTCGGGGAAACACACAGGACTTACCAGGCATGGTACCTACTTTAGAGGCAAAAACAAGCAAGTCTACATTTATTTTCCTCTGTAGCTAGGGTTCTTTCTCTCCAAAGATCTATTCTGGGTACTCAGCGGCTGCAGAATTGACCTGCAAACAAATTCAACTACATTCATGGTTCCTAAAAATGACTGTGACCAGTTCACTCACAGAGGTGAGAAGAAAATATTTTCAGAGAGAGCAGAGGTACATAAGAAAAAGTTACATAAAACAAGTAGAAAAGGCTTGAGATTGCATGAATCCAACACAGACTCTTGGCTGTTAGGAGGTAGCAGTCACTCCATTTATGAAGAAAAATCTCAACGTGCATCCTACGTGGGACCCTGCCGTGGGACCCTGCCATGGGACCCTGCCCCCGTGGAGCACCTCACTCCCCCTCTCCATTTATGGCTATGTGCTGTCATTGCTTGACAAGGAAAGTAGGTAGACTCTGAACTCTACTACCAATGAACTGGGACTCCCAGTTCCGGAGGTCACAGCTAGGAAATAGGGTGACCAAAACACATTTTTTAAGATAAAATTCCTTTCATTTTGACAATTAGTAGCAGTATCTGGATTTCTAAAATACTTTCCCTCGGGTCATTTAGGCTGGTGTACTCAGAGAGGCCTCTGGACAGAGTGGTATCGGTAACTAGGCTACTTGGGGTGGCAAAAGTCCTGTCGCTTGTTCGGGTTTGGGCTGCAAGATAGTGCATCTCAGCTACCTTTCATGTTCCCACCACCTAACGAAGCTGGCAGGTGACATTGTGGGGGAAGAAAAAATAATTTCAAAAATAATTTTTCCTCTACCATTCTTTATTCTTGGCTGAGGCCCCCTATAATAAAAAGACAGATTAACGGGAGAAAAATGAATTTATTTTTTAAAGATTTTATTTATTTATTTGAGAGAGAGAGAGCACAAGCCGGGGTAGGGACAGAGGGAGAGGGAGGGGGAAAATATCTCAAGCAGACTCCGCTCTGAGGGTGGAGCCCGACTTGGGGCTTGATCTCATGACCCTGAGATCATGACCTGAGCTGAAACCAAGAGTCAGATGCTTAACTGACTGAGCTACCCAGGCGTCCCAGAAAAATGAATTTAATTACATACATACATACATCCTCCCCACAAAGATATGAGAAGCCAGGACAGCCTGGCAAGGGAGGTTTATATACCATCCTGAGATGAGGAAAGGGACACGGGTGAGCCTCTCTCTTTTGGTCCTGGCTATTTGGAAGGGAAAGAAGTTTCATGGGAGAGCCGCCATGTGCCAGGAGCTGTGCTGGGCATTTTAAATGTAATAAGCCACTTAATCCACCCAACCACTCAGTGAGGGGCTAACCGTTCCCTTATTCTTGCAGCTATTAAGAATAAACAAGTTCAGAAATATTAAGTTCCTTGCCCAAGGTCGCACAGCTAATAAATACATAGTGGAGGCAAGGTGGGAAGCCATCATTTTTTATCACCAAGCTAAGGTTTACTTAATAGGCAGGAATTGTGTTTATATCTCCCAAGAAGCCCCTCCAGCACTGTGGACCAAGTCACATTGTAACAGAACATAGGGAGAAATGGGACCGTCGTGGACCTCATCTTTTGCACTTGACTTGCTGCTTCCCGCCTTGTGGGGCAAGAGGGCAGAGCCCTGCTTTGGCTCTTCTGCAGAAAAAAATCAGGTCCGTGACAGACACACAAAGTTCGCTCTTCAGACCTGTCTGCGAAACTGCAGTGTGTTCTGTTCGTGTTTCCTAAATTATTTGCAACAGGCAGCTGTGCTTGGTCAGAATCTCGGAGGTGCTCTGGGATTCCAGACAGGGTGGGGGCTGCCACCCTGCTCTCTCTGGCTGGGAATAATACAATTCACAAATGTGGAGCATCTGGAGAATTTAGGGGCTAAAAAGAGAAGCTCCTGGCTGCAAGTGGCTAAGATTCCTGGACCTTCGTGGTGTTGGGGAAGACTTTCAGGGATGTTTTGCTTTTGCTGTGGAGCTAATAATGGAGCAGCCATGTATTGACTGTTACTGTGTTCCAGACACCGTACCTTTTACGCACCCATTCCATCAATCCTGACAGCAGAGGTACATATTAGCCAGCACATACTACAGTTGAATAAATGGAGGCTCAGAGATCAGCAAGAACTCGCTCAAGTTTGTTGGGTTTTTTTTTTTTAAGATTTTATTCACTTATTTGACAGAGAGAGAGAGTGAGCACAAGCAGGGGGAGGGAGAGAGGGAGAAGCAGGGAGCCCGATGCGATGCAGGGCTCGATCCCAGGACCGTGGGATCATGACCTGAGTTGAAGGCAGACACTTAACCCACTGAGCCACCCAGGTGCCCCCAAGAACTTGCTCAAGTTTTCACAGCTTTAAGACCAAGTTGGGATTCAAGCCCAGGGTGCTTGTCCTGAATGTTCATATTTTTAACAACAGTACATTGCTGCCAATGAATTTATTGTGAAGTTAACGAATATATCAGACAGGCCTTTCTCCATCTCATACCCTACCCACCAAAGGCTTGAGCAATTGGGATAGTTTGAGTTCACTTATGAGGGGAATGGAAAAACAGCACTTGGGTTTGTCCCAGTTACATGAATTAATTCTGTCTTGGGGTTCTGATGGCAGCATAAACTGAAGAGCCCAGAATCCCATGATGCAATTATATCGTTAAAGTCCTTGGCAGCTTAGCTATTATTTTATGTAAAATATATGCATGGCTTCTGAGAATTCCTCTCCACCAGCAGACAGGATGAAAAAAATATTAGCAATGATAGGATTCTATGCTATCATGCTGGTATTTATGTGCCATTATTGATAGGAATCTTGCTTGTTTGGAATCTGGAAGGTAAACAGAGTTTCGGATTCCAACCCTCTATTGTGGAAAGTGATAACCCTGCAGCATGGCCATGCAAATGAAGGAACTCTGAAACACCAAACCTCCAATCAGAGCACCGGCACACCAACATTCCAAACACGCCTCTCTCCCCAAAGAGAGCCTGGCACATGCCATGGAATCTTTTTAGAGCCAGCATCAAAGGCTGTGTGAGGCCCAGTATTTGGGACATCTCTTTGCAGCCGAAGTCCCAAAGTGGGGTGAGGTTAGCGAGGGCAAATAACTACATAGTTTTCTCCAAAACGCCATAGTTGGAATTCCCTCTCCTGGCCTGGGCTCCCTCCCTCCTGGCCGCCCCCCTCCCTTTGCTATCGCACATCCCTTAGCCTTACAAAGTCCTCCGGGCCCCAGTGCCTGGCTGGTCCCGCGCCCCACCCACCTGCTGCACCGGGCACTGCCCAGCCCAAGCATAAAAGAACTTTCCTCCCGCAGAGAGGGATGGAGCTTGAGACACGCCCAGGCTATCTATAGAAAATCCCTCTGGGGGTTCTGCTGACAAGTCACTCGAGATCCCTCCTTGGGCTTTATTATGTCACAGGAACCCTGGATGGAATGCAGAGGATTAAATTCCAAGCCCTTCCCTGTCGGCTGGCCAGCCGGCCTGAAGGAAGGGAGCCAGGCGCTTTTCGCCTGGCTCAGGGGCCATGTGTGCTCTCAGGTGCCCCCTACTGAGTGTTTCCGTCCCTGTGGTTCTGAGGCCTGCGGAGTCTCCTCGCAGCAGTCCAGGGCTGCTGAAGGAAGGCCTGGGGGCTGCTGACAGCTCAACCCTCTGCTCTTATAGCCTAGCAGGGACTTGGGCGTAGGCCAAGAATGCAGCTTTGACACTCGGGGCTCACAGAATGGATTTGGGCAAGTCACCGCTCCCCTCTGAGCTTTGGTTTCCTCACCAAAAGAACCCCTGGCCCATGAAATGGCTACTATCACTACCGTGTGGCAGCTGGGGAGTGGACACCACAGAGGGGAGAGTTCTCAGCAGGTGCGGAGGGGGAGTTTGGAGACCACAATAGCAGGCTCAGGTCCATGCACATTGAAGGGTAACAGAAAAGATGCCAGAGCAAGGAAACACTTCAAATATGGGCTAATTCTTTGGAAAGGCAAGGATATTGTCAGGTTACTGAAACCTAACAGCCCTGTGTGTTCCTCATCCATAATATGGGAGTAATAATAGTACCTACCAGATAGGTCCATGGTGATGAATAAATGGGTCAATTCATTAAAAGGGCTTCAAATGGTGCCTAGTATATACTAAGACACCTATTCTTATTCTTATTCCTTTTTTTTTTTTTAAGATTTTATTTATTTGACACAGAGAGAGAGACATCGAGAGAGGGAACACAAGCAGGGGGAGTGGGAGAGGGAGAAGCAGGCTTCCCGCCGAGCAGGGAGCCCGATGCAGGGCTTGATCCCAGGACCCTGGGATCATGACCTGAGCCGAAGGCAGACGCTTAACGACTGAGCTACCCAGGTGCTCCTCTTATTCTTATTATTCTTATTCTTATTTATTCTTATTCTTATTCTTATTCTTATTCTTATTCTTATTCTTATTCTTTTCTTATTCCATGAGTTACCTATTACTGTTGTTACTATTACGAATCCGGGAGCTTTTACAGCCAACAATGCTTTGCAAAGATCACAAGTGTTGATAACATTTATTGCACATTTATGGCATGCCAGTCATTCGGCTGAGCAATTAAAATAATCTAGCATTTCAGAACAATCCTGTGCAAGAAATACTATCATTTCCATCTTTTAACATGGAAGAACCCGAGCGTTAGTGACCTGCCCCTAGGTCTGAGAGCCAGTAAGTGACAAGCACGGTCATTCTTGTCCCACCAGAGCTTGCCCAGGCTGGAGTTCTCTCTGGCTGTTTGAACTCCCACACACTCTTGACCTTGCTGGGTCTCGTATGGAGACACAGGGCAGATCCTAATACCTGCTTTCTTTTGTTCACATGGTTGTCTCCAGGAAAGCGCCATGCAAACTCACACTCTGCCCAGAAGTCGGAGGAATCTGATCTTCATAGAAGAAGGTAAGTGAAAGGAAGGAGTAGGGACCTTGGACAGACATGGCAAGCCTGCATCTTCGTGGGATGGCCCTGCTCCTTCTCAGAGAACAAGAAAGGACAAGGGGACATAGTATATATTTGATCTAAGCCAAAAGCCCAGGGAGGCTCCTTTAACCCTGGGGAGGCCATGTGTGTTATGAAAAGTAGATGGCTCCCACTTTCAGAACCCATCAGATCTCGAATCTTTCAATGTGTGTGCATGTAGGTGCGTGCGCGCACACACACACACTGATGCTCTCGGTAATAATGCATCACTAGGCTTCCACCTTAGCAGAGTATATGGAATATGTAAACAAATAATAAATTATGCCTGTGCCAATGGGGCATAGAAGCAGTAACTATGAAATACTACCCAGGGGAGAGAAAGTTTATTGAGACTGTGATAGAACACCCCAATCTCATTGCCAATGTCATTATTTCACACCCAGAGTAAGCTGGCAGGGTTGTTACATCTTGAAGGAGAGCTTTGTCTCTTTCTTTTTTCTTAAACATCAGATTTTTTTTCCCCTTTCATCAATGCAAATCTTTCCTTCTGAAGGGATCTTGAAGAGCAGATTCCTTCCATTGTTATAAAAGGGATGCAGGTTGCTCCGAATGAAGGAATTCCTGATGACAAGGTTTTAAGTACTGCTCATTTGGCAAGGTGGGTGTCACTGAGGTTTTCCTTTACATGGAATGCAGACCTTGGGTCCTAGGGGGAAGAGATCCTTTGAGGATCATGTCCCTGTTGGACCCTGGGTGGAGAGGTGATGCCGCAGAGCAGACTAGAGCAGTGGTCTCCAAGGTGGGGTGTCACACCCAGAGGGTGCTATCCGCAAGCAATCCATTCGAAGTGAAGAAAGTATTGAATTTTTTATCTTTACTTTTATGTTATCAATACAAAACCATTTTTTGCTATTAAAAGTTTAAATATATATAAAAGTAGAATAACATAATGAACTTCCCATGTACCCGTGTAACTAACGATCATCCGACTTCAAAAATCATCAATTTGTGGCTAGTCTGTTTTCCACGGTTCATCCACTTACTTGCTCTGCCCCTTCTCCTCCCACATTATTTGAAGCCCTATAGGTTGGAAAAGACAGTCTTGTTCATACAGTCATTGGACACCCCTCACCACCCCACTTTCTTACCAAGAGATAAAACGCCCACACAGCCTGTGCTGGGTTTTATTGCCTTATGTGGGAATATCTTTCCCTATTTTAGGCTCAACGAGATGTTGGGGTCCTTCCACTCTGAGAGGACCTGCATGTAGGTCAACTGCCCTGTGTTGGCTGCTGGGAGAGACCCAATAGCCATGAGGGACCAAAGCCCCCTATTGAAGCTGATATTACTTTGTTTCTTCTCTATGTAAGTAAACTGTTCCATCTTGTATTTTCCTTGGTGATTCCAACACCACAATAAAAAGGGCAGAAGAGTTTGGAGTTCAACCCTGGATTCGTAACCAGTACACAGTATTCTGCTCCCTGGAATTGATAACTGGTGCTCTGTGTTTTGCTGTATACTCTATCATTATGGCAGTAAATATTTCAACATATCAATCTAAACAACAGCTCGTCCCTCTTTAAAAACGTAACTATAATACCATCATTATATTTTGCATCAATAATAATCCCTCTATATAATTAAATATCTAATTAGTGCTTACATTTCCTCAATTGTCCTATTCTTTTTATAGCTTGAATTGGGATCCAAACAAAGTCCATACATTGTGACAGATAAATATGTCCCTTAAATCCCTTTTAATCTATTGGCCCCCCTCTAAACCTCTTACTCTATTTTTGCAAATTTTTTTGAAAAGCTTGGATTATTTTTCCTGGTTAATCTTTTACAGGTTGGATTTTGCTGATTATATTCCCATGGTATCATTTATCATGTGCTTTTATCCCTTGTATTTCCTATAAATGAAAAATCAAGAGGCTCCCTCAGGTTCAAATTAAATATTTTTGGCAAGAACACTTTGTTGATGGTGCTATGGATATCTATCGGGAGAACATAATATTTGGTTGTTTCTTTTTTTTTGTGATATCAGCAATCTGTGATGATCATTGCCAAATCCTGTAATTCACTAGGGATTGCAAAATGTGGCATTCTCTCTATCTGTCCTCATTTATTAGCTGGACTACTTCTGTAAGGAGAATCTTCTCATTAGCTTTTTGCTAACTCTGAGGCACAGTTCTTATAAGAAAGGCAGGACAAATGATTCTTTTCCTTTACCAGTTTTCAAAATAATAAGTTCATCACCTAGTGTTCTTCAAAAGTGATTACCAGGTTTTTTTTTTTTTTTTTTTTGATTACCAGGTATTTTTAAAGTAGTTACAAACATAGGAATTTGCACATACATAATGTGGTTTAACCCATTGTGGTAGCTCAAAGTGTCCTCATTTTTGGCCAATGGAAACCTATTCAAGTTGGCTCCTGAGTCCTTTTGACATGACCCCAATAATAATTGATAGCTTCCTTGCTTTCTGGTACGACAAGTTGTTCCAAGTGTATTTCCCAGACTTCTCCAAGGACCTGGTTCCTTTTAGTGGGAGATGGTATCTAAAGACCACAATCTGTACTTATGGTTAGATTATCCTTTTTTTAAAATTCTAATTTACATAATATATTAATACTGTGGTAGAGAGATAAAATTTATAAATGACAAAGAAACACATATATCCAATATAGAAAGTTTAGAGACTACTTATTTAATGTGTATCTCCGGGAAACATGCTTGAATTCTGATCCTGAGCTCTCTTCCTTTCTGGCTGGTTGGCCTTGGTAAAGTTCTCTTTTCTCTCTCAACGTCAATTTCTTCAAGTGTAAAACGAACAACATAGTCATAGCCACTTCAGGGGATATTGTGATGACCAAATAAGATAGATGGTAGATAGAGATAGAGAGATAAGTAAATGATAGGTTAATAGATATACATACATACATACATACCCTGGCCTCACTCAACAAATGGGAACTATTCATAGTATATTGACCAAAACCAATATTGACAGAGCTCCACTCTTGCAGAAGGTACTGTGTCTGTCCTCAAGGGTCTTGCAAACCAGAGGACTGGAGAAGCACCACTCATAGGAAAGCTCATGCAGCATCCATTCTCCCAAGGACTTACTGAGCAATATGAAGGATGATTCTTTTGGAAGTTGAGAGAACTCCCTGGCACCTGGAGAAGTCTGGAAATCTCTGTGGGAAAGGTTGGGTTTTAGCTGGGCCCTGAAGTCTCACCTGAGGAGGTGGGAGTGGGATATGAGGTTGCAGGGAGGGCATGCTGGGTGGGGAAGACGGCCAGGTACAGAAAAAAGAGGAGGCAACAAAATAGCAATAGGAGGAGTAGCTACTAGAAGAAATAGTCCCAGGAAGGGATGAGTGTTCCATGGTCCCAACCCTCCATAGAGGTGAGCCAGGGGAGGCTAGGAAAGAGGACCCTGTTGGCTTTCAAGGCACATTGTGTCTCTCAGTACTGGGGGGATGCCCCATTGCACCTGAGAGCAAGGAAGGCATGAGGGCTTACCTAGAAGGGCTCCTGGTGGTTGGTCTGTAGAAGGACAAAGCAGCCCAGGCTCTAGGCAACTATAGAGCAATCTAGAATCACGTAGGCTGCTCTGGTGTGTGGCAGGCATCCCCCCACCAGGAGGGAGATGCTGCAGGAAAATAGACTTTCAAAATGGCTTTGATGACCCAAGTTCCAGGAATGCCAAGACTAGGCTGGCAACAGCAAAGCCAATGCCAGGAACAACTGAAACTGTGCTTGCCTCCAAAAACCTTGGCGGGAGTCTAGCTCCCATCTGGCTGGGCCACGTCAGGAGCTCACAGTATCACGATTACATGCCAGGCACCGGGTTAAGCACTTAACATACATTCTCTCATTTAGTCCATATGGTCAGCCTCCAAGATAAAGTGTTCCCATTTAACAGATGAAAACGTTGAGGGTACCAGAAGTCCAGCAATTTATCACAGGTTAAATACAAGTCAAAGGTGGGATTCAATCTCAAGTCTGCCTGTAAAACCCTTTCCCTTACTCTTTTCACTTTCCACTATTACTGACTGTCCCTTAAAATGATGATCAGATTCATGTAGGTACAGAATCTATGGTCCCCCAGGGTATAAGCTGCTGGTACATTCCACGTTCTTTACATACGTTAACTCTTTTAGTTCTCTCATGCCTTATGAGAAGCTCTTCTATTATTCTTATTTTGGAAACTGAGACCCAGAGAGGTTAAATAGCCCACCTCAGGTCACACAGTAAGGACAGTGCAGGGATTCAAACCCAGGCAGTCTGGATCCGGAGCCTGTGTGCTTGACCTTGTGCCATGCTCTGTCTCCCAGTTGGTGCCCATGTGGGCCAGGTCTCTTCTCCATCCCATGTTTCCTTTCTGTTGCAATCGTGTGCCCGCCCAGGGAGCACAGCGGGGGGAGTGGGCAGGAAGGCCGGAAGACCCGGGGCACCCGAGGTCAGAGGTGGCAGGTGGCAGGTGGCAGCTGTCCGCTAACGACACGTTTCCTTGCAGTGGCAGCTCTGATACCCACGTGAGGTGGGTCCCATTCCTCTTGGCACTTGGTTTTGGGAATCTGAGCAGTCTGAATTTTAGAGCTAACAGCGCACGTAGCAGGGAGGGAGCCCATCCAACTACTCTGGTGTCAAAATTTTCTTTTTTTAATTAAAAATTCTTTTCAGGAGGTTTTATAGGGAGAGCACAAGCAGGTGGTGTGAAGAGTGGGGGGAAAATTCTTCTTTGTCCCTTGGGGACTAAGAGCAATGCCTGTTCTACTGAGATTTGTAGTCCAATTTATCTTCCTTAAATGACCACATAGGAAAATGATCACAGCGGCAAAGCGACATTAGAAATGTGAAATGGATAAATAAAACGTTGGTGAGCGCTCTGGCTGCTGAACCCACTTGAGAAATGGAGATCTAAGGAGCACACAGACTGAACCAGAAGGAGCCTTTAGAAGGAAGGCAACGGAACAAATGTCAAATGTTTATCTGGACAAAGAGAGAAACTGATGTGCACAAGCCCTCAGGCCCTTGCAGGCTTCTTTCTTCTTGAGCAAGGCTGAACATTTCCACAGGTCATTTCCCTGCAGTGGTTATAGCCTTCTCTAGTAATGACGAGGCACCACCGAGCGTTCCTCATGGAAGGGGCCTTCGAGGTCACACTTTATAGTCTGACCACTTCCCTCTGCAAATGAGGAGCCGGGCCCGGAGAGATGAAGTGACATGGCCTGATATTTGATGTGCATTTTCTTGTGGGATGTTTACAAAAATCAGATCATTCATCTGGAATGCAGGCGAACACCCCAGCAACCACTGACATCCGTGAACCCTACTACGTTCCAGATCCCAGCGAACCTTCTGCAGACGTGATGTCATCCTGTCCGCACAACAACCTGCTGAGACTGGTACTAGCCCAGCCCGTATTTTCATAGGACATAGAGGCCCAGAGAGATTAAGTGTCTTGACCAAGGTCACATTGCCAGGAAGGCTCGGAGCCACATCTCAACCCAGCCCTGGCTCCGAATCTCATGCTCCTTCTTTACTGCCTTCTGACAAGAATAGGGAAATAGTAAAATAAACCAGGACATATCTCCTGGGATATTATTTCACAATTAAAAATCATTATGAACTTTATGTAGTAACATGGTAAATGCTCATTATATGGTGTTTCGTGAAAACTGTAATACTCAGTGTAAAAATATGCAGAAGAAAAATGGCAGTAGAATGTTTAAATACTAACAGTGGCTGAATAGTGTGATAAGCTTTTTTTCTTTCTGCTTTTTCCCATTTTAATTTTATGTAATGTGTTATAAGTCTTTTGTAACAGAACAATGAATATGACCATTTTTCTTAAAGAACTAGTAGTATACTCTTAGAATCGATAAGGAAAAGGCTAAAAAGAATAGTCATATATTTTTCTTTCCTTGACAATAAAAGCTAATAAGTAATTGATTTGCAGTGTGAGATAGAAGACCATTATACAAAGTCCATACATAACACGATTCTCTTTTCACATTTCATCAGATGCAACAAAAACTAAAATTCGAAGAACTTAAGCTCTGAAGCTACCCTATTTTTATGGCTTGTGTAGCCGAGTCTATTAATAAAACAAGGAGATAACCTTCCAATGTTTACCAGGGTGGTGACTAATCATTCTTTCCTCTGTCTGTACCTGAGCTCCAGCCAACATCAAGGCTCATGGACACATTGGGGTAGAAAATTCCTTCCCATCCACTCTTTCCTTCCACGCGTGGAAGCTTGGGCATGAAGAGGTCAAGTCACTTGCTCAAGGTCTTGTAATTCTTCCTATTTAAATCCTGAAGATAAACTCCCAGCCCTGGGATTGTGCCAATCCTAGCAGCCAGTGCAGAACCCTTCCTTCACTGGATGAGTGAAAGCTTCAGTGAGGGCACAGGATGAAAAGCCCAGTTTAATAAACATGGGCATGAGCAACAGCTCAATTCCCTGAGTGTTTCCTGGGTGCCGAGCGCTATGCTAAAGGATTTACAGGGGCAATTTAGCCCCTAAGGTATGCCTGCGGTCCACGCAATAGCATCAGTCTTATTTCTAAGCTGAGGAATAGGAGGCTCCAGAGGACTGAGTCTCGTGCCCCAAACATATAGCTAGCTGGCAACTGGGCCAGGGCTTTATAGCCTGGACTGTAGGACTTCAGAGCCAGTCCTCTCCCCTCCTGCATCTTAGCCCTGGAGGGGACTCACAGCGCCAACTCACCCAAAGGCAGAATGTTATTCCCAGAGAGTTAAGCAACTTGCCTGACATAAGAAGGGGAATTCGCCTGAAAGCCAGATGTCTGTAGTCCTGAAACATGACCAAGGCCATTTTGTAACAATCCAGTAAGCCTTGAAAGGACCACCTCAGAAAAGCAGTCAATCAGCCCTTCCTTGCTCCCACCCAAGTGTGCCTCTGGGTCACCTTACCCCACCCTTACTCAGCATGGCTCCCCATTTTTAATAGAAACCATGATCAGATGTAAGCTTGGGGACTCACTCAATATTCATTCAACAAACACATGGCAGGTTTCAGGCCTTTGCAAAGCAGGAGGTGAGGAGGGGGTGCAAAGTTCTTCTCCAATGTGGTACATGACCTCAAGAAGCTTCAAGTACATCAGCAGTCTTACTTTACCAGACAGATGTGGAGGAGCCCGAGAGGCCATGCCTATTGCTGTTACTCTTGAACAATGAGCAGTGTGTGCTCCTATGTTTGCCAGAGGAATTACACAAACATTTATATGTCCTAATACCCATCAAGGCAGGCCTGAAGCTCCCTGCACTGAATGGCCCGAGTTCTATTTCCTCTGTTAAAATTAAGTGACCCTGGCTGAATTCAGGGTACACTGTGTCAACCAGTCAATGAGCAGAGCCAGGTAAATCGGTATCCAAGGAAAGGAGAAGAACGGAAGGAGCAGACATTTAAGGTGAGCCACTGAAAAGCACATACTTGGAAAGCAAATACATCAAGATTGGGCTTTGGAGCCAGTCATGTCTGTTTCAGACTCTTGGCTCCAAACAATCACAGGCTGTGTGACGTTGGTAAGTCCTGTAGTTATTCTCAGGGTCTGTTTCAAAATCACTAAACGATGTACTAATATCCACCTTGTAGGGTTATGAGATTCATGATAATGGGGGCAAAATGTCTAGCGCAGTGTCTGCCATCTTGTTTTGCCCAATTTTGGGTAACTGCCATTATTATTTATAATCACTGGGGATATCCACTAACCCTTGGCTTGTCTCAGTTGTAAATTACGCTGAGGATTTCCAAAAGTGAAGAAAAATAATGTCTTAAAGCAAAATTCAACAATCAGCTGAGCAACATTTACTGAGTATCTGCTCTGGACTTCAGTGGGGGTGGGGAAGCAAGGAATACTGCTTGCTTTTTCCATGACAGTGAGAAAATAAAAACTCAAATTAAAGTGAAAACTGAACTAAGAAAGCTTATTTTCAAAACACTAGGTTAAGCCTCTGTGTAGAGAGAAAATGAACTCAACAATTTGTTTCAGCTCCAAAGGCAAACTATAAATGAACGTGGATATCCAGTTTTGACCAGGGTTGATCATCTAAGTATGCTCTAGAGCCAGGTGGAGTCGTTCTGATAATACAAGCTGCTATAACAGATAAACCCCCGAAGAAGATGTTTCTTCCTTATTCCTGTGAAGTCAAACAAACTGGGGTTGGGAGGGATGTGAAAGTCGTGCTTCCAGGCTCAGGCTGGCTGAGCCTCTACCATCTTCATCATGAGGCTCCCAAGTCTGCCCTGGCATGGACATCCAGCCTACAGATGGGAGAAGCAGGAAGGCACACGTCTCAACTCTGCCTCCACATTCCATTGGCTAAAATTTAGTCACATGGTCATACTTAATGGCAAAGGAGGCTGGGAAAATAATCTCTCTGTTCAGCAGGAACTGGAAATGGGTTTTCAGAATAGCAATCAGTTCCTGCTACGCAGGGCACCTGCAAACACCAGGGATTCCATGTTTGGGAAATCTAAGACCCATTCTTTCCTGTTTTCATTCTTGCAACTCAACTCAAGTATTTAGTCCTTTAGTCCCAGGTTCATAGTACTACAGGCAAATTTCACATAGCACAGGGACAAAATAGATAGGAGAATAAAACAGAGGGTGATAGATAATAAAGTCTCTGAGAGGGAAAAGTCAAATGAAATTTACAATAAGAAGGAAAAATCAACATTCACCTTCTCTGCTTATACAAGACTCTGAAGGTGAAGCCTCTAAGAAACCAAGGCAGCATTCACAGAGCTGCATCAGCAGATTTTTCTGTGTTTTGACAGAGTTAAATTTAAGCTAGAACTTGAGTCTTTCTCAAAATGAGAGCATTTGATGGATTGCTTATGATTCCTGGATATTGTAACTCAAATAATACCATCTGTAATGATCACACCTTGTTCTGGAGAGTTCAGTTCTTAGGGCTTCCAGACCTTAGAGAAATGGCTTCCTTTATTGGCATGTCTAAAACAAGTACACACTACTCATATAGGTCTACCTCTGGATCACTGCCCATTCTCCTGGACTCTATGTGGCTCTGGCTCAGGCCACAAGGAGCTCAGGCTGAGACTTCCTGTCTCATCTTCCACACCCTTCCACCTTCCTGCAAAACCTCTGCTTTGGATCTCATATCATCTCAGCTTCAATTTTATTTTATCATGACCCACAGTAATAAATACATTTTATATTTTGACCCAGGCCACACATAGACACTTAAAACAAAAGTTTCTTGAAACATTCTTATTTTATTAAGAATGATGCACTCTGATAATTTCTGTTTAATTCTATTTCAATCCATTAAAAAATTGCTCCTTGGGACCACTAAATTATTTAGACAAACTGTCTTCCATAGATTGTCATGTTTGTAATCTACTAGCCTGCAGTCATCAGCCTACATTAGTGGGATTATTTTTTCTCTCCTTGAGGCCAATGAACTTCATCTCTGCTCCACTTTTCCCATATTCTCCTTAAACCACACCCTCAGCTTTTCCCTTTGTCACCTTTCAAATCTGTAATTCCTGTATCTCCTTGACCTCAGCCCCCTAACTGTTCTTCTAGCCCCCTATGCTGTTACACCTGCTTTACCTACACTTCGAGCTTAATCAGGAGTTGTAGACCCTGACTCTTCCATTGACTCTTCTTTATCAGAATCTTTCTGGTCTTGCCTCTTCCCCAATCTACACAGACTCCATGACTACAACCTCCTGATCTGTCTACCAGTCCACCACTTAGCATGAGATATTTTGGTTCTGTCCTCCTGATAAACAACCCTGCAGCTTGGTCATCAGACCAATTGGCATGGCCAAGAAAGTGTAAACATTAAAGTGTCTGGGCCAGGCCCATCAACTGGGGTTGATGTCCACACTGAATTATGACTGTTTATTTATTCTTCAGCCCACTGTAATCCTCCTACTTCTAATCTCTCTGCACTGTTATAAAGACTGAGAAATGCAAAGCATATTCTTTGGGCCTTATTTTACTCTCTCTGCAGCATCCGAGACTATCAACCTTCAAAATCTCTCCCCATTACTTCGATGACTCCCACTTCCCTAGTTTTTTGCATCCTCTCTTGCCACTCCTTTTTAAGCTTCTTCATAAATTCTTTCTCTTCTCTCTACCCCTTAACTGCTGATGTCTTCAAGTTCCTCCCTCTTTCATCACATTCTACAACATTCCAGGGCAAAGCCATCCACGCCCATGGTTCCCACTACCATCTGTATGATGATGATTCTCACCAATATATCCTAAATCCTCAACCCTTTGCAGCTTCATATCCAATGCCTACTGCATCCTTTCACCTGGATGTCACGCAGAGCCTTTCACACACAACATGTCCCAAACTGAAGTTGGATCTTTCTCCCTACTCAGTGTTCTTCAGTGGTTTTCCATTGCACTTAGAAAAAAAAAAAATCCATAATTATTACCATGGCCTTCCAGGTCTAAATGGTCTAATAACCTCTAGCTCCCTTGTCCACCTCATCATCTAGACTTTTCTCATGACTCACTCTACTCAACCCAAACTTGAAGATCCCCCAATAAGCCAAGAATGCACTTATCACAGAGCATTTGTCCTGGTTACTCCCTCTGCCTGAAATGTTGTTGCCCCAGATCGGATAGCCACAAAACTCTCTTCCTCACCTCACTCAGGTTTCTACTGAAATACCAGCTGCTCACAGAAGCCTCTCCTACCAGCCTGTCAAATAACATCCTTATCACTCTCATTCCCCTTACCCTGCTCTATTTTCTTTCAAAGCAGTTACCACATTACACGAAAGTGTTTATTGTCTGTTTACCCTGTTCACTAGAATATAAGTTTCTTTATTTAGCTGAATCCCGGCACCTAGAATAGTACTTGAGACAAAGAACTCAATATATAACTGATGAATGAATGATTAATTTACCTCCTTCCCCTCTCCTACCCCCTGCCCCCAAACTGTGTTTTCTCCAGGATTCTAGGTAAAAAGTGCATGATTTTCCCAATCATAGCCCAAGCCAGAAGCTTGGCCTTTGGCCTATCCCCTACCTCTTCTCTCCACCCACATCCCACCATTCATGCTTCTTAGTGTATCTTCCTAAGTCTCTATCCTCACTGCTGTGACCTTGTTTTCAGTGTCATGGATCCCTTTGTAAATTTGATAAAAGCTATGGTTCATCTTCTCAGGAAAATGCACATGGGAACACCATAGTCTTCATGAAAGCATCTCTAGATTTTCCAAAGCCCAGTGTGGACCTCCTTCCCCAGGTGCCACTATGTCCAAGGATAAAAATCTCTGGCTCAAAGATTCCTTATTTCTTACCTAAATAACTGTGAAGTGTGCTAGGCTCTGAATGTTTGTGCCTCACCCCCACCAGAAAATGCATATGTTGAAATCCCACCTTCCAGTGTGACTGTATTAGAAGGTAAACTTTGGGTGGTGATTAGGTCATAAGAGCAGAGCCCACATGAATGGGATTAGTGACTTATGAAAGAGATTCTGGAAAGCTAGCTCACCTCTTCCTCCATGTGAGGTTACAAGGAGAAGACAGTGGTCAGTGACAGAGCAAGCTTTCCTCAGACACCAAATCTGCTGGCACCTTGATCTTGGACATCCCAGCCTCCAGACCTGTGAGAAATAAATGTTTATTATTTATAAGTCATCCCATTTGTGGTATTCTGTTACAGCAGCCCAAATGGACTGAAACAATGTCCTTTGACAGGTCTCCCTGCCACCAATCCTACCCTTCTTTTGATCCACTCTCCACAAGAGCTGCCTAAGTAATCTTTTAACAATGCAGGTTTGTCCATGGCCTCTTATGTGTCCCCTGTAACACCCGTTGATAGTCCTCCATTGCCTTAAGAGCAAACTCCTCCTGTGGGTACCTGGTGCTGCTTATTCCTCCAGCCTCAGCCCTTTAGTTTTCCACACCCACACTCAGCTGGGGCTATTCTGAAAAACTCTCTCACACCTCCATGCTTTTGACCATGAAGTTTCTTTGCCTTACCTGCCCGTCAACTTTCATCTACTTAGCTACCTGCCACTCATCTTCCCCAAACAGCTCAAGGATTATCGTGAAAGTACTCCCTGATCTCCTGGGGCTTAACTCAGGGCTCTTACCTTATATCAGACTATATTGTGATCATTATCTTGTCCATTTCGCCTGATAGATGGAGCATCATAGAGAACAGGGGCTGTTTTGTGAATCTCTGTGGCACATAGAAGGTGCTCAATAAAAGTATGTTGAATGGATGGAATGATCAGGTAAAAGAGAGAAAGGTGGAAGCAGCATGTTTTGGATTCATATAAATTGGGCAGGTGTAGCCAACACAGCTTCCAAAATAGGAAAATCCATATTTACAGAGGAGATAAAGCTGATAGTTCTTCCATTTACAAAAAGGATTCACCACAAGGGGCCTCTAAATAGCAGGTGCTTTAGCCAGCCTATGTAAGCGTTTGTTTACAGATCATTAATTATTTTACAAAGGGGCCAAGAGCTCAAATGCAGCCAATCAGAGCCTTTAGAACTGAATCACAAGGCTTCTGAAATTACTCTAGAAGTTAACAGGAAGAAGGATTCTATGTTAAGCTATACAGTTAACACATAACTTTTCAGGAACAAGCCAGAGAGAGAGGGGGGAAGAGAGGGAAAGAGAAGAACCACAGTAACAGGAGCAATAATTTTGAGAAGTCTAACAGGAAGTCCCAAGAACTGCCTTAAACAAGGACATCTCCATTCTTTTGTGCTGTGGGGGAATGGGTGGGGTGCTCTAAAATGATTAGACACTGACAAGTAGGCCTTCACATAGTCAGTAAAGACGAAGTTCTTGATTTCTAGTGAAGACGAGGATACAGAGAGATCTTGTTTTGGCCATCAATGTGCACCTAACAAGTCAAACGGATTTACTCTGGCACAAACCATAAAGTTCACTCATCTATTCCCCAAATATCAGTTGAATATCAGTTGAGCACCTAGCATACATCAGGCCATGTGAGCTAAAATGCTGACCAAGATCTGGACAATCCTGTGCTCTCAAGGAAATTGCATTTTAGAGG
Organism: Phoca vitulina; assembly: GCF_004348235.1. Taxonomy (NCBI): domain Eukaryota; kingdom Metazoa; phylum Chordata; class Mammalia; order Carnivora; family Phocidae; genus Phoca; species Phoca vitulina. Next base: position 27,838,790 of record NW_022589717.1, on the reverse strand, counting down.
GAGGAGCAAGCAATCAATTAACAAGGTAATTTACTACAGTGAAAGTGGTAGCAAAGGAGTAAGAAAGTGATGTGACAGTGAGGGTGAGGATACAAGGAGCTTCTCTAGACAGAGAAGGCAAAGGAGGCCTCTCTGGGAGTGCATCATCTGGGCTGAACCTGATGGGTGAGAAGGAGGAAGCCATGGAAAGACCAGGAGAGAGGCATTCCTGGGAAAGAGACCATCAAAGTCCAAAGCCTTCAGATGGGAAAGATATAAGGGCCAAAAGGCCCTTAAACCAAAAAGAAGGCCACCATTTCAGCAGTTCAATGGAGGAGCAAGGCTTGTATGAGGTAGAAGATGATGGTGGCGTGGGCCAGGGTGGTGATAGAGGCAGGCAGGTGTGGACAGATTGCAGATCTAGCTGATATGGGGCATAGAACCGTTGCGAACGATGACAGATGAGACGTCTCTAAGGTCCTTTTCCACTCAGACATTCTGTGACTGTTACCTGGGAGCCAGGGCTATCAAACTGGAGCTCTTTGTGGAGGAAATCTGCCTGGCATGAAAACTAGGAAGAGCCATGTTTGGGTCACACTGTGATGATCACAGGCCCATGAGTTTGCATGAGAATTCTTATAAACCCATCACTTGAGAAACCCAGAAGAAATCCATTCTGTGCATTTTAAAAGTTCCTGGTCCTGCAGCTAGTTCTGCGGCATCTTCTTTCTTGCCCTGAACCATGAACACTCTCTTGGGGATTCTCTATTTCAGGGAATGGCATTTACCCATCCAACCAGAAGACAGAAAACCATCTTTGACAACTCTGTTGCAAACTGACCGAAGTCCAGTTGGTTGGCCACAATTACTCTGTACTGAGTAGCTAACGGCATCTCTCAAATGAGAGAGGATGATAAGGGCTGTAGGTCCCTTCCCCCAACAACCTCACAATCAGAGCATGTCTTAGAACAGATTCGCCTCCCAGGCATTTATTAGCCGAAAGCACAAAAATGGTCACACGACCAGGTGTGTAAGCTCAGTGGAGGACCAGGTTCCTACTAGCTAGGCACTCGATGGAACGTTTCCTACGATCTAGGCACTTGCATGGAAAATTCACCTTGAGGCAGATGCAACTATACCCCATTGCAGGATTCAGTTAACCTAGACCAGTTGTTCTCAACTGGAGCAGATTTTGGCTCTCAGATTTTGCCTTCCAGGCAATTGATGGAGATATTTTTGTCTTTCACAACTGGGGAGGCACTCCTAACATCAAGTGAGCAGAGGCCAGGGATGCTGCTAAACATCCTACAATGAATTTCATCAATCCCCAAGGTCTATATGTACCCCTTCCTAAGTAAGTATAGAGTTAATCTCTCACCTCTCCTTTCTACTGCCCTAGTTTGGACTTTCAGCCTTTCAGACAAAGCCTTCCTCCCACCTGCTTCCCAGCTCCCCTGTTTCCTCTGGTCCAATCTCCTACCCTGCTATCAGATTGATCTTCCCCAACTAGGACTGGTATCCTGTTTTTCTAAATTCTCCAGTAGCTTCTTCCTGCACAATAAACTACTCTTTGCTTTCTCTCCTGCCTCGTCTATTGGGCATTTTGTTTTTACAGTTGCTTTAGTATAACAAACTCTCCCAAATTTTTATACATTTGTACATGCTATTCCTCTGCCTGGAAAGCCCTCCTGTCCCTCTTTCATACTCTCTTTCACCTTTCTGGGCACCCAGAGCTTGAGCTTAAACTCAAATACTGCCTCATCTTTTGACAACTCCAGGCCAACTCTGGAGCTCCTTATTGACCTTGCCCTACTCTGTACAAACCTCTATTAAAGCAGATGTCTCAGTTGTCCTGTTGTACTGTAACTGTTTCAGTTGGATATTTTTGTTGTTGTTGAGCGGTAGTTCTTTATATATTCTGGATCTTAATCTCTATCAGATATATATTTGCAAATTTTTTCTCTCATTCTATGTGTCATCTTTTCATTCTCTTGATAGTCTTTCGATGTGTAAGAGCTTTTAATTTGAGGAAGTCCAATTTATCTGCTGCCCTCCTGGACTCTAAACGCCTATATGACTAGCTTGTTGGGCCCAGCGTGCTACACAGTAGGCAGCAGCTAAATATTTGTTCAATAAACGATTACTTTCTATGCCCTGGGTTGTCTGGTTTTTGCTTTTTCTTTGTTTTGGTCTTTAACAGTTTTAAATCCTTCAGATTTTCAGATACAAATGAGATACTCTGGTTTTCAAATCTCAGTGTGCCTAAGAATCATCTTGAAGACTTGTTTCAAATGCAAATTCCTGGGCCCCAAATGCCCAGGTAGGTTTTTTTTAATTAATTGACTTTTAAAAACTGATATATATATATATATATATATATATAATGAAATTCATCCTTTAAAACTGTATAATTCAGCTATTTTGTAGTATATTCACAAAGTTGTGCAACCATCACCACTATCTAATTCTAAAACATTTTTATCACCTTAGAAAGAAAACCATATTTATTAGCTGTCACCCCCCATTTACCTCTCTCTCCAGCCCTTGGCAATCACTAAACTACTTTCTGGTCTCTGTGGATTTGCCTAGTCTGAATATTTCCTATAAGTAGAATCATACAATATATGGTCTTTTGTTACTGGCTTCTTTCACTTAGCATAATGTTTTCAAGGTTCACCCATATTGTAGCATGTATCCATACTACATTCTTTTTTATGGCTGAATAATATTTCTTTGTATGGATATACCACATTTTGTTTATCCATTCATCAGTTGATGATCATTTGGATTGTTTGCACTCTTTGGCTATTGTGAATAATGTTTTGAACACTTGTGTACAGGTTGTTGTATGGACACATGTTCCTAATTCTCATGGGTCATAAGTAAATGCCAAAACTGTTTTTCACAGCTGCCTAACCATTTTACATTCCCCATCAACAATGTATGAGGGTTCCAGTTTCCCCATAACCACACCAACACTTGTTATTTTCCATCTTTTTTGTTATAGCTATTCTAGTGAGTGTGAAGTGATAGCTCTTTGTGGTTTTAATTTTCATTTCCCTAATGACTAGTGATGTTGAACATATTTCCATGTGCTTATTGAACATATATATATCTTCTTTGGGAAGAAGTTTATTCGAGTGCTTTGCTCATTTTTAAAATTGGTTGTTTGGATATTTTTGTTGTTGTTGAGCGGTAGTTCTTTATATATTCTGGATCTTAGTCTCTATCAGATATATATTTGCAAATTTTTTCTCTCATTCTATGTGTCATCTTTTCATTCTCTTGATAGTCTTTCGATGTGTAAGAGCTTTTAATTTGATGAAGTCCAATTTATCTATTTCTCCCATATTTCTTAAGTATTCAATGTCATATCTAATCCAAGATCACAATGCCTGTCCAAGGTCAGAAAGATTTATGCCTATGTTTTCTTCTTAGGGTTTTATTACCTCTTACATTTAAATCATTAATCCATTTGAGTTAACTTTCATATGTGGTATGATGTAAGGGTCCAACCTCATTCTTTTATATGTGTACATTCCAATTGTCCCAGCACCATTTGTTAAAAAGGCTATTCTTTTCACCATTAGATGGTCTTGACATCCTTGTAGAAAATCAATTGATGATAAATGTAAAAGCTTATTTTTGGACTCTCAATTATAGCTCTTTGATATATATGTCTATTTGTATGCCTGTGCCACACACTCGGATGACCAAGGAACCACATTTGGAAAAACCTTGGTCTAAATCACAGTTGCTATAAATAAGAGCTAATCCAAAACAATGGTTCCCAATCAGACTGAACATCAGAATCATTACAAGGGTTTCAAAGAGAAAAAATCCTGGTCTCCAGGTGTCCCTCTCCCCCTGTCTTCCTCTTCTCCCTTGGGGTTTTGTTTCAGCAGATGGCTATGATGCTCGGGAACTTCTGTTTTTAAAGAGCCATTCTCATGAGCATCCAGAATTGGGAATTGCTGGTCCAGGTGATCATTTAAAGTTCTTTCCAAAACATGGAACCTATAATGTTGGGAAAAGAGAAAATTTAAGGTAGAAGTTTGATCCCAAAACATGCTAAATGATCATCTTGTGTGTACTTGGCCATCTGAAGACATCTCTCTGATGAAAATAATTTGAATATGATTTTATGAAAAATGACTGAAGTCAAAGGACCAGTTTACTCTAAGATGTCTAAATTGGAAGGAGATAATCCATATTTCAGTATTAATGCAGATGTGAGAACTTGCCCCAATGCCAGGCAGTGTCCTCCTTGGTGGTTCCACAGCCCCATGCTCTGTCAATGACATGTCTGTTTTCCCCACTAATTTCTGGGTCTTCTTGAGCAGAAACAGGACTTTTTCCACTTTGGATTTCTAATGCCTATAACCGTGCCTAGAAAATTGCAGGTATTCAATAAAATGTCAAATTAAACTAAACATAGTTTCTATATTTAGTCAAATGCATAGATACAATCAAATAGCAGGCTTTATGTAAAAATGCTAGGTATGTGGTGCTTTGAAAACAGAACTGGAAGGGAATTAATCAATGGGATTAAAAAGATTATTTTTTTTAAAAACCGAGCAATTATTTTTGCACCATGCTTATCACCTTAGTCCTCATGTGCCTGCCTACTGATGGTATTCGTCAGGGTCCCAGCAGGAAACAGATGGCTCACCAGAGCTGAATGGAGAAACTCTTTCCAGGGGAGTGGGCAGAATTAAGGGGACAACAAGAAATGAAGTCCCTGGGACTAGCAACAGTGAGATGTCCTAACCGTCTCTGGGCCTGAAGGGATGAGGGGACAGAGCAGAGTGGCCGGAACCCATGAAAGCTGGAAGTTGGGCAGAGGGCTGCACAGCAGGACCTGCAGCCATTAGCATGAAATGGGCAGTAAAGGGCACAACATTCCTCAGAAGGCCGACCAGAGAATCACCAGCATACTCACCCATGAGGAGCAGGAAGACATGGACACTCAACAAGAATCCATTGGGAAAAAAATAAATGTAAAGGAACTGAGGTGTGACAAATCAGTTAAGCTTCTTAGTCTGCAGCTCATCTGACCTTTTGGGAATGTTGTGCTCTCATTAGTTCATTTATCAAATACTTGAGTCTTTTGATGTTGTAAGACACTGTTATGGGCACTGGGGATATAAGGATGAATAAGACACATTTCCTTCCCTTAGGAAGTTTACAGCGGGGAGTAAGGGACACAGGCAAGCAATGACAAGACAGTACAATAGTGCAATGTTGGGTGTATTTGTTTCCCGGGGCTGCCGTAACTTGCCGTAACAAAGTACCACAAACTGGGTGGCTTAAACAACAGAAATTTATTGTCTCACTGTTCTGGAGGCTGAAAGTGTGAGATCAAGGTGTCAGCAAGGGTGATTCCTTCTGAGGCCTGTGAAGGAGAATCTGTTCCAGACTTCTCCCTTAGCTTCTGATGGTTTGCTGGCAATCTTTGGCATCCCTTGGCCTGTAGAAGCATCATCCCAATCTCTACCTTCATCGTCACATAGTATTCTCCCTGTGTGTGTGTCTTTGCCCAAATTTCCCCATTTTATAAGGACACTAGTGATATTGGATTAGGGGTCCACCCTACTCTAGTATAACCTCATCTTAACTAAACACATCTGTAATGACCTTATTTATAAATAAGGTCCCATTCTGAGGAACTGGGGGTTTAGGACTTCAACTATCAATTTGGGGTACAGAATTCAACCTGTAACAGTGGGGATAGGCTCAGGGTATTATGGGAACACATACAACATGGCTATGGAGGAGGAATGAAGAGAAGGCAACTTAGTTGGTCTTAAGGGATGAGTAAGAGTCAGCCAAGTGAAGAGATGAAGGGGCAGAAGAGGTGGACAGGACACATAAGAAAACTGCAATTTGGTGCTGGAGCAGAGAGCACAAGGCTGCAGAGAAGGACGAACCCCTCTGGTCACAGAGGACCTTTATGACCTGCAGAGTCCAGACCAGAGACAAATGATGGAAGGGTTTTAAGTAGGAACTTGACAAGTCTAGCTTTGCCTTTCAAAGAGGTCGCTCTGGCAGCTCAGTAGAAGATGGTAAGGGTTGCAAATGGGCCAAATATCTGGGAGGTTGTGGTGTTGGGCCAGGTGAGAGAGTGGTAGTAGTGGTAGCAGGAAGAGAAGGGATAAGGTTGAGGGATACTGGCAGGGGGTGGGGGGGACTTGGTGATTGAGGTGTCCGAGCTAAAGGAGTAGGATAGCAACATCCCCAGCCCTGCAAGGAAGACCACAGTGCCTTCAGCAAGGTGAGGAAGAGGTGGTTTCACAGGAAAATTGCCCCAATTGCCACTCTGGAAATAATGGACTAGCGGTGCCTGTGGGAGACACTAGGGGTAAAATCTTGGTTAGAAAGAGAGATTTGGGAGTTCTCTGCATATACCATGAGAGAGAATGAGCTTCACCAGGGAGTGTGTGTGGCAGAGCAAGACGAGCCATGAGTCAGAACAGAATCCTAGAGAACACCCACATGCCTGTGACAGGCAGAAGACGAGGAGGAGGCCTTTCCAAGGAATGGTGGAGAACAGAGAATGTAACATGTGGAGGTTAAGGAATCAGGACACTTCAAAGAAAGGTCATCCGTATTCTTAAATGCCTCAGAAAGTTCTAGTAGGGAAAGGACTGCAACTAGTCTTTTCAATTTTCTGTCAGGGAAGTTGTTGACCACCTCAGCGACACTATTGTAGTGGTGGGAACAGAAAATAGAGGACAAAGAGCTGAGGATGAATGGATGTGTAGACAAAAAGAAGACTGAAGAGAGTGGAAGAAGGGAAAGTTGTGAAGTGACTGGGGGAAGACATGGGGTGTGAAACGTGAGTATATTTAGAGGCTTAAAGTGAGATAGAAGAGATTTTATCAGGATGAAACGGGGGATAACTACCGAAGTGTGTCAGTAGGCATCAAGGGAGAGAGTAAAGGGCACAGGAAGAGGGGCACACCTCTGAGACTGAAGGTGAAGATGGGCATGCATGTGGAGGTGTTTGTAGGGATTGGCTGGAAGTAGCAGGAGAATGAGCCTGATGACCTTTAAGTCTGCTGAGTATGAGAGAATAAAGGTTGAGTGGGAGTCTTGGTGAGAGTGTTGGAAGACCTGGAGTGGTCACCCGAGGACAGAGAAGGGAGCTTTCTGAGGACAGGGAAAGGCGACATGGGCAGCATGAGGGCCCATGGAGGCTGGGGGCCGTGAACTTGTGGTGGTCCGGCCTAGACAGGAGTGTCCATTGCCCCAGGAGTGTTCAGTCTCAAAGATAGGGCAAAGACAATGACAGTGAGGGCTTCTGGGCATCCAAGTCTGCATTTTGCTTGGTCAGAGTTGAGGGGGGCTGAGGCATCTGGTGAGAACTATGAGCCACTGGGTCCAGGTAGGAGATGAAGGAAGAAAGGGCAGGAGAAGCCTGATGAATGGGGAGAAGACGGAGGTATCAGTGGAAGTAGGGATGCAAGAGAGCTGGAAGGACACACAGATGTGATCAGACTGGATGCACTTACCATACTTACGGTTTTACTGAGTGTGGCATACGAGTGAAGCAAACCCTCAGAGGTACGAGTCCATGCTCCCTTATGCCAGTTGCTCATGTAAAAACATTGAAGCCTGGATCAAAGGGGAAACTATATAAGATGCATCTCAGTTACCTTGGCTCTTTAGACTGGGTCCCAGACTGAGGTCACAAATTATTATTCTTGGGGTGGGGATTGTTTAGAAAAAAAAGTAAGATACCATCTGATCTTGTTTTATCTTTATCAGAATCTGGTGAAGCATTTCAGCCCCTTTTCAAGACAGTGTCTTGTAACAGATACCAGTGTTTTTCCATGAATAATGAATCCCCACGTTACAGAGAGAGTCTGTGGATGAAGGGCAGTAAGGAGAGGGCTCTAACTGAGGCTCCAGCCGCATTTTCTGAGCTCACGAGTGACGGATCAATGGCAGAGAACACCGCAGTTGACCAGATGCAGTCATCCCATGCCGGGTGCATCGAGACCTGAGTTCTGATATGCAAAGAGAGCCTGGGACTCTTGTCAAATCACCAAGCAGGATGTTGGCCATGCAGCAAACAGGCCTGCAAGCTGTTGACAGCTGAATGTCAGGCTGCCAAAGCCGGGCCCCACCACGTGACGGGCACTGCCCCAAAGGCTTGGCGGCCATCTGTATTCCAATACACACCATCAGCCATGCTGCCCGTGCTCCAGCCCGATGCACCAAGCAATGCCCATGCTCTGGGTCCAGAGACACTGTTGTTGCGGCGCACACAGGCCCCTTTGTTCAGCAACATCGCACGCATGAATGGAGGCAGCTTCCTTTGGTTCTTTCCTCAAGGGCTGGAAAGAAAGGCCTCTCAGTCAAGCTGCCCGAAGGACCAGCTTTGGGAGTGGAGGGGGCTCCTCGATGAAAGCTAGTTAGTGGTAGCACATCCAAAAATGGAGCTTAAGAGCCTTGGCCAGAATTGTGGCAAAACCTCACTCAGGGGTCCCCAGGCCTGTGTGAGTCTGGCCGGGGGCCCTTGGCAGCCCCTGCTCATTAAATGTGTTGAGAAAGTGTCTCCAGCAGAGAAGGCTCCATCAACACGGACGCTCTGGTACAATCTTTTCAAATGACAAAGAGCCTCTTGCTTTGTGTGTAGAAAAAGCCGGAGAGCCAGATAGATTCAATATGGAGCATAGGGCCAGTTGAGTAATTGCCATTTTCTCCTTCTGTGGCTGCCTCATCTCCCCTGAAGTGATCTTCTATCCGCTGAAGGACTCTTGGTGATCCAGAGCGGGGCCATTCTCTCTTGGCCTCCACCCGCACCACCTGACCCGCGGATGCAGGAGGCAGCCAGTGGGGAAGACAGGTTCTTAGACCATTTTTCTCTGACCCTAGGAACATACCTAGATCGTCACCTCCCAGGCCTCGGGGAGTGCTGACAAATGGGCTCCATCCCTACAGAGGGGAGACTTCGTTTCAGTTCACAGTGGAAAACCACTTCCTTTAAAAAAAAAAAAAATTCTTTGTGATCCTAAAGGAATGATGGCCTTATTTGTTGGCTCCAGAAAAGACTGCTGCATAAAGATTTTGAGTAATTTCCAAAGCTTTCTGCGTGGCAAACACCCCATTTGGTGATGTACAATTTCCCAGCAAGGTGGAAGGCTCCCGGGAGTCCCCTGAGTTGCTGGCACCAGGCACCTTTGGCACCCACAGGCCAATGGTGACACAAGAGTGGTGGAGAGATAGGTGGCAGCACCACGTCTGCCAGGTGGCAGGGCTGTATTCTTCCCCTGCCAGGGTCTGTGACGTTGCTTCCTCCACCATGGGCTTTCCTCATGAAAGAGAAGTGGTGCTCCCCCTGCTTGAGACCAGCACAGGGTATGATTCATTTTATGTCACTCCAACACCGAGTGCAGCCCACAGCAGGACTTAGCAGGTATTTAATGGATGGGGAGATATTGGGGGGCCCAGGAAGGCACGTTTCTTTGCATGTTAGCTCTATCAGCTTTGTTTGGAGACGAGGTCAGGGCGCGCGTCTCTTGAAAGGCTCCCAAATCTAGAAATCTGGGCATTCTTATACCACTGCTCCCAGCAGCTCAGCAGGGCCCCCCAAAGAGAGGCCATTGCAGCTGAATTGCGCCCAAAGAGCACCTCCTTCCCTCCCCATCCTTGAAGCTGGCCCAGGTCCTGGAGAGTTCTAGGACTAGGGGTATGAGCCATAGGAGTTAGGAGGGCATACCCTTGTTACTTTGGCTCCTCTAGTTATTCTCCCTGACTTCGAAGAAAATGCAAACTTCTCTAGGGATCTGGCCCACTCCTCCCCTACTAACTTTCATACCTTTCTCCTCCTTGCTTCCCACCTTATATTCATTCAGTACATATCTATTCAAAGCATCCTTCGTGTTGGACATTGTTGATTACCAGGGAGGTAAGATGATTCAGGCCCATCTTTGAGTTTACAGACCACTGGAAGAGGGAGAGATGCAAATACTCAGCATTCGTCTTCAAGTTGCTGACACATGATCACATACGGAATTATACTGGTGGGGCAGCTCAAGGTAAAGACACACCAGACCTTACTTTTGTGTTTGGGGAATTTGGTGTAGTGGTATCATCCTATCACCTTGACTTGATATTTGCAGCTTATACTGTGTTTTCTGATATGTTGCCTCCTTTAATCTTCACAATAATTCTGCGATCAGAGATTTAATCTGGTTTACAAATGAAGAAACTCAGGCACAAACAAAGTGCTGTTCAGTCTCAGGACTAACAGAGGCTTTGAACTCAGGATGCCCGAGGGCAGCCCTGGCGCTTCCTACTCCATCAAGCTGCCTTCCCAGCAGGCCAGCTGCCCCTCATCTTCAGTGGAGAACCTGGTCAATCCTTTTCAAGGGGATGAGACAAGAACTCCAAAGCCAGAGTGTAGCCCCCACTTTCTTTCTTTGGCCTCAGCTGCTTGCCTGTTTTTCAGTTTCCAAACTATGACAAAGAAATAAAAATAGGGATGAGAGTGTTCTGTTGCTTCCTTAATGAACCCACCTGCTGGCTATTGCCAGAAATTCCTTTAAAGAAGCACAAATCCCTTCATTCTGCAGGTATAAATAAAAAGCTTAAAATGCAAATGCCTTGAAGCCTTAACACACAGATATAAATAAGTTCCACTCAAGTCCAAATGATAATAGAATATTCTATCTTGCTTGTTCTGAGCTAGAAAGCAGAAATAAAAATCACCAGTATTCCCTGGGCTTTGCGGTATTTTTATATGTAAAAATTATATATACATAATGTTTCTGAGCATCTATTAGGTGCCAGGCACTGTGTTTGTGGTAAGATTCAATGGTAACCCAAAGAGACTTGGTACCTTCTTCTTCTACCGTCTTCTTTTTTTTTCTCCTTTCAAGGGTAAAAATTTTATTTTTGAGGAACTTCATACTGCATATTTTTAAAGAGTCACATAAGAAAGCAAAAATGTTATCCTCCCCTCATCCTAGAAATAAATAAGAAGAGCATAATTTTTTTTTTTTTAAATCACAACACTTGGAAGTTTAGCACCAGCATCCAAAATGAACAAAAAAGGAAAAAAAGAGCATTTACTATATACTTCAGATTTCTTTCGTTGGGGTTCTCCCCATGTGATATTAGTATTTCTTCTTTCAATTCATATTACCAAAACAGTAAAAACCAGGAAAAAAATATAAACCTAGTGGTTGCTGAAACTGGGGAGGTTGCTCTCTTGTCTTGTGCAGGCATTCCTGGGATCTCAGCTTGCTAGAAAAATTGGCTGACATTTTCCTTTTGTAGTTGTCTGTTTCATAAAGAATAATAATAAACATTCTAATGTCCACATCTTGGTTATTAGTCTTCCATGTTATAGCTTGGATATTTCTTTGGTGTTGGTTAAAGTCATGGTCTGCTTTATGCTTTATTTTTTTTAATGGTTATTAATTCTTTAGGTCACCTGGTGATGGTGAAGGTGCCTGCGGAGCCTGGTGTTACTCAGCATTGCTCTGCTCGGTGGCTGGAGCGGGGTTCTCAGATGGCACTTCACCTGCCTTGGTCTCTTTGCCATCTTGTGAAGGAGCATTAGGAGGACGGGGGTGACGCTGATAGTTGTACGGGCACCGGTATCCACGGCGAGCAGATGGCTGGTTTGGACCATTGGCCACTTGTTGGTTCTCTTTATCTTCAGCCTCGCCAACAGCTGGGGCAGGTCGGGGGCAAGGAGGGCCTCTCCGGTACCTGGGCGATAAGTTGGATTTCAATGAACTGGACCCCGAAGTTGTGCCCCCTCTGGGACTCCTTCCTTCTTCTCTCCAATCTCACCAGCCTGCATTCTGTTGGGATGGGGAAAGACCCATGAGCGATGGTCAAAGGTCTGTCCCACGTTCTTCTACCTTCTTCTTAAACATTCCAATGGTAACCCAAAGAGATCTGGCGGAAATGCTGAGTGTGCAGAGAGAAATACAAAAATTAGGTGAATAAATAAGAGCAAGCTTGTGGAGTGCTGTGAAGGGGGTACTAAAGGTCTTCCCAGGCAGAGGGAACAATGTATTCCAAGGCTCCGGGGCCAGCATGGAGCACATGAAAGGACCCAGGAGTGGAGAGAGAGGTGGAGAGCCCAGATGTGCAGGGAAGGGCAGCAGGAAGGTGTGAGAAAGGCCTTTGGTTAGGGGCCTTGGGACTTGAACTCAAACTTACGGGGCACTGAAGATCTTGAAGGGCAATGGAAAGACATTTAAGGCCTTTACAGCAGGAGGGATATAAGGATTTGTATTAAAAAATTTAATTTTCTGCAGTGTCAGGAATGGGTAGGAGTATAGTGGGGAGAATGCCATTGCAGTCATTCAGGGGAGGCCATGATGGAAAAGTGGAGATGGGGGAGGTGGGTGATCCAGAGATGCTATAATCTTGGAGTCTTAGAGAAAGAAACCAATGAGATCTGGCGATGGGACGTGGGAATAAAGAAGAGAGGCATGAAGGATGACCTGAGTTCCTGAGGTGAGGTTGAGACGGGTAGGTGACCGTGCCTCAGACAGAAGGGCCTCCACAGAAGGAACAGGCCTCGGAGGGAAGAGGATGAACTCAGTTTGTGGCATGTTGGGGTTTAAGTCCACAGGAGCATGGAGCACATGGTGTGCAGGTGACATTTTTGATGTTTAGTGGCTGAAATTGCCTTCCCTGTCCCCTGTGGCCGGACCACGTCAACACCCAGCCATTCTAGTCTGGTCCCTCCTTCTGTCTTCCCTGAATCCACAAAACACAACACCTAGAGACGGTGAGACAGAAACAAACATTCCTCATGCATTCAACGTTCCTCTCAGTGCGGTCTTCACGTCCTGGCGGAAACGCAGAGGGAGAAGCCAGTTTCTGCAATTTGCATGTCGGAGATGTTCTTCTTTCCCAGATCCCTGCTCCGGAGCGGATCACTGCCTCTCTGCGGCCCATTGCAGGCATGTGTGCCAAATGGAGAATTCCAGAGAGCCAAGAGCAGGAGGGGAAAGACCGCCTAGCTCCGTCCCCATCTACCTTTGTGAGTTCTGCCTGTCAGCCCGGCTAATGGAATGATGGGCTGCTATTGACACAGCCCCATTTTTCAAAAGGCAAATAAAATTAAAACACCCTAAGAGAAGCAATGCAGATAAAAAGCCCACCTCAAGATGCCTTATGCACTCTGCCGCTCATTTTTTTCTAAATCCTTTCATTGATTATATTGTCTTGAGAGAGAGAACAGAAGTCCTTCACAGTGGCTGCACTGTGTCTGCCTTCTCCTCTCTGAGCAAGTTTTTTCATCAATGGACAGAAAAGAGCCTTTTCCAAGCTCCTCCCAGCCTGGAAAAAGCTTGTCAAACTATTCTATCTAAATCCCACCCCCATGAAGATTTCTATGCTCCAGGCCTATCTCTTTCTAAAAAGCTTGGAACTTTGTATATAGACAAATAGCAGAATCCCCCTCCAGGATAAAAGAGGGTCTGTGAATGGGCTTTTAGGAGCTAGTGAGGGACCCTCTGTCTATCCTCCCTTGCCTCAGAGTTTCCCTTCCTCCCTCACATCCCTTCTTAAGTGAATAACAAATATAAAGGCCTCAGTCAGGGATGTCTGAAGTACCTGTGAGGAGAAGTAAGCAGGTGTGCCTTGATCTCACAATAAAATAAAATGGCTGTCTTGGTCCTGGTCCTCTAGAAAAGCAGAGACTGAGACAAAACAAGTGAGAGGTACAAGCCGGTTGTTCATGAAGGTCGAAGGGAGGTAACGTGAGTCAAGGTGAGAAGTGATTCCATAGGATGGGCTTCTACTCTGGCTGGTGCCAGCTGAGAAAAACAGCCAGGGGCTTAACAAAGATCTTGACACAAGGGACTTCTTGGGAAAGAGTACAAGGAGAAACACATCTCGTCCCTCAGAATGGTGCACAGGAGAGAGAAAGGAGAGAGATTAATCTATAGGGCTCCCCACCTATCTCCCACCTCCCATTTGTCAAGTCTCACCTCAGAAGAAGCTACTCCCCCAGACTTCCAGATGATATCATTCAGACCCTCATCTTAGGAACCAAATGCCACACCTTCCACGGTGGTGTTTCAGTCAACTGCAAAAGTGAGGGGCAAAGTGGAATATGTGGGGCACTGAGAGGGAGAGAGAGAGAGGAGGAAGGGGAGGAGGGGGGGAGGAAGAGGAGGTGAAGGAAAGGAGGGAGTGGTAGCTTTAGCTAAGGAAGTCAGAGAAGGAACATAACGTCTCTGTCCCAGTAGAATGGGTACAGTGGGTGAGATGCTTTTCTTCCCATGGGATAGGTTTTAGTAGAAGTGGAAGGGAAAACACAATGGAGGGCCTGGGAGGGGTGTTCATAGCAAAGGTCTGAAGGATATATATTGAGTGTCCCTAGAAGGAAGGGATTGAAGGAGTAAGGCTGGTTATGCCTGTACATTTTGTATCTCAGCAACCTAGGGGCAGAGAGCTGTGAGGGAGGTTGACGGAGGGAACCATGGAGCCAGGATCTGCATTGTGGAGGATTAAGTACTCAGAGAGGCACATAGGCACTTGCTCATAGAGAAGAGTGCTTATAAAACCAATCACAATGACTGGTGATGAGAAATGCTGCTCTACACCCCACCCTACCTGTCCAAAAAAGGGCCCAGGGAGATCTAGAGATGGTACGGAATGACTCACTGTCTCTCCAGCTGATCCTAAGGATAGATTGTGCATGCATCTGTGGGGGGGGGGGGGAATGGACTATGTCAAACTGAGCATCCCTATTTCCTGGACGAGGGCAGGATCCGGCCCCTCTCCATGACAGAGAGGGATTCAGGGCCCCCTGTAAAGATGTCCCATGGCCCATTCCACTTGCCTGGCCAGAGGAACAACAGCATACCCTGCAATCTCTTTTCCAGTCCTCACACCTGAGTGGGACTTGTTGACAAAGCACTCATTTGGGGGGCAAGGTTTTTGGAGTCCCTCTGCTGGCCACATGTTGCTCTCTTGGTGGTAAGTTCATTGCCTCTTTCCTGGCAGAGCCCCATGAAAGCTGCTGGAGGCATCCAAGCCTCCAGGACTGTGTGCTGGCTCCCTGTGAAGTCAGTTATGAGGAGACAGGCAACTTGGGCAAGATTGGGGTATCCATTGGAACAGGCCTATGATGTTTTGGACCTCCCAAAGCTAAACTTTGGTTATAATATTATTTGTATAGTATTCCACGGAGTGTGAAGTGTCTTCACCTTTACTTTCTTTTGTCTTTTTTATAATAACAAAACTGTGAAGTTGATGATGAACTATCTAGACCCAAGAGGTTGTTAAGTGTTCCCAAAGTCACACAGCTGATAAAGACTTGAGCCCAGATCTCTTATTCCTACATTCTCCTCCAATCCTGTGTTGGAAACCTAAAAGCGGAGCCTGAGAGATGAGACTTGTGCCTTTTGATTATTCTGATTTAGAAACACGGTTCTATCTTTTTTCCTCCCCGGCTGCTTGAAGCTCGGCTGCCATCATGAATGACACAGTAACTATCCCGACCAGGAAGTTCATGACCAACCGACTACTTCAGCAGAAACAGATGGCCATTGATGTCCTTCACCCCAGAAAGGCAACAGTACCTAAGACAGAAATTGAGGAAAAACTAGCCAAAATGTATAAGACCACACCAGATGTCATATTTGTATTTGGATTCAGAACCCATTTTGGTGGTGGCAAGACAACTGGCTTTGGCACGATTTATGATTCCTTGGATTATGCAAAGAAAAATGAGCCCAAACATAGACTCACAAGACATGGCCTATATGAGAAGAAAAAGACATCAAGAAAGCAGTGAAAGGAACACAAGAACAGAATGAAGAAAGTCAGGGGGGTTGCAAAAACCAATGTTGGTGCTGGCAAAAAGTGAGCTGGAGATGGAACAACAGAAGGGGTAAACATCTGCAGTGGCTTTATCTGTGGTGATTGTGCAGATTTTTCATGAGAGGATTAATAAACTAAGAATGTTTTAAAAAAAAGAAACATGGTTCTAAATTCCTGCATCTAAGGTGGCAATGGAAAGTCTTTTAGGCCTTGGTCTTTAGATGGCACCTACCCCACACTATCATGGGTAACAGCCATGAAATCCTCCCTATCAGGCGTTTTCAGCCCTCACCTACCACCCCTCCCACCCAAACTAGTTCGAGAAGGAAATCAACAAGCATTTCCCAGGCTGCTTCTTTCTCCCTGTCTCATGCGCGCTCTCGCTCTCTCTCACTCTCTCTCTCTCTCACACACACACCCCCCACACTTCCCCCCCCTCCCCCAAGTGCTGCCAGCAGAGGCTCCCTGGGAATTTTAATAGCATCAATCAGCCTCACAGCTGGGGGCAGAGATAAGGGTGCGGCGGTTCCTCCCTTAAAGCCCTTCCCCTGGATTTGTGAGTATAAGACTCACTTTTTCAATTTGGGAGCCCTTCACACAAAGACAAACATGTACAATTACCAGCCTCCAGTGTGGAGAGAGGGGAGGAGAAATCCGCCCAGCTCCCAGCCTGCCCGTTTATCTCTTTACCACAAGGATCCCTCCATTTCCTCCAGGCTGCCTCCAGGTCCTGGCCTGGGCGAGCTGAGGCCAGGGGGGGAACTTGGGGGTGGTGATTCCTGGGGCGCAGGGAAGCCCTCTTTGAGGATCTGGGTCACTCCTGGACTTGAGGCTGTGGTAGACCCAGAGCAGTGAACGGGGCCTGCTTCCTGACCTTCCTCTTCCCTTGGATGTCCTTCAGACCAAACAAGCAGGGGTGTTGCCATCTTCCTGAAAACATTTGTTTGGTCCTTTCTTGCCCCTTCTTTATACAATAGGCATTCCTACGCTTTCTTTCTTCATCTCCCAGATATTACATGGCTTGAGGGAGAGGACCCTGGCTTATTCACTATTTTATAGTCCCAGGTTTTCAATGGGCTAAGTGGCCCCATAATGTAATATAAGGAGATGATCAGAGGAACTGTATTGAAATACTGTGTGTCTAGGGTCCATTACTTAACTACTTTCTGCCTCAGTTTCTCCACCTATAAAATGTGAAATAATACTATCTGGAAGTGTCATGGTAAGGACTCAGTGAGATAGTGCATGGGGAAGTCACTGGCCCCCTGAAGGACTCAGTGAAGCTTAGGTCCCTTCCCTGACACAGGGTTCTTGAGCAGGTTCCCTGTGCCTTCATCCTGAATTGAAAACCAAAGAAGAACATTACCCTTCACTTTGGAAATCACTTTGTCCTTATGGTTCTTTATTTCTCCTCTTAAAAACAGTCATACCCACTGAAGACTCTATACTTCCTCTTTTTACTGTTACACATTTCACTTAAAATCCAAGTAAAAATTTCACCTCTTCTCTACCCCAAGTCACTGAGGTGATTCTGTTTTCCCCTTCTTCCTGTACGCCCTGCCCCTACACACATGCACAAACAGTTGGAAGAGAACGAAGTCAGGGAATTTTCAGCTTATTCATTCATGTATTTGTAACCACTCTCCTTCCAGTGGGATTTCAAGCAAATCAACACGTGTCACTACAGTAAGATACACATTTAGATTGAGTTGAAGTAAGCGAGTAAGGACACTGGGACACTGGGAAGATGAGGGGCTGGACGGACAGGAGGAAGCCGGAAGTGAAATCAGCACAAAAAAGCAGCTCAGGTAGGTCAGCAGCTCTAAGAAGAGCTGGAAGGTTGACAACAACCCACCGACCTCTACTCCCTGCTCAAACTGGCACTTTCAGGGAAAGGTTTGGAAAAGAAAACCATTGAAAATGATGATCTTGGCAACACCCTCTTTCTTCCATGGGGAGAAAAGTGCATTGGGACCACAGAGGTCTCCATGTGGGGTTAGGGGGCGGTGAAATCACAGCCGCCTTCTGGATCATCTTCTGTCCGAGGTGGATCACGAGTTGGACATCTAGGGAGTGGATACTCCTGGTGTAAAGCACCAAGTCAAGATAACCTGGGGCTTCGCTTGGAAAATGCAGTTCTACTACAATTCAAGCAAGCTCTGACTTTATGACATGGAACCACTGTAGACATCATGGTAGCCCAATAAATTAAACCACAAACAATTATCCAGTTGACCTTGGAGTTCAAAAACAAAGATGACAAAAGTCGGGCACCCCTACACACACATTCATGCCCTGTGCGGGCTCACTTGGAGTCCAAGGGCTTGAAGAACTGAGGGGAAAATCCAGAAATATCTATTGTAAGGGAGGACAAAGTTTTCTTTGGCCCTCTTAGGGTCCCTGGCTGAGTCTGAAAATTAAACTGAAAAAGACATTAATAGGAGAGAAGCATCACATTTTATGGAATTTGTCCACATCAGTGGAAGCTTTCACAAGAGAATGAGGACCTCAAGAAATGGCCAGAGCAGGAGGTTTTTATACTTTAAGACCAAGAAACAACACACGTGTGAAGAATTGGCAAGACCGAGGGGTTTGTGCAGGGGTTGGGGGGGGGTGTAGTTCAACCAGGGCTAGGTCCTCCTTACCTTCCTTAACTAGGAAGATACGGGTGAGATTAACAAGGTTTGTTTGCAGATTCCTCTAGTGTCTTCTCTGGGCAGATGAGAGTCTGTCTCCAGTAAAAGGAGAATTTATTTCCTGCCTTTGGGAAGAAAAGGGGGAGCTTTTTCTGCATTTACTGCTTCTAAATTGCCTTCAGTTCAAAATAATTTCTGCGTCAAAGAGGCATATTTGGGGGTGACATATGCTGGTTTCCTTCACTGTTCTCATATGGACGAAGATCCCCAGGTTGCTGGCTTGAGCCATCACGAGGACTGGGAGGCAGCGTGGAGAGGGGCAGGGCTCTTGACACTCATTCCAATATGTGTCTCTCCCACATTTCTCTACCTCGTTTCTTGACTCGGGCCTTTGGCTCTGCCCAACCCGTCAAATTCCGATCCTGGGCTTTCCATCTTTCCTTTCTTTCCCCCACTGACCTGGCTCTGCAGCAAAGCCCCTGTTGGTGTTTTGACTGCTTGCTTGTGGGCACCCTCGGAGGCCGCAGCACCAGGAGTCTGCGTCTCCCCTGTTTCTCAGGTGATTCCTGGATTATTTGCAATACAGGTGTTTATACCCCATACCCGGCATTCACATTGCTTGTTTCTGTTAAACTATTGATTCTTTCTCTTGGCAGCTACAGGAGGCTTTGATGCGGGGCTGTGTTGTAGTTTCTAAAGGAGGGAGAAGTTGGTGGGAGGATTTACAGCTGTTTGAAGAATTCCTCCGCCCCATAGCAATTGTTCTGGGGGGAGGAGCCCGTTGAGCATTTTCCTGGCTGGGGGCAGCTTTCCTGAACCCTGTTTCTCTCGGAGAAGGAGAGACGGGAAACTGAAGTGCTTCCAAATAAAGATCTGAGTAATGAGATTTGATCTGAAGGGATTTGTTCTTAAACATGAAGAATTTCCAGATGCAATCCATAGCACCAGCAGATTTTCTTCCTTCCAGACAGGCAAAGGGTCTGCTCGAGTGGGGATGGGGCCTGAGGGGAGGTGTTGATTGACCCCTTCACCACCTTCTTTCCCCTTTAAATTTTTCTGCCATAAGAAACTTCCCCTATTCGGTTGCAGCAAGTCTCAGCAAGTGAATAGTGCTTTCTGGGGACCTCGTCTTTGTTAAGTAGATCTGCAGTGATACAGTAGAGATTTTAATGTGCAGTGCTGTGTTTTAATAGACTATTAAACTACAGCATTACACATTAGCTGGCTATGGCACAATTGCAGAAATAGCGAAGATGTGCTCTCGGGAAAGCACTCTTTCCTTTAATGGGGAGATGCTGCTAGACTCTGAAAATCTCTGCAAAGAGAGCAAAGGGGGAGGATGGGGAGGGATGACCCAGGGGCTGTGACCTGGGCTGACCCAAACCCTCTTCTTATTCCAGGACCCAAGTCTGGGAGGGAAATCCTTACCCGCTTGCAACCAACCCAGGAACGGATGACCTGTGGCTCCCTGTCACGGAAAGATTTTTGCCAAACTGGGAGTTCCAAGGTCCTTGGGCACTCCAGGCCTGTTCTTACTGGTCTCAAGGTTGGAGCGACTTTGAGGCATGTGGTCATTTGTCTTAGTTTATCGGAGGCTGGGGCTTTCATTTTTATGGTTGGTTCTGTTCTCCATGGTCTGAATGACAGAAGTATGAGGTGGATGATGTTCTTCTTTGGAAAAGTCATTTTGCTCCAGGATTTTCTTCTCCTGAGCACTCCTCTCCTCCTTAGCGCACACTCACAAGCACGTGCACACACACCAACTTTGTGTTTCAGCCATAAATAAGGAAGTTGGGAATTTGAGTCTGCTCCCCCTCATTTCAGTGGAGGCTGGGCCAAGTCTATGCCCAGGAGAAAACGAGCAGATTTCTCAACAGCCCTGATGTCAGAGATGGACTCGGTAGCTAAAGGACCCTATCTACTAGGACCCTAGACAGGTTGCTCTCCACCTGTATTCTTCTGCAGCAGAAATAAACCTTAAGACCAGAGCCATCCAAGCCTTGCCAGATGAGAGCTGTGAACAGCATTTTCCAAAAACTCTATCTTATCTCATAAGCCTTTTCCTACTGTGCCTTCCTGCTGTACAGCAACATTTAAAAACCAAATTGCAAATTCCAAAAAGAGGCCATTGTTTTCCCAAGATTTGCTCCCCCAAACACACTCTTTATGCAAACGCAGGCCCACAGGAAGCCTGGAGGAGGCAGGAAGAAATGGAAAGACAAGGGAAATAACCCCCAAATCAGTAGTACAACAAGACTTCCCCCATCTGCCTAAATGGTTTGCTCATTCAGCCTTGGAAGTAATCGCTTTCTTACTCACTCAGTGACATTTTATTCTAGGTGAGCGGATGAGAATGTTAATTTCATTCATGCTCTCGTCTATGTATTATTATGAGGAAGGGTGAATTGCTTTCTTTTTATCTTTTTAAATGGATGCCTTGTGAATAGGGTAAGCAAGCCACTGTTCACTGGGTAGGATTTGCTTCCTACAGCCGATGGCTATCATGCCACCTTTTACAGCTTTGTCTCTCAGGAGCTTGAACGCACACACGCATGCACACGCACACACACACACACACACACGCACGCACGCATGGAGTTTCACAGAATGCACATTTAATCCCTTAAAAAATATATTATACAAATAGCATGCATGTGGTTAAACATTTTTTCCCCAATAACACAGGAAGGTATAAAATATAAAAGAAATATCTTCTTCATCTATTTACCCCTAGACTAACTCCTCAAAGGGAGCCACCATTAACAGTTTGGGGTTTTTATGTTAGTCATTATAATTTTAAATTACATGTATTGTTTATTTCAATTCAAGAAGCTCTCTAACCATCGCCTATGTGAAAACGAGACAGAGATGTACCTCTCCACCTTGGTTGTCCCTGTACTTCTTAAATTGGCTCAACATCTCAGGCAACACTTAGAAATCAATTGCAATTTTAGCAACAATTAGTTAAGAATGAGCTAAAAACACTTAGGCTAGGTGCTGGGAGGGGCTCCCAGGGAAGGCTACAGGGAAGGAGGGAATTCCAGGGGGGAAGAGAGAAGGAACTGTAGATGAATTTCTTTGACTACATGGCCTTCTCAGGTCGTGTAACTGCATTTTCACCATTAGTTAAAGGATTACAGGTATGGGAAGGAGAGACCTGATGGGCAATGTTAAGGCTTGCTTTAAGAAACCCAGCTCTCTCACATCTGTCTTCATTCATTCACAAAACAGGTATATTTTTGCCAGCAATAAATAGGTCATTGCATCCTGTGGTAGATTGCATTAACGGCCCAATTTTTCCCCTCCCTCTGTCCATGTCCTTTGCCATGTAACTTTGCAGCATCCTCCTGCTCTGTAGGCAGAGTGAAATTTCCCTCGTGGGTTTAGCCATGCATCTTTTTTCATTGACCAATGGGATATTAGTAGGCAAAGAGCAGGCATATTGGTCTTGTTCCCTCTTGTGCTTCTGTTATCACCATGAGAAGGATGAGCCCAGCCTAGCCTTTAGTCCCCAGAGGCAGATGAGAAACCCATGGAGTGGTGCTATCCCAACTAAGTTGACCCAGCCAAGTGCAGAAGCATGAGCCAGCCAGCCCAGACTAGATCAGCTAGACCCAGCAGACCTGTGAAAAATAAATGTTGGTGAATAATTTTCCAGTGTTTGTTATGCCACAATTTGGTGGCAACAGTCATGGATCTACACCCCTGCAATCTTCCAGGAACAGTTGAGAACATTGGAGAAGACAGCAGGGAATAAAACAGCCACAATTCTCATGAGACTTACCTTCTAGTAGAGCACTTTACTGTTTACACACATGTATCACCCACTTCATCCTTTTGACCTTCTGTGGCACTCCCATTTTTGAGCTGGGGAAAATGAGGCTCAAGAGAGCTCAACAACTTCCTAGTGACAACAACCTAGTAAATGCCAGAGCTGGGATTTGAACTCATGTCTTCTGACTCCTAGTGCTTGACTCTTTCCACTACTCCATAGCAACCTCCACCTCCCATAGAGGTCAGCACCTCTCATCGGAGTTACAGAAGAACCTGACTTGGTGGGAAGACAGATGGGAGCTGCAAGTCTGACCCAAAGAGGACTGATCTGTTATCGACAAAATGAGAAACAACTCTCATTTTTATCCCCTGAAATTGTTCCTCCTTGCAATTAAACCAATCTCTGTTTACAAGTATTTAGCATGATTCTAGAAATTACATTTTGAAATTATGCGAACAGAGAGAGAAGGCAGCCCACACAGTGAGCGATTTCTTGTGGGTAATTGGCTGCTGGTTCTGGCTCCAATGATGCCTTCTCTTTTAGAGCATAATTAGTGATTTCAAAAGAAAATGTTAGAAATGGCCTAGGTCTCCAAAGAAAGGCTTTTCTAGCTCCTAACATTAGGAGATCTACTCAAAAACATGCTGACAAATTTCCCTTTTTGTTTTTCTCCTTTTTATAATGACCTCCCAAGCTATTTTTCAAAGGTTGAAAAGGTTGTGGGTATATAGAACTCTTCCAGACATGGGAGAAATCCCAGATTCCCATCAGAAAACACAGAATCTCTTTCTCCTTTCTTTCTGTCTGCTTGCCTTTCTTCTTCCTGAGAAAGAGATAGAGTGTTTAGATTTTAACAAGGTGCATTTATTAGGATTAGAGTCAAAAGTTTAAACAAAATAATAGCTTATTTCTCTATCCTGTAAGAAAATATTTAAGCAGTCATGGACTGCCATGATGGTTTCATGTTCAGCAAAGACCAGGCTCCTGGAGCATCTTTCATCCTCAAGGTCACCTCATGATCCAAGATAACTGCAAGATAGCTGGTGATTCAAACTGGACATCCACATTCACACCCCAGGAAGGAGAGAGAGCTAGCTCCTCCCAGCTCTCACTTTTAGGGAGGTTTATCTGAAGTCCCACAGAAAAATTTGACTTATAATTCATTGGCCAGAACCAAGGCAGGGGCACTTGGATGGCTCAGCCGGTTAAGCCTCCAACTCTTGATTTCATTTCAGCTCAGATCATGACCTCAGGATCATGGGATCGAGCCCCAAGCAGCTCCATGCTCAGTGGGGAGTCTGCTTGAGATTCTCTCTCTCCCTCTGCCCCTTCCCCCTCCTTCCCCTGACCCCTGCTCATTCTCTCTCTCTCTCTCCCTCTCTCTCTCTCTCTCTCTAAAATAAATAAGTAAATCTAAAAAAAAAAAAAGAACAGAGGCATATGGCCATATCTAGCTGCAAGAGAGGCTGGGATTAATGCAGCTAAATACAGGATTCTGTCACTAAGGAGGAAGAGAGGGATGGATATCGGGGTAGGAAACTAGTTTCTGCCACAAAAGTAACAGTGGAGAAATGTGGACATGTAAACTAAATGAAGGTATGGTTTGGTTGGTTTGCAACTAATATTAAAACTAAAGAGATCTGGTTAATGTGTTGGCATCATGCTAGGAGCTTGGGGTGTAAAAGGGCTTTATCTTTTGCCCTGTTCTGTTCAGCAATGTTATCCAGGATTCAGATGAAGACTTTGAGAGCCCTCTGTCTATCTCCGCTGATGGCACGCATCAGTAAGTTTAGCTCCCATGTAGGATAATAGATAGAATCAGGGTCCAGAGCTCTGGAAGGATTGGAGTGCTGGACAGGAAATAACAAGAGACAATTTAAGAGGTAAAGATATAAAATTCAATATTTAGATCTAAAAACGAACTGCACAAGTGCAGGATGAAAGAGACCTGGCTTAGCTGCAGATTTAGTCTCCGTGTGTTGAAAGTGAGATGTGGCTATCAAAAGATATAATTGGATCTGGCCTTTGGCAGAAAGGAAAACGAAGCTAATATTTATAGAACACCTACAAATGCCACACCCTTTGATGGGCCCTTCCAATGATTCTAGAAGGTGAGTGCTGCTATCCCCTGAATCACAGAGAGACCACATAATGGCCCAGTATCACACAACTAGGAAGGACAGAGCTCTGTTCTTTCCTCTCTGCAGATTTGCTCCCTCTAGGGCAGGACTGGAGGGACGGAGAAGCCCTGTTGTTTACTACTGGCCCTAGCTGAAATTCCCTTTACAGGGACTGCTCCTCAGGGAACGAATTCTAACTGGCTTGGAGAATGCTCAGCCAGGTAGTGTTAATGGCAATTAGTTCATCTGATTAAGCAATTAGCAGTCTTTGTCATTTAGCAGAGATCAGGGGCCCAGAGGAACCAAAGCATAACAGAGGCTATGAAGGGAAAAGATGGGAGGGAGACAACCTAGGGAGCAACACAGAGAATTTCAGAGGGAACCGGATGTCTCTGAAGGGGTGAGGGACTGTAGAACTGTAACCACACTGTAGACCCACATCACCTCTGCAACATCCTTCAGCACAGATGAGGAAATTGGGGCCAGGGGCCAAACAGGGACTTCCCAACTGTGGTTTCCAACTGGCCAGTTGAATGGTTCTCAGCTCTGGCTACATATTAGAGTAACCTGGGAACTCAAAATACCTATGCTGGGGCTCCACTCCAGACCAATTAAATCAGAACATTGGGGAAGGGGCCAAGCACTGGTATTTGTAAATGCTCCCAGGTGATTCTAATGTACAACAAGGGTGTGTGGGCTGCTCAGGCAGGAGGTGCAGCTCCAGCCAAGGATCTCCCGGGGCGGGGGGTGTAGGGCCCTCCCCCTGGTTTGCTTGGGAATCTTATCACTATCACACAGCCTTCCCTCTGCCCAGGTTCATGGCTTTGGGGAGGAAAGCACTTCCTTATCAAAGGCTGAGAATCCCAGGGGAGCAAAGGATCGCAAATCCTGGAGCCATTCAGTCTGGCCTCTTCATTTGTCCCAGGAAAAAAAGGTGCTCTCCTCTGAATTCCTCCCTGGCTTCATTTCTTCCTCTAATGCCCCACTCCTCCATGAGTCCTCTTCATTCAGGCTGGTCTCAAATACCCATTCCTCCATGCATTGTACCCCAATTTCAAGAAAGGGAGGCTTTCTCTGCTTCTCTTACTTTGCATTTCTCTTAAATGCAATGCCCTCAGTGCACTTTTTGCTGTTGTAACCTATCCCAGTTTTTACACCCCAGCCAAGCAAAGCACAAAAGTTACCTAGATATAAGGTCTCTTGGGGCTTACCCCCAAAATCCAGGTTCAGGGTGGGCTCAGGAATCTGTATTAACAAAAATACTGCCCACTTTAGCCAACTTTGCCCTTTGGCTTTTATAATATTATATAAAATGTTAAGGAGGAACCATTCTTGGAGCACTGTGGTTTTGTGCAACTGTGTTTATGTTGGGGGGGCGGTGTTTAATTGTGTTACACGGGAATCCCCAGGTATTTATATTTCTGCCCCAAGAGGAAGTTGGGGAAATTAATTTTGATTTTATACCCCAAGGAGGAAGTGACTTTTTCCACCAAAAAAAATAAAAATGTGAAACTTCCCTTCCATCTTCACAGTGTGGAGAATGCTGATTGCGGCAGGGGATGAAGAGAGAATCTAGACACCAAGCAAGGGAGAGAAAGAGAGGTGAGCTATGGACAAACAGCATTCTGTAGGGGTTTTAGAAAGACTAAGCTTTAAAATTAGTTGATAGTGAATGTAAGGTGAATCTAAAGATGTCTTGCAAATGAAACAAGAAAGAGATACTCCAACTGAGATGTCTATGAGATAATCATATCATAGGACGTATGAAAGGGGGACTGGCAAAATCTCCATGAAGAGGGCTGTAGGTCAGACAGAAAAGAGACTATTCTCTGACTCACCAACTACGGGTCTACGTATGTTCCCTGAGGAGGAATAACTGGAGACTGATCTCAGATCTTCAAGATGTGGTATACATAGCCGTATGTGATTAAACACTGGGGTAACTGGGTATATTTCTAGAATGTTCTCATTCTAGAATGTGGGCTCAGGGGTTGTCTTTTTGTCTTTGGGTAAAACCTCAAGTTAAAACAACCACCACCACCACCTCAGGCACTGAATATAAATATGTAGCTTAAGATATTATTTCATTATCACTGTCAAGATTTAGTACGCAGGAAAATAGGAAAAGAGCAGTCCTTCCAGAACACATTCCCAACAGGGCTTATTTGTATATGGGCCTGCTACATGTTAGATTGTTGCATGAAGCAAATGCTTTATCTAGAAGCACATTGGATGGCACTTAGCCATTGTTTTGCCCATGTATTTCTGTCGGTAGAAACTTCTTAAACTGAAAGTTCTTTGAGGACAGGAATTATGCTCAGCTCAGGCTTTTCTCTGGTACCATGCATCGGCTGGATGCTAATCAGGTTCAGAAAAATGTTCTCTCACCCACAGCCAGCTGTTTATGCCCGGGACTTCTCCACTTCATCTAGTTCTCTTTTGTGGGTAGTAATCGTCCTCCTCTTCACTTGAATTTTTTATGGGAAATGGAAGATTAAACAAATATAGCCAATTGGGAGACATAAAGCCTATGGCTAAAATTGGATTGATCTGCATTCCTTTGGGTTTGGTGGCTTACTCTCCATATTTCTCTAAGAGTTGAATCTTGCCTAATTATTTCTCTGGGAGGATTATGATCAAGAGTGAGTATGTTTGGAGGCACAAATAGTCAAACAAACATTTTATTCATTGCATATAGATAACCAATGGAAACCCAAGGTGGAGAAGGGAAGCCCAGGAGAAACAGATCAGTAGAGAGCTAGAGCCTGCTTCAGATGGGATTTCAATTCCTGTTTTTTTTGGGGGGGGGGTTCGAGGATATTCCTAAATTCCAGTGTTGAATGTGCTGGTTTTCATGCTCTAAGCAGAGCCTTTGGCAACTAAAGCCCTGTGGAAAACAATCAGAACCTTTTTTTTTTTAAAGATTTTATTTATTTATTTGACAGAGAGACAACGAGAGCAGGAACACAAGCAGGTGGAGTGGGAGAGGGAGAAGCAGGCTTCCCGCCGAGCAGGGAGCCCAATGCGGGGCTCGATCCCAGGACACTGGGATCATGACCGGAGCCGAAGGCAGATGCTTAAGGACTGGGCCACCCAGGTGCCCCTAATCAGAACCTTTTAAATCTGACATTTCTCAAGCTGAGAGCAGCCCCTTCGTGCTTCTGTGTAAGTACTGAGTAGCTTTGCCCAGGAGTTTTCTATCAGAGAGAGAACTGCAGAGGATGTTTGCATCAATTTTGAAGTTCCTAGGTGTGCAAGGACTTGAGGTCCCCATAATGGATCGCCTCTCTTTCTGGCACTTAGGGAAGCCCGACACTCTGGAGAGGTCCTTGAACCTTTCCCCTCAATGACAGTCTATTGGTTTTCTCAGAAGAGACCTTGAACCTCCAAGTTCCTCACTTCTCCCCTCCAGAGCCTTTGTAACATCCCGTTGCTAAATGTATTGTCCTTCACTATAGGCTTTCTGAAGATAGGTAGATTCTAATGTCCCTGACGACTCTCTTGCAGCCCTTGGCATCTCTCTCTGCAAACCCCTTTCCCCTCCTCAGTCACACTGTAGTGTGTAAAAGCCCCAGTATCATCTCCCTGGGTCTGAACTCAGGAGTGAAGTCAGAGTGATCCAAGAGAACACATGACATGGGTGTAGTGGGGGAGGCTGCACTGCTAGGAAGGGGCTGGTTTGCTAGTCCTGAGCTGAGGTGACACTCACCTTACATTTGGGGCCATGAGAAAGCCATGACTATCCAGGGTAGACAATGTGGTGTTGCATAAAGAGCTTCCCAGGCACGGAGGCAAGGGAAACAAAAGCAAAAGTGAACTATTGGGATTTCATCAAGATAAAAAGCTTCTGCACAGCGAAGGAAACAATCAACAAACTTAAAAGGTAGCCTACAAAATGGGAGAAGATATTTGCAAATGATATATCTGATAAAGGGTTAGTACCAAAATCTATAAAGAAATCACCAAACTCGACACCCCCAAAATAAATAATCTAGTTAAGAAAAGGGCAGAAGACATGAATAGACATTTTTCCAAAGAAGACATCCAGATGGCTAACAGACACATGAAAAGATGCTCAATACCACTCATCATAAGGAAAATAGAAAAGTATGAGATACCACCTCACACCTGTCAGAATGGCTAAAATTAACAATATGGAAAACATATTGATGTTGGTGAGGATGCCGAAAAAGGGGAACCCTCTTACACTGTTGGTGGGAATGAAAACTGGTGCAGCCACTCTGGAAAACAGTATGGAGTTTCCTCAGAAAGTTAAAACTAGAGCTACCCTAAGACCCAGCAATTGCACTACTAGGTATTTACCCAAAGGATACAAAAATACAGATTCGAAGGGGTACATGCACCCTGATGTTTATAGCAGCATTATCAACAATAGCCAAACTATGGAAAGAACCCAAATGTCCATTGACTGATGAATGGATAGAGAATATGTGGTATATATACACAGGGGGATAATACTCAGCCATCAAAAAGAATGAAATCTTGCTATTTGCAACAATGTGGACATAGCTAGAGAGTATTATGCTAAGTGAAATAAGTGAGTCAGAGAAAGACAAATACCATACACTTTCAGTCATATGTGGAATTTAAGAAACAAAACAGAGGAGCATATGGGAAGGGGGGAGAAAAGAGAGAGGAAGGCAAACCATAAAAGACTCTTAATGATAGAGAACAAACTGAGGGTTGATGGAGGGAGGTGGGTGGGGGATGGGCTAAATGGGTGATGGGTATTAAGGAGGGCACTTGTTATGATGAGCACTGGATGTTATATGTAAGCAATGAATCACTAAATTCTACTTCTGAAACCAATATTACACTAGATATTAACTTACTAGAATTTAAATAAAAATTTGGAAGAAAAAAAAAAGAGCTTCCCAAGCAAAATTTTACAGGGAGGGACAATCGGGACTATAATTTGATGGCAGAAATCATTTGAAACATTTACCTTGATCAGATATTTATAAATGCAGTAGAGGAGGATTTTTAATCTGAGGAGGAATCAGTAGGGCTCCATGACAGAATTTAGATGGTCTATAAAACCTCTGAAATCATAGTCAAAATTGTGGGGGGTCCATAGCTTTTATCAGAATCCCAAAGAGGTATATGGCACATGAAGAGTTAAGAATCACTTAGTCTGTGACTCATGCTTTCAGCATCCCTAACCAGCCCCCCCAGCAATCAGGAGGCTTCTGGGAAAGCAGAAACAGCTCCTCATAAGTATACCAGTGCTAGAAATATTGCCTAGCCCAGACGAGACCCCTTAAAAGTCTACCCCTAATGGAAAAGACTTCCTAAGCAAGACAAGAAACCCAGACACCAGAAAAGAAAATATAGACAGATTTATTATAGAAAACAGAAAAGTTTTTATTCAGAACAAACCACTGTAAACAAAATTAAAAGCAAATGATAAACTAATAAAAATATTTATAATCTACATAATGAAAAGTTACTATTCTCAAAACACCAAAAAAAGTTTAAAAATCAGGAAAAGATCTGAAAATTTCATCTTATAGATGAGGATATTCAAACAGCAATAAATATTTAAGAAGACCCACAAACCTCCCTAGTGATCAGATACATACAAAACAAAACAGAGACACATTTCTCACCAATTAGATTGGAAAAATGAAGATCAATAATGTCTAATGTCTAGTCATAAACTGTTGTGGGAATATAAACTGGTGAAATATTTTCAGAGAGAAATTCAATAGTTCCTAATTAAATTTAAAATGCATATAATTTTTGTTCCAAAAATTTCACTTATAGGAATTTATTCCTCAGAGAAGTCACGCAAGTATGTACAGTGTTTACTGAATCAATGTATTAGGAAACATCTGAAGGCAACATAAAAATTAATAGTAGAATGATTTAGAATACATTATGGTTGATCTATACTGTGGAATACTATGCAATCATTCAAAAAGAACAGCGTTCTTATGTACGGAAGAAGGTCCATGTTATATTATTGTGCTTAAAAAAATAAATTTATACCATAGCATGATCCCATTTTATCTTCATTATAAGCTACAAAACAATGTGAATATGGGTGAGTAAAGTGTATGTTCACGAACACATATTTCCTATGGGCATAGCCAAAGTTCTGGAAAAATACATTTTTATCTATTAGATTTAGCTATATAACTCATCTATTAAATTTATCTCTCTCTGATATTTGGGACTCACTTTTAAAATCCGTTTTCAGTGTATTGTTGAATTTTCAACCTCCATGTACTACTTTTATAATTATAAAAGAAATACACAAAGACTCTCCTTAGGAGTCCATCCCAACACAGTTATAAAATGGTTTGTACCGAGGCTGTCTTGACCCAGTTTTGAGGCCCTGGGTAGAGGCTGGTCAGGTCTCCTTCTTGGGTAGACAATTAATTCCACAACCCCAATCACCTCCTTTATGAGGCTCTCCACTCCAGACCCCTATACACTTGTGCTAATCACCCCAGGGCCAAGTACCACATGATCAGAGATAGGCCCTAAGCCCCAGAGCCCCATTACTCAACTAGCCAATCCTAAGTTGGTTTAACTTGTTTCCCATGTTCCTTCCCACAGAAACCACAAGAAAGTTTCTTTCCCACGACAGTTTTGCTTCCTCTTTCTGCCTTGTGACCAACCTGGTGCTTCCGCATATGGTCCCGCATAGTGCACTGTGTTCTTTCCAGGAAACTGTGAGGATAACTATAAAACACTCTCCGGCTTCTCTCTCTTGGTCTGCATCTGGACTTACTATATCTCACCTGAGGTAATATGGTTAAAACACTAGTATGGGCGCCTGGGTGACTCTGTTGGTTAAGTGACCGACTCTTGGTTTCAGCTCAGGTGGTGATCTCGGGGTCCTGAGATCAACACCCGCATTGGGCTCTGCGCTCAGTGGGGAGTCTGCTTCTGATTCTTTCTCCCTCTGCCCCTCCCCCTCACGCTCTTTTTCTCTCTCTCTCTAAAATAAATAAATAAATCTTTAACAAAAAAAAAAAACGAGTAAAATGTGCTTGGCTGTGTTTTCAAGGAACATCCCATGGGTAGATGCTCAGTGGTCATAGAGTTAACTCCAGAACTACCCCTATTTTATCTGCCTTTGCCTGGCATCTCCCTTTGGCTTCTACCCTACTGACCTTTGCACGGGTTCTGGTGCCACTTCTCTCCAGATCCTGCACCTGATGCACTTTTGGCTCCATTTCCTGGCTCGGACTTTGCCTCTCCCATCTGGTCCAACATCTCAATGGAGCGGTTATTGGCTAATGACCTGCTGTCTGGCCCAGCTCCCGGCAAACATGACCCGGCTTCATGGACAGTCCTCTAGCAAACATGACCAATGAAGCCCAGAGATGGAGCAAAATGCTGAGACTGTTAGAGCTGGTGCAGGCTGAAGCCAGGGTCAGAAAGCAGGCAGACAGATCGTCAGGAGTTTGGAAACCAGCAGTCACCAGCAAGCCCTCTGAAGCCCTTCCTGAAAGCAGAAAGGGGAGGAGCACATGTGGACCCTGGGCCTGAGGCAAGAGGGCTTCTAGGAGCCAGATGGATACAACGAAGGGCAAAGCAAGGGAGGGGCCAAATGGGTGGGTTGGTCAGAAACCAGCACACCCATGGAAGAGGCCATGCAGGTAATCAAGAGCCTTGAGAGGGATTTTAAGAGGCTCAGGTTTGAAAGCTGGTTCTGCGGATGCTGTGCTAACTACACAGACGTGGGTACTTAAACCGTGCAAGCCCGAATTTCTTCATCTGTTAAAATGGACATAATGACACCCACCCGTGCCCACCTCATAGGTAGTTGTGAACTCCATGCCCTGTGTCTCTCCTCACCGGAGACCAGAGATCTAGAAGATATAAGAGCTACAGGTGGAAAAACAATTGAGAGCCCCCTTATGGGGGACACCTTGATCCAGAGCCAAAAAGCTTCTTATTTGTCCCTGCTCTGGCCCTTCTAAGGCCTCCTGAGCAGGATAACTCAGGATGTGGTGGCAATTGCAGACACGGGGAGAACCTGAGATGAAGGGTCCTGATACTTGGTCGGGCATGAATTCCATCCCATTCATCTCTCCTCTTGTTGCAAGTGTAGCCTCCACAGACCTTCAAGTCCCGTGCCCCTCCCCCCCAGCCCCCCTGCCCCACATACCTATCAACTTTCCTCTCACTCCTCTCAGGGGCTGCTAAGTTCAGAGCCACACGCCTGTGTCCAAAATCTCAAGCCAAGACATGAACTCCCAAAGCCACCTCTGCCACCCCCCTCTCGTTTACCGATTCCTCGGAAATCTCAAGCAATTTCCATTATTGGCAGACACAGTGTTTCCTTGTTGTGTTCCACTTTCATACAACTGGAGTTTGTAGACAAGAAAAATACAGCTGTTACACAGCACTAACTGGGCTTTTATGTCGCTTCACAGGCAGGAGACTCACTGTGGAATGCCACACACCTCCTTATCACGGCTTGCGTGCTGGGACCTCTATTCATTTTATGCATTGTGTATCTCGGAATTTTCCAGGGTGTGGTGAAAAGTCATGTTGCTTGCTCTCAGAATTATGCAAAAAGCTATTCTTTTTCTTGAGCAAGAAATCGTAGGCACCCCAGAACCCTTTTGACTCAGGCAGAGCTATGGGGTGGGTTTTCCACAAAAGGCAGAAGGAATGAATTGACACTGACTACGTTAATCAGCCCTCCCAAGGGGAGTGGGAGCCCCTGCTCCAAGCCAAGTGTGAGAGCCATTCTGAGGCAGGAAGCTTTTAAAGACTCACAGCGGACCTCAGCTCCTTTAGCTTTGGGGCTCCATTATGTATTGGCTGAGAGAGCTGCAATCATTAGTTGCCTATTTTTTAAATTAAAATAATTAAGCCAATGTAATGTTCGGGGGAGGGCCAGAAGTGGCAGCCTGGGAAAATGGAAGTGTCTGCTGCTCAGCAGCAGGGGCCAGGAGGAACTGAAGCTGTGTAGGCGCTTTGGGACCAGCATCCCGTGAACGGAGAGCCAGAGAAGATATTACCCTCCAGACAGGAGGAGGAGCAGAGGACTTCCTCCTCAAGAGAGCCCTTGGCCTCCTGCAAAGGGTGGACTAGTCATGCTTGCTCAGCCGTCGGGAGCACCTTGGGAGGCTTGTGTTGCTCTCTGCTGCTTTCCCACCTCAGGTCCCTTATCAGTGGACACTCACGCTGCTCTACCTCCACATTTATCAGGCAACCACGTCCTCCTGTGGGCGTTAAGGGATTCTGCTCATTTCCTCTCTGTAAGTGTTCAGGATGTAATGGATTGAAGCAAGAGGAGGACAAATGAAGCAAAGTAAAGTGCTTGAGGAGAGAACCTTCTGGGTGATGGCAGAGCGTGGCAGCTTCTGAAAGGAAAGCCTCCCGACCTCTTCTAGGGTCGCTTCTGGCTTTTGCCACTCAGGGGGTTAATATTTCTGCCCCCAAAGTAGGCTACGAGGTGAGGAGGTGCTCCCTTTTGCCCTGTGGGTGTCCAGCAGGTCCTCCTCTGCCTACCACATCCTCCAAAGTTTGGTGTGGAACTGCAGCGTGTGGGGCTTTTGTCCTGTAAACTTCATTAGGATACAAGCCCAGTCTCTCTTCTTGTGTCTAATGGTGACTCTTCAACCTGTAGATCAGACGGTCAGAGTCCCTACTGGGCCCACATCTCATTTTCCCTGTCCTTTGTTTGAATTGGTTTCATCTAATTTCATACCCTTTCATACACTAAGATTCAGAGGGCCTTTCTGTTAAGAACTCAGATCCTCTTCTTGTACCTCTTCTGATACCCTATTTGGTGGCTCTGTGGCACCTTGTAAGCAGAATGTCCCTAAACAAGACCCCAACGTTCTCAGCACAGAGCTCAGCCCTCTGTTACCCAATTCCCCCCTCACACTCAGGTCCACAGTTTCATCAAAACATGGGCACATTATCCCCCCATTATTAGACATATACCCCCAAGAAACACCATCTTAGACTTCCAGTGATCTGTTCTTACCCAAAGAGCCTTCCAAAATGAACTGTCTTGTGGCCTGTTGCCTCTCCTCAATATCAACAGTGTAAATATGGCCAGACTCTTCTTGAGAAAATGATTCAGGGTCACACTATACAAAGACATATAAAATGAAAAGGAGAATTCTCTCTCCTCCATCTTCCCATTCCACCCTAGAGCAAAAGATTTTCATTCTTGTTGTGGTCACCACAATCACTATAAATAATATGCTTATTTCTTTATCTAGACTCACCAACTTCAAGCTGCATCTATTGCTCCCAGTCTAGGGTAATGCTTATGACACAAAAAGTTGGGAAAAGTTGGAGACACAGCTTTCTCTCTACTTGCAAATAAATCTTGTTTCTTACAACTTTTCCCTACCTCCTGGTGCCACTTATTTGATGCACTGTGTCTTCAGAACCAGTGGGAGTTTATGAGTGTGAGGGTTCACATTGAGATGGGCTTTGATGATGACTGGCAGGAGTGGAAGAAGAACCCACAGAGTCTCACCTCTGGTGGCTATTTGGGACATGTGCTGAAGGAGAGGAAGAGAGAGCAGAGTGAAGCTGGCATTCTCTGCAAGTTTGCATTCTTCCACTGTTTTTCCTGCCCAGATAGCACTGGGCTAGCTGGGAGCAGAGTCCTCAGGCTGTGCGTAAAAAGCAGATCAAACTCAACCTCCATTCTCCCTATCCGGTCATTGCTGTTTGTGTGCCATGGGCCACCAAGGATGCCAGCCTCCCTTCCCGGCCCCATCTATTCTCCCACCAGCCAAGGGCCTTGATGGGTCACAGACACTTCCCAAGCATCGGGGGGGCCTGGAGAGAGGAGGCAAGCCCGGGGGACTGGATGTGGGGAGACATGTCTGGCCTGGGTCTCGCAGCTCACCCTCTCATCGGCTGCACCAACCTCCTGCCTTCCTCTTCCATTGTCCTACAAATCCTACGTCCTCCTAGCTTCCCTTCTCAGCTCTGCATAGTAGACTGTCATGACCCAGGCCAGAAAACCAAAGGCCTTCAGCCATCCTCAACAGAGGCAAATTCTCACTGGCTGTTTTCTTCTGAGACGTTAGCTTGAATTTGTTGAGGCTTCTCTATCTTGACTTACACTGTCCAGTAGGACTGTCACTAACTACACGTGTGGCTATTCAAATTTAAAATAATTAAAATTAAATAAAATTAAAAGTGGTCAA
The DNA here is from genome assembly GCF_004348235.1 of Phoca vitulina. Taxonomy (NCBI): domain Eukaryota; kingdom Metazoa; phylum Chordata; class Mammalia; order Carnivora; family Phocidae; genus Phoca; species Phoca vitulina. Next base: position 27,803,302 of record NW_022589717.1, on the reverse strand, counting down.
GAGCCACTTCTGGTTAGTGCCCACTGAACTGAACAGCAGAGAAATCTAACAATTCCATCCTTACAGAAAGTTCTGATCTAGACTCTACTCTGACTCTTAGCTCCCGACTTCCCTTTCCTCATATTCCCATTCCTTTATAATACACACAAGAAAACACAATTTCTTTTTGTCTAAACCCTCTCCCTAGCTGAGGCTCCACACATCTCTATGTAAGGAAAGTTTGTTCAAAGGTTTTCCCTACGACAAAGGGCCACCTCTCCATCTCTGATCAGAATTGCACATCTCTGCTGGAATGCTGAAGCACTGGAGTGAATTCTCTTCTACTTTCGGAGACAAGGAAGCAAGCCAGTTCCCATGGGGGTCAACAGGTCAAGGCTGAGGAGGAATCGGAGTGTTGGACTTAGGTGGGCAGTCTAGAAGACTCTGTGTACAACACTGATGATCAGAGCTGAGCTAATCAGAACCAGGTTCTTGGGCAAAGCGTGAAAGACCATAACTAAAGATGTACAGACTGAGAGAGATGGAAGTGAACAAGTGAGGTCAGTGAGTTCAGTTCTCTCATCTGAAGAGGAGACCCCTGAACCGGTTAAACAACCAGCACAGTTAATGATGAGAGGTCTCAAATCTGTGTCATGCCAGAATGTGGTGAACAGATTGACCCAGGAATGAGATACGAGGACATCGAAGAAGGTGGTGGGGGGAGGGTTGGAGGAGGGTGGGAGGGAGGCACCAATGAAATAAGCACACTTCAGAAAAAGTTTACTCCAGAATGGAATTATTTTAAATAAATCCCACGTTTCTTTTGACTCTCAGTGTAAAATGGGAAAGTTATCCTTAACAAGGCAGCCAGAGGTAAAATATATGACTAGATGTGAGTGTGTGAGTGTGTATGTGTGAGGATTTTAACTAGGAAGAAAAGTCAAGAACTTTTTTGTTGTTGTTAAACACCAATAAGAATACTCATGTTGAAAACAATGCATTGTTCTACTCAAAATGAAAGCCGTGGTGGGTACATAGTAAGCAATCAATGAGTACTTGTTGATTGATTGAAAATAAATCACAAAATAAAAATATAAATTAGAAGTCCGTGCCTCTGCTGACCATTCTTTCCCTAGACTAATGAGTTGTTTATTTCACCAGCGACAGCTTCTCCTTAGGGGTTGTTAGTGCAAAACGGTGTTTACTGAGGCTGGGCATGTGCTAATCAGTGTGAGAGATTAGTCTGTACCCCCACTAGTGGCGGCTACAGAGACAAGATGGCAGGCCCAAGACTTCATTTCTTTTCATTTTGTAGTGGGTTCGGATTTAATTCGTCAGTCCCGGAAACAAGGAATTCTGTGATTGGCATTTCAGGAAGTGGAGGGGAGCTGTACACTTGGGACGTGTCCTGCATTTGAGGAGCAAAGAGAGAGACACTCGCTGGTTGGGAATTTCAAACCAGACAGTCTGGTCTGTAAGCAGGAGCTGTGAATACTTGCACTGCATATGGCTTGTGCATGATGATCATATTGCCAATAATACCAACTATTGTAATAGGCATTTGTTGTCTTTGCTTCCGAGGGTCCATTTCTCCTTCTTCTGATGAAAGTCTCCCTCCAGAGTGCTTTGGAGGGGGTGATGCTCTTCTCACCCATAGTATTAAAGTGAAGGCTTACTTACAAAAAGACTCCAAAATGTAATGTCTCAAACAAGACACGAGGTTATTTCTCTTTCATACAACAGTCCAGAGCCAGGAAACAGGCTCTGCTCCACACAATCATCCAGGGACCTAGCTTAGCAGGGTGGATCCGTCATCCTCGATGCTTGGTTTCCAACATTGCTCCAATCTTTGCCAGTTCCACCCAGCATGATGGAAAGGAAGCATGGAGGAGTGCCAGTCCTATAAGTGGCTACATATCACTTCAAGTCATATTCCATTGGCATGAACTTGGTCGCTTAGCTATACTTCGTTGCAAGCGAGACTGGAACTTAGAGTTTCTAGCTAGACCCCTTGTGTTCCAGCCATGCTCTAGGCAAAAGGTGAGCACATAATCCAAGCTAACTAAGGTAAGGGACCCTCTCCCACAAACACGCTCCCTAGAAATTTGAATCTTGAACAGAGTGGCAAAAAGACTGAAAATTGTTGGAGCCGGTCCATCCCAGCGGCAGCATCTTGAAGAGATCCTCGACTGATTTCTGCCACGCGGACTCCTGGAACTGCCCTAATTCTCCTCTGGCTTTTCCACTTCTCCCCATGGCATTGCTGTAAGTACCTACTCTGCTTCGGCTAACCAAAGTTGGTGGTCCCTGCTTGCAAGAAAAACACACCTGATACAGCTACCTCTTATCAATCACCTAATGTTTGACCCAATGACAAAGATTTCTTGCACATCGACTGGGTGCCAGCCAATGTTCTAGGCACAGGGATACATCGTGCCCTCGCTGAGCTCTACTTCATGGCCACCTCCTCTGATTTCCTAAGAGCAAACCTCCTGGTTTTCAGGACTTTTCCCTCAGTTGCTCCTGGGCAGCCTGGAACTCTGGGTCGCACTCAGCGGAGTTTCCCACAAGGGCGAGTGCGGGTGAGGAGATTATCAACACGGCTTGTGCTCTCCGTGGGCACCCTCACTTTTATTTTGCCTGGTTTTTATGCTTGCAATATGTAAATTCATTGCCAGTGCATCTTGCAAGTAGGTGATGCCCGGGCAGCGATTTGTCTATTGCTCTGCACCCTCCACAACTCCACCAGCTCTGCATCATTTTGGTGACAAGTTGGAATTTGCATATTTAGCGGGCATCAGTGTACTGCTCTCGGGTGAACCCAAATGAGAATTCTATCTTCCCTCAGGCTATGATTACACGCATCCAATACCAACAAGCACTTTCACAAACAGATGCCTTCATTAAGGTCTCCCCCTTTACTTCATTGTCATGCAAATAGCCCAAATCAAGGAGTCTAAAAAGTGGTGGAGAGGTGACAGGAGAGCATCTTAAATAAGTAGCAAGTCAGTGTTCAGGGCATTCCTTGATTAATTGGGAGTTATAGCAAAGTGCTACAGGCTTCAGCCAATGGGATCTTGCTGACACCAAATTATCTTTGAATACCCTCCAGTAATGTGAGAAACTCCCTCTCGCTCCTCCTGTCAATACTTTGTGGGGCTTATTTTCCCCCCCACTTTTCCTTAAGGAAGGGAGGTGGGATGGAAGAAGGGGTGGGGCCTGGATGGAGTTGCCAAATGCAAATATTCAAGCTAATTAGCAGGGCGCTGTGACCTGCCGGCAGAGGGGCAGGAGTCTGGGAGTCCGGTGGACCCGCGTGCTCAGTAATAGCCCTCCAACAGGTTTCAACCCTAAAGATATGTGGTGGAAAGACGGCATGAATAATTCAGCGAGCACGAGGTCCTGAACCCACGTTTTCTCTCATAAAGAGGAAAGCCACGAGCCTCAGGTACCAAGTTTCAAACCTACCAGAGCTAAATCTCGCTCTTTCAGAGCTTGGGTACTAAGTGCTGTGTAGGTGTGAAAAGCCTCATTACCATGTAATTTTGTTGGGAGCAGACTTCCAAGTACCTGCTTTACTTTATATTCACATACACAAAAAGAAAGATCAAAATGCATTTTATTTCCTAACAATAGCCAATTTGGCTATAATTATTGTGGAATACTGAATTTCACCAAGTGACTCCCCACATCGCTCCCCTCCATACGAGAATATCTTCTTATTTATTGCCTTCCCCATAATGAACTTTGAGATAAACAACAGAAAAAGTGATTTGTTTTTTGACAATGCTGAACCTTTGAATAGAGAAAATCACACAGTTGAACACAGAGCGCAGTCCTGTGTGGTAAGTGGTATCCATGGCAACCAATAGATTTTATGCTAAGTCTGGCCTTTAAAAACATTTCACGTTTACCACTGAGAAAAAGATGGCCTTGATTTAAAAATGATACAACAAGTACCTCGAATGGGCATGCTTTCTGCTCTGAGCTGCAAACACAATTAAGAGGCATCTCCTCAGCACCAGATCACCTCAATAGTATCTATGTCATCCTTGAGGAACATCGGGGCCAGCCTGAGAAAAATGAAGAGGTTGGATATTTTGTATTCTGTTGCAGGGGTTGTGAGGCAGTTTGTTTTTTTACTTGTTTTAACACCAGGAGTAAAAAATAGGGAGTAAAAATAGCACGTTTGCCTCTTATCTCAGTCTGTGATCATGGTGACAGTGAAAATATTATGGCCCTGCTTATCCTGGGAGTTGCTCCAATCACGCCTGCTTATTATAACTTGAAATAATGGATGGAGAAATACCTACCATACCAGCTTCAGGCTGAACGACTCTAAATTAGTTTCTGTTCACATTTAGAAAGTTGGGTACCAAAAATGGAATGCTTGTGGCATTGAGTTGTGGCAAAGAGAGGATGTCGGCTTAATGATATACTTGAATAAAATGAGAAAGGACATGCCCCCTTCTTCTTTAAAAAGAAAAGAGAGAGATTTGATCAATGATGCATCAAAGGAAGGAAACATAATTAATGTCTTTGGGAGGAGTTTGTTTGGCCGAGCCATTTGTAAGTGCTTTGATAGCTTCCTTAGATGGCATTTCTTTTTTTTCCTTTCTTTTTTGCAAGATGAGTTGTCCTTCATTCCTCAAAATGGGATTATCTTGGCCATATTGAGAATTAGAGAAACCTCAATATACTTCCTCTGGAGGTATTTTCAGCTGGAGTGCTCTTACAATTGACTGGTGCTATGGGTTGAATTGTGTCTCCCTGCAATATCGTTAAGTTGAAGCCCTCACCCCCAGTAGCTCAGAATGTGACTTTATTCAGAGATTGGGCCTTTAAATAAGTGACTAAGTTACAATGAGTCCGCTAGTGTGGGTCCTAATCCAATCTGACTGGTATCCTTATAAGGAAAGAAGATTAGAACATACAGAGAGACCTGGCGGATGTGTGCATCGAGGGAAGATGATGTGAGGCCATAGCAAGGGGGCGGGCATTTACAAGCCGAAGAAAGAGACCTCAGAGGAAACCCAACCTGCCAACACCTTGATCTTGGACTTCTAGCCTCTGGAACTGTGAGAAAATCAACTTCTTCCATGTGAGCCACCCAATCTGTGGCAATTTGTTATGGTAGCCCTAGCCAACCAACCCATCTGGGGTGGGAGTGAGGCATCCTTTCATGGAAAGAACAGCTTTTGAGAAGGTGTGTTAGTCAATACATTGGGGAAGGAGGTCAAGATGAAGAAAACCTCAGTTGTTCTACCATCCCTGAAGTGTGGGGGATTTCTGGGGGACAGGGGTGTCGACTTCATAAACACTTCTCCTACCTCCTCTGACTCAACTATCCATATCTGTCATTGTCAGTGGCAAACAAGATGATTTTGTGACACCTCACTATTGGCTTTAATGAAGCAAGGGTACTTTCTGAGTCATCAACATTTTATAAAGACAAAAGCTTACACTTCTTTCATATTGCCAAATATCTGAAAAGTGACGTGGCCCCAGGAGGATGGTGATGCCAGAAAGGAATGTGTGTGTGTGCAAGGGGGGAGGTGGTTAGGGGAGTGCTGTACTTTGTTCCTAACATTCATAAGCTTTGCTTGATGCCTGGGCCTCAAGCCCAGGACCACACATCAGCCACCTGCCCAAAGGCACGGGCCATTCATCCTTCTGAGATAATTTTCTTCTTTCAGTCCACAGAGAGCTCTGGGCTATCTTTGGCCAGGGAAAGAATGTTGACTGTTTCACATACTGAAACATAAATCACTCTCTCTAGGCCTTGTTAACTTTTACTTATAAACTGTTTTAATGTAGAACTGTCAGGACCCTGTGAAAATAATGGGTGGTGACAGGTTTAGGATTAAAATCTTCTCAGGTAGTTAGGATGGTGAGTTAGGTTATAAATTGCTTTTAAAGAGCTAAGGCATGGACTATGAGCTTCATATGCTTACTCCAAATGGACACCAATGAGGCAGCTGGGACAAGTATATGCTAGTAATTCATCTTAATTATTTGTCAGCAAAGCCATCATAATAAGAGATGTCTTTCATTTTGATTAAAATGACCCTTGGTAATCTCTAAAGGGTCCTGTCTGAAAAGCACCATTGAAAAAGAGAAGTTGGAGTCTTCTGGGGCTTGGGATTTTATGTCTCAAGCAAGGAGGCCTGGATCAGAAAAATATACCAACGGATGTGAAGATATAGCTCAAGTGTCCAATTATAGACACATCCATAATTCTTTCAGATGACCTCATTTGCTTCAGTGCCAGGGCATCAGTGGGCTCATAATTTCTCTTAAAACATATCATGTCTCAGGGCTTACTGAATAAGGATGGCTGTTTATTCACAGGGAGCCAGGGCTTTGAGGAAGGACCAGGACCTGTCATTGTACCCCACAGAGGAGGTATACATTGTGTAATATAGAAGTTCACTGAGTAGACAAAACAGCTGTCTCCAGCCATACTGAAGCAAACAGTTTTCTTGGGGGGCTAAAAAGAGTGTAGGGACGTCCATCAAGTGAATGAAACTTGAATGGGGATCTAGGCAAGAACCAAGTTGAGCACTGGGTGGGGAAAGAAAAGCAGATGGGTACGCTTTAGAACTCAGTCCCGGGGGTTCAATGATTCCATCCCTCCTGACACAAATTTCTCAGTGCTCAAGGAACCTACAGGAACACAATTGTCACACAGAGTCATCCCCAAGAGGTCAGACTATCAGAATCTTTTATTCATTCATTTATTCATTCATTCAACAAACAGTTATTGCATGCCTACTATCTTTTTTATTGTTATGTTAATCACCATACATTACATCATTAGTTTTAGATGTAGTGTTCCATGATTCATTGTTTGTGCATAACACCCAGTGCTCCATGTAGAACGTGCCCTCTTTAATACCCATCACCAGGCTAACCCATCCTCCCACCCCCCCTCCCCTCTAGAACCCTCAGTTTGTTTTTCAGAGTCCATCGTCTCTCAATGGTTTGTCTCCCCCTCTGATTTCCCCCCCTTCATTCTTCCCCTCCTGCTATCTTCTTCTTTTTTTTTTCTTAACATATATTGCATTATTTGTTTCAGAGGAACAGATCTGAGATTCAACAGTCTTGCCCAATTCACAGCACATGCCTACTATCTACCAAGACTATTCTAGGGCCTGGGTACTTCTATGGACAAAACTGGCCAAAACCTATCTTCTCATGGAATTTACACTCTAGGGGAATCTGTTATGCCACATCAAGCCTCATTCACCAAATGGGACAAAGACTACTTACGTGGTTTGTTCCTTGAGACAAGAGTTGCCTGGGAAGGACAGCCTCAGGCATCTGGGAAAATACTTGCCAGGAAATGAGCTGGAGAGGTTGCTGCCTCCGAATCACACATCCTCTCTGGCCAGTGCTTCTGGGTGGAGAAGACTTTCCATGTCTTGGAGAAGCTCTACAATTCAATAACAATTTACTAAGATGTTTCTAAGTCTTAAAACATGTAACTATAGCTACAGACAAACTGCATTACAGGGTTTCAGAGAACTATCTGCTAGACCTTAATTTGCTTCTTAGGACTGAGAAGATTATAAATCATGCAATAACACTTCTAGGGACATTCTTTCCTCCATATATTCAGCTTAAAAAAACCATATGTAGTAGCATCAATTTACTTCACCCTCACCCAGAACCTCTCATTGATGGACAGAAACAAAATGGTGTACAATTTTACTAATATGATTTGCTATATACAAATATAAAGTAATTTGAAATACTTTTCCATAGGAAATTTTAACAGTTTTTTTTCTCTACTAAATTTATAAGACTATGTCCATATCATTTCAAAGAGTCATTGGCAGACTCTCAGACTTAACAGTTGAAGGATCTATAGCATGAACATCTAAGGCTCATGGATAAAATTATGCAAAAAAGATAAGATTTCTAGCCCACTATCCTTAGGAAATGCACTTAACTTTGTATCTCTAATAATTGAATCCTCCATTTATAAACATTTGTTGAACACTTGTATTGTGCCAAGCCCAGTCCCCTCTTTGGAACTCCCAATTTAGTGGAGGAGAAAGATGTGAACATAAAATTCCATAAAATAGGATATGGTATAAAGAACTGTATTTTGAGGTACCATGGATGCACAAAGGTGGAAGCCCTTAACGCTGCCTAGTACGTGATTCCCAAAGGAAAAGACATTTGCACTTCCTTGAGGAATTCCCAGAAACTACAAACAGCATATGTAAAAGTCAGAGGAAAAAGAAAGAGCATGGAACGTTCTGACAACTGCAAGTGCATCAGCAAGGATAGAGCCCAGGGTCCATGAGAGAGTGATAAAAGATGAAGCTGGAAATATTGACCAAAGCCAGATCATAGTATGTCTTTTCAATTCTACTTGGGGATTTGGACTTGATTTTAAAAATAAATAGTCTTTGCAGGAAGGTGACTTTTTCTGATTCGCCCACCAAGTGCTCACTCCATCATTTCTGAAATAATGGGATTTCCAAGATGGTGCACTCTGTGCCCATGACACAGAGAGAATTTAATGTATCCATCTCAGGCTCAAGCCTTGTCCTTGGCTTTATGGATCCATGCTTTTGGGGCTTTGACTTGGAAAAATAGCGTAGGAAAGAAGGGGCCCTATCATGGAAAAGGACAGGGGTGCCAAATGAGAAGCTTGAAAACCAAAGTCTGGGAAGGGCAGATCAGTATCTTTCTGACCTCAGAGACCTGAGGTTTCTGCATCTGAGGCCCATTGGCCCAGACTATATCTCTTAGGGAAGTCCCTAAACCATACAGGATGAAACTTGCAAGACTAAAGCTAGGGATGAGGGAGGGGACTGACAGCCAACTAATACACTCTGGTTTTTCTATTTTTCTCTGCCCCTTGGCACTTTAAAAAAAAATCATATAAAGAATAATGTCCAGGAAATATTTTTCTTTAGATCTTGCCCAAACTACTTTCAAATGTGATGAGATGGCATTCTGCTTTATTTAACAAGCCTGGAAATGAGGAGTAAATGAGTCGATATGATTGGAGAATTTTGAAACCCTTTCTTTAAATGGCACTCATTTGTTTTATAGTCTGGATGGGATGAAATTTAGCAAATCATACTTGCCTTTCATTGTGGAGAAGATTGGAATCTGTTGACTGAACATTTCTACGTGGACTCTCATCATTTTACCCCAAGCATCCATCAATTGCTCTGGGTGCTTTAAGTTTTCCTTTCACTGCCATTCACTGATTTCCACCATGGAGATATTTTAGCTAACTAACACTTCGGTGGAGAGAGAAGGTGTTGGTGGATTGAAAAGAGCCCTGTCAATTCTCCCTATTCCATTCTGAGCTGTGACAGTCTCTTGATTTGTAGGGTGGGACAAAGCACTTAACCTTTGTGTCTCCAAAAGCAAATGGTAAATTTTGCCCCATTTACACTGTTTATTAACAGATGGGAGTTGCACATGATTAATTGCTCTGTTTCCTCATTTCTTTGACCTTAAGATGCCAACCTCGCATGAGGGGTTGCTATGCAGCGATGTACAGCATGCAGAATCTCAGAGAAGGTGAGCAGCAAATGTTTGATGATGATAATGATGATGATGAAACTCACTTGACTTCTCAGCAAATGCCAAACTCCCTGCAGGATAACACATGTGGAAGCTAAGCCCTATCTACTTTGGAACTCTGGAGGAAGCTGTGTAAAGCAGAAAATGAAAGTGGGGCCTCACCAAAGCAGAACATACCCTACTTTACCATAGCAGAGTCACTGATAATAACTAAATTGGTTCAAAACCAAATGGCAGGTCAGATCTTTGATGAATTACTAGAGATTAAATCAGCTAAGTGCTGTTGACACTTGGCTGCTAAGCCCAGTGGGGATTCTTTGACCTGGGAAAACACTCATCATCAGTATCTTGCAATTGAGGAGAGAAGCAAGGAAGCCATGGAGAGCCTAGCCTTCCATTTTCCATTCACTTTATGAATCTTTGTCAGGTTGCTCCCAAAGTCTTCTGTGTAGCAGCAAAGGGTACTTCTTTATTCCCAGATGAACTATATAATTCTCTCCTGCATTTGTGTGTGTATCTGAATCCATACAAAGTTGCAGGGAAAGATTTAGAGCTTTCTCTAAACTCATATTTTCTAAAATGTGTTCTGTAGAATACTAGTTTCCAAGATGCTCTTCAAGTTAGAATTCTTTTACCAAGTAAGTTTGGGAATTGCTTTCAAAATGTATTTCCTAAGTGCTGGGGATATGGTGATGAACAAGTCATTCAGTGCCTGAACTCTCTTGAATCAGGGCATGAGGTAAGGTCAGTAGACAGGCAGAGATAGATCATAGAAAGTCTTGTAAACCACTGGTAAGAACTTTGGCTGTTATGATTAGAACAGGCAGTCACTGGAAGGTTTTAAACAGCTTTTACCCAGTACATAATGGAATGTTAAAGTCTCTGGGAACTTCTAGAGGAAGAAATCTGTAAAGCTTTCTTTTACCCAATTATTCCAGTTTACTTGACTCATAGTACCTACTAAAACTTTGAAGAACACAATTTTGGACTTAAGAGGAGGATTGTTTTGCCCAATTTTAATGTCCTTGCCCATTGTGCCTATTTAACACTAAGATGCTACTCCTGACCCAGGACTTTGACTACATAATTGTTCCAGTTTAGAACCTTGGCTACTTCTATGCCTTTTTCCACTCCTCTGTTCACAATGCTGAATTACTGTTGTGTGAATACATTTATTTCTTCCCTTGTACTAGTGTAGGTGAACTGCTATAATTAATAGACTTAGAAAATGGATACTGGCCCAAATATCATAGGAATATATTTCTGGTTGATATAATAAATATACAGGGCAGGTGAATAAGTCAGTAGTTATCCTTCCTCCATACAGCTCCGCGAAGTCATTCGGGGATCCAGGCTGATGGAAGTTTTGCCATTTTCAATACATGGTTTCAAAGGTTTCCCTGGGATTCACCTTTATTCTGCCAAGACAGTAGAGGAAGAGAACAAGAAGAAGCATATGTATGCATGTGTGGGGAGTGGGGGAGTCATGGGACAGGGCTGGAAGACATCTAACAGTTCTGCTCACATTTGGAAATAGAAATTGTCACACAGCTCTAGCTAGGTACAAGGAAGTCCCTGGTTGTGCAGCTACCTCCCAATGACATCCAATACTATGGATGGCTTGCATGAAGTGTGCTGAACAGCTACTCATTTCTGCTACACACCTACCATACTACAAGCTCTTTGAAAGAAGGACTATAAGTTTTAATACATTCATCTTGGTTAGTTTCATAAATATATCATGGTTCTGGCATAAAACATATGTCCAATAAATGTTGGTTGAATTAAGCATAGCACACCCAAAGCTTAAATATCTTGACCAGGAGGTTGGAAAGAGTTGAAGAGCCATCAGGAAGCAGAATAAGGTAGGCGTCATGGTATTTCGGTCCCAAAGAGATAAACATTTGCAGAGCACGTGGTTGAATTTGAAGTTTAATTTCTCCCATGATTTATCAAAAGGAAGACTTAAGCAAAGCAGAGCCAAATTTAAAGACAGGCATGAGATTTTCAGAGGCTTATCTACAAGTAAGGAAAGTTCCTTCTACATTTCTTCATTGTACTTTTGGCCTGGAACCTCTCACAAAACAGCCTGAGATACTGTCAGACATCTTCTGGGTCATAAATCACACAGAGGCATGGTGAGCACTAAATCAATAGAGTTTCTAATTTTTGAAAAAGTGGGAAGGTGCTTATATAACCCTGCTGGGGAAAGGGAAGGCCATTGGCAGCTTGCCTTGTTTATCCTGAATCAGATTCACATTTGGAGGCCTCTCCACACCCTGGAACCCTTTTTGCTCAGGTGGCACTGGAGAAAATGCTGAAATCTGCAGTCCCTTGACACCCTATTTCCCCATATTATCTTGTTCTAACCACAGTTCATTTTGCAGTTGCAACTGACTGAAGAGAGGTGTTTACAGTGTTGCACATTGTCGCACTGCTAACATTTTCTCTTCTGTAGGAGTAAGAAGAGGTGGGAGCTGGAACAGAATGAATATTTATCATCTGGGACACCTTCCCTCCCAAATGTGATCGTCATACCTCTTCAGAGAAAGAAAGCATTTGGGGTGCTTATTTTGTATTATCCAGAAGTTTTCAATCCCCAGCCCACAACACCCCCATGAGATGATCTCAAAGCAAAGAACCTCCAAGCAGAAACAGCCTCTACTTCACTCCTCTAAGCTGCTCTGCATCCCTCACCCCACCCCCATTTATTATCTACATCCAAAGATAGCCGAATGCTCTGGGCTTTCTTTATCGGAAAAGTGGGGTGAAAATGTGTTATTCTTCTGAGCAGAACCAACGTGGGGAGAGGCACCAGCAGTTTAATAAGCCACATACATAGTCCGTTGAACCAGTCCAGCACATTCCAACAGAGCTAGATATCAAAACTGCCCTTCACGGACCAGGGAGAGTTAAGTAGGAGAGAGATAAAAAGATGTGACATAAATGATCAAAGCAATAAAACTCACTGCTCAATTAGTCACTCAGAGAGGTAGGAGGTGGAGGGGATTGGTAGTTGAGGAAAAGTTGTATATTTGCTCTGTGGGGATCAGATTCATTTCCCAGTGTCACCCAACCTGCTTGGCTCAGTTGCGGAATTCAGGCTGATTGTTAATTTCATAGGAAGTCCACTTACCTCACCCCCTCCTCTTCCGTTACTTTAAAATATTAGCCAGTTAAACTAAGGATATCCATCAGCCTATGCAAATCATGCCTCTTTGTTTTGATGGTAGTAGGAGAAAACAGCATTATATGTACTCCAACTACTGCTGGTAATTTGGGTTTCTTTCATTTTCCCAAGCTACCATTATAGAACACAATGAAAGCAAAAATTCTTTAAGATCCATCTGGCAACTTCTAGACACCTATATGAAGATACGTTTTTACAGGCTTACTGCTATAAGCAGGTCCTGATATTAGGCATTTCTGACAGCAGCTCCTAGCCTGACCCTGGAGGGTGTTCTAGGAAATCCAGAACTAGGGCAAAATTAGCTATGCCCCAGAAAATCTGGTCTGTCATCGAGAAAGAGCAATTTGTATTTTTGAATTTTTCCAATCTGGTCTAAATTAGCCTTAGTACTGCCAAGGTCTAGCTACCTAATGAGAACAATTATTTCTGGATTTCAACTAAATTGAATTAAAGAAGTATTTTATTTGTTTTTATTTGCAATTTTTTCATTATAAAAGTAATATAGCCGCATTATAGAGAATATGAAAAATGTATTGGAAAAAAAGACTCTCATAATCCCCTGCCCTAACAAGACCACTGTATCAATCTTGGTGCAACTGAATAATATTTAAGGAGCATCTACAGTGGTAGATGCATTGTGCTGGAACAAACAGTTACACAACAAAAGCATAAAGTAAGAGGTGTGCAGGCTAGTTAGGAAGGCTGTATGTGTGCATATAATTCAAGTAATAGAATGGTACAGTGTGTGATCAGATCCAAATGATTGGTACGGGCCTTAGAGGGAAGAAATGAGTCAAGGTTAGCAGTCAGGGAGAGCTCCACCAAGGGCATGGGAAAAATGAGTAGTACTTTAAGGGATGGACAGATATGGTAGGGGGAGAGGCTTGTTAGATCAGCCAGGCAGGGGAAGATGGATGGTGGAGACTGGACAGAACTAGGAAATGAATCTAGCATTTTTTTAAAAAGATTTTATTTATTTATTTGACAGAGAGAGAGATAGCGAGAGCAGGAACACAAGCAGGGGGAGTGGGAGAGGGAGAAGTAGGCTTCCCGCCGAGCAGGGAACCCGATGCGGGACTTGATCCCAGGACTCTGGGATCATGACCTGAGCCGAAGGCAGACGCTTAATGACTGAGCCACCCAGGCGCCCTGAATCTAGCATGTTTGTAAGAATAAAGAATTTTGACTGAAGGATTTAAGTGGGGGAAAAGTCAGGTGTTAAGATTTGAGAGAAAGTATGAACCCTTGTCGCAGAGCCTGAAAAGTTCTTGTAAGAAGGGATTGTGTTATCCTGCTCACCAGCACAGTGTCTGTCACATAGCAGGCTCTTAATAAATTGTTGTCCTATTATTCACTGATGTACATCTTCAGACCCACACAGTGCCTGGAATAAAGGAAGTGTTCAACAATATTTTTTGACTAAATAAATCAAAGGATGGGTTCAGGTTATAGAAGGTCTTCTTCAAATTCAAGGATAACAAGAGTCTTCCTACTGGGCTTTTTGAGTTAGAGTTGGGGGAGAGATAGAATGAGACTAGCAGTCCAAGAAGGCAATGTGGTAGTAGACTGCATGAAGGGGGAGCTTAGAGGAAGGAAGAGCTAGGTGGAAATTATTATAATAATCAAGGGAAGGAGCTGATGGGAGGTTGGCGGAAGTAGTAGCAGGGGAAATGGAAAGGAATGGAAAGCGATGAAGGAAGAAGAAGCCTGAAGAAAAAGTGGGTATTGGAGGGAATGGTCTTGAAGAAGGCAAAGTCAAAGCTCCCTCAACAGCCTTGAACTTGGAAATCTGGAAGGAATCAGTGAAGGAAACTGGGCAGTCAAAAAGTGGGTTCTCTTAACAGGGAAAGGATATATTCTATTTTGAACTTCTTGGGTTCAAAGTGACATTGAAACACTGAGACCAAAACGCTGGGCCACAGGACTGTGACTAGGCTGGTTTTAGTGGCACTCTCTAGACCAATAACCTTGAAGCATTTTTCAACATACACTCTTGTCAGCAAAAATTATTTGCCATTATTCATTATTATTTATTATTAAATTATGTTCATACACTATTCTGCTACTTACTTTATATATTACAAACTATTCATAAAAATTAAAATTAAAAATAGAGGATAAAGATGAAAAAGACATTATTTTAAAGTACTTTGCTAACCTGATGACCTCATTTGATTATCTAATGCTAATAGTCCAAAGAGCAGTAAACTCTAAGGGTGAAGTTTATTGTGAGTGACAGTGAATATGAATTCATATTTCAAATATACTTTTTTATTAAGTTTTTTAGCTCCAGTATAGTTAATATACGGTGTTATATTAGTTTCAGATGTACAATGTAGTGATTCAACAATTCTATACATTATTTGGTGCTCATTACAATAAGTGTACTCTTAATCCCCATCACCTCATTCATCCATTCCCCCCTACCCCCCCTTTGGTAACCATCAGTTTGTTCTCTATAGTTAAGAGTCTATTTCTTGCTTTGTCTCTTTCTTTTTTTTTTTCTTTGCTAATTGTTTGATTTCTTAAATTGCACGTATGAGTGAAATCATATTGTATTTGTCTTTCTCTGACTGATTTTTTTTCACTTAGCATTACACTCTCTAGCTCCATCCATGTTGTTGCAAATGGTAAGATTTCATTCTTCTTTTATGGCTGAATAATATTCTATTGCATATATACACCACATCTTCCTTATCCATTCATCTGTTGATGGACACTTGGGCTGCTTCCATAATTTGACTATTGTAAATAATGATGCAATAAATATAAGGGTGCATGTATCCTTTTGAATTAGTGTTTTTATATATTTTGGATAAATACCAGTTGTACAATTACTGCATCATAAGGTAGTTTTATTTTTGACTTTTTGAGGGACCTCCACTCTGTCTTCCACAGTGGCTGCACCAGTTTGCATTCTCACCAACAGTGCAAGAGGGTTCTTTTTTCTCCACATCCTTGCCAACACTTGCTTCTTGTGTTTTTTTATTTTAGCCATTCTGATAGGTGTGAGGTGATATCTCATTGTGATTTTGATTTACATTTCCCTGATGGTGAGGGATATTGAGCATCTTTTCATGTGTCTGTTGGTCTTCTGGATATTGTCTTTGGAGAAATGTCTGTTCATGTCTTCTGCCCATTTTTTAAATTCGATTATTTTTTTGAGGGTGTTGAGTTGTCTCAGTTCTTTATATATTTTGAATACTAACCCTTTATCAGATATGTCATTTGCAAATATCTTCTCCCATTTTGTAGGTTGCCTTTTAGTTTTGTTGATTGTTTCCTTTGTTGTGCAGAAGCTTTTTATTTTGATGTAGTCCTAATAGTTTATTTTTACTTTCATTCCCCTTGCCTCAGGAGACATATCTAGAAAAATGTTGCTACCGCTGATGTCAGAGAAATTACTGCCTGTGTTCTCTTCTAGGATTTTTATGGTTTCAGGTTTCACATTTAGGTCTTTAACCCATTTTGAATTTATTTTTGTGTATGGTCTTAGAAAGTGGTCCAGTTTCATTATTTTGCATGTAGTGTCCAGTTTCCCAACACCATTTGTTGAAGATATTATCTTTTTCCCATTGCATATTCTTTCCTCCTTTATCAGAGATTAATTGACTATATAATTGTGGGTTTATTTCTGGGTTTTCTATTCTGTTCCATTGATCTATGTGCCTATTTTGTGCCAGTATCATACTGTTTTGATTACCACAGCTTTGTAATATAACTTGAAGTCTAGAATTATGATATCTCCAGTTTTGTTATGAATGATACTGAATATGAATTCATATTTCAAATATACTTTTTAATAATTTTAAAACACTCTGTTTAGTTTCTGGACAGATCTTATTGTATTTTATATGTATATATTTAATTTTTTAAATTTATTTTATTTATTTATTTATTTTTTTTACCTTGCATGTGGCTGATGGAAAGCTGGTATCTGGATAGTGTCAGCTCTGCTGTTTTCTTATTGTTTACTTCTGTTGGTATTCTTAGTAGGGTGAACACATGTCCCAGTTTGCTTTGCTTAGGACATTCTCAGCTCATACCAATTTTCTGGCACAACAATTCATAGTGCTTCCTTTACTCTCAAAAGCACCCCTCTTCGGATGATAAATTGGAAAATCACCCTATTAGTATTATCTTCAATGCATTGTTTTGTTGCAGGAAACTTTTTAAGCCACTTGTCCATCTTGGGTGGGCTAGTTTGGTTAAAAATAAATTCTACAATCCATAAATCCACTTCATGGACACGTATAAAGTTATATGCTGCAACTGCATTCAGCAAGTGTTGGAACCACTGTCAATCTCTCCTCATGTGGGCCCTCAAGGGCCATTGTATACTCGCATGACCCATGACTGTCTGACTGGTAGACTGAGTGAAGAATCACTGTCCACAGAGATACAAATTACTAACAACACTTAATTTCTATCTTAGTTTTTGCATAAAAAATAATTAGATCTTTGTTAGAACATTCACTTTAGTGAATTGCCTTGTGCCCCAGTGGGGACATCCATACTTACTTTGGGATTTTTAAGGGTCTGCATTATTCCTGTCTCTATTCCCAAAACTTGACACTGTAACTGGCACATAGGAGGTGTTCAGGGTGTTCAAGGAATAACGAATGAGTGAATTCAATACTTGAATGAATGAATGACATTCAGGTAAGATGCTGACCTGGAAGTAGTAAAGAGAAACTAATGTCTATTGAGTACCTTTCTTGAACTCAATGCTTTCTTTTTTTTTTCTTTCCAAGTTTTTATTTAAATTACAGTTGGTTAACATACAAGGTAATATTAGTTTCAGGTATAGAATCTAGTGACCCAACACTTCCATACAACACCCAGTGCTCATCACAAGTATGCTCCTCAATTCCCATCACCTGTTTAGCCCACGCCCCCACCTCCCCCCTGATAACCATCAGTTTGTTCTCTACAGTTAAGAGTCTGTTTCTTGGTTTGCCTTTTTTTTTTTTTACTCCCATGTTGATTTGTTTTGTTTCTTAAATTCCACATATAAGTGAAATCTTATGGTATTTGTCTTTCTCTGACTTATTTAGCTTAGCATAATATTCTCTAGCTCCATCTACATTGTTTCAAATGGCAAGATTTCATTCTTTTTTATGGCTGGGTAATATTCCATTGTGTATATGTACCACATCGTCTTTATCCATTCATCAGTCGATGGACATTTGAACTCAACACTTTCACTAATGCTTTCATTCAGGAATGTTTTATTATTCCATTCTTGTGGATGAAACTGAAGTTCTGAGGAATTACATAATTTGCTCAATGTAAGTCGGCCTGACTTCAAACCCATATTCTTGCCAGGCATTGGGAGCACAGAGGCAATATTCACAGGCATAAAATTCAATGAGCTCTTCAATGAAGAGAATGTAAAGTCAAAGAAGGAAAGGGCTGAGTTTGGGGAATCGTGGGTAGGTAAGGACCAGGAAGAGAAGGAGTGAGTGGAGAAGTGTGAGGGAAACCAGGAAAAGTGCTGGGTGATGACCTCTGCCAGGTCATCAGGAGAAGAGAATTTCCTTAGTAAAGGCAGGCTGACACATTCAAGACTTGCCACAGACCAAAGAAATGGGGGCTGTAGGAAGAGTGCCTGGTGACCTCTGAGTGTGTATTGTAATCAAACTGTAGGGATAAAGGCCACACTGTAGGGAGTTTACAGAAAGAGGAATTGATGAATAAATACAGAGAGAAGCCCACACACATTTGGGAAGTTTCTCACTGAAAGGAAATTGAAGTCCAGGAGGACCAGGCAACGTTTTCTCAAGTCACAGGAAATTTGTGCATTTGTGAAAATGTAGCAGAGATGATTGGGGGTTCAGTGAATAGTCCATATACCCTCCCACATTTTCTTTGCAAGAGCTTCTTTGCAAGAGCTTGGGGCTATGTGATTATTTCTGGCTATGGACTATGAGCAGGGGTGACATGACATTTGTGGTGGAGGCTAGTAAGAGCTGATGAGCCTTCTCCATCACCCTTTCACTGACTCAGTGTCCCTGAACGTCACATTCCAGAGAGCATCTCTTCAGAATGAACAGGCCCACCCAACCCTTACCGGACTTGGTGAAAGTGAGACCTAAGTCTTTGCTGTGTTAAGCCACTGACATTTGGGGTATTGTCTGATAAAACAGCTCATGTCAATTATTCTAATTAAGGAGAGAATCGGATGAAAGAGATGGAAAGGGTAAGTGTAGGAGCAGCCCTTTTTGGGATTCAGGAAAGAATGGGGTTTTGAAAAGAGAACACTTCTTCCCTTGGAAGTGAAAGAACGTCTGAGAGGACAGGAGTCAAGGCTGAGGGCTTCCATTGGATGATCCAATCTCCTTGGCAAGCAGAAGGTGAGCAGTTAACCACTGAAGGCTCTGGGTGCTCGTGGGCTTGGGGCTGGAGGAGAGACTGCAAGGTCTGAAACAATTGCCCTCCTCCCTGTGCTACCTGGAGAATCAATGAGGGATCATTGAAGCAATTGCTTATCTAGAACCCAGCTAAGGTTGGATTTCTCCTCAAGTAAACTATAAAGAGCCACAAAATGTCCAGAGGAGAAGACCTAAAATGATCAAGGAAATGTGATTTTTGTTGGAAGAGAAGCTAAAAGGATTGGAACTCTCAGCCTGGAAGCACAGTCTGAACAAGACGTGGTCAAAGTGTTTCTATCATGAAGGGGACAGAGGAAGAGGAGGAAACTTGCACAACCAGACAAAGGAACACATCCAGAAAGCTGAAAGACATAGTGTTAAGACCAAGAACCTCAGTACTACTTTCTACAGCAGGTTCATTATTGGCATAAGGTACAGAATACACGTAAATATAAATATAGCAGGAAACTGACTTCTGAGACTGGATTTCCAAAAATGTACACAGACATTAAATATAAATAAACAAGGATTTTGCATGGTCTAAGGCAGAGTGGAAATTGAATGTGGTTTTAAGACACAGAGACCTGGTTTTACACTCTCTGACTGGCTGAGTTCCATCATTCATTCAGCAAACTTTTATTGAACACCTACTATGTGCCAGCACTGAGCTACCCAACAGATTCTAGTAGCAAACAAGATGTCCATGGTCTCTGCCCTCGTAGACTTTACAGCCTAGTGGAGAAGGCAGATATCTAATAAAAGATTGTAGAAATAATTATTTAAATTAAATTGTGGTAAATTCCTCCAAGAGCAGGTCCAAGGTGCTGGGAGAGCATCTGGAGGGACTAGACCAATCTGAGGTGAGAGGAGGAAGATTTCCTCCAAGGAGTAACATGGGATCTGAAATTTACACGATCAATGAGAATTGGCAAAGGAAGAGGGGGGAGAGGAGAGTTCCTGGCAGAAATGAAGGCTCTGAGGCCAAGTACCTTACTCTCTTTGAGCCTTAGTTTCCTTATCTGTAGTAAATGCCGTTGGTGACTCACACCAGGCCATCACACACCTCCCCTGGCTGCCGTGAGGGTTGGCTGCCAACAACTCAGCTGGCTCTTTAGAGAATGTGTTCTCTGCCAGCAGAGCTATATCAGCTGGAAACCCCCAGAAGGTTATGATACCCCTATCCTACCCTCACTCTGTGCAGGTGGGCAGGGGTGAGTGCAGCCCACAGCCAAGCACTGACGATCCAGGTAACAGACAGACAGCCCCTCCCCCAGCGCCATCTGTCCTTCACACCCCAGAGCATGGGCAGGATCTGGCTGAGTCTGGCCTTTAACGGATGCTGTGTCTTTGCTTCACTTCCTCTCCTGCCTTATCCTGTGGCCCTCACTTCCTCCCTCCCTCCATAATCCTTCGCAGGAGAATCTCCAGCTCAGGCTCAGCTTCAGGGAAGGCAAGCGGAACGGTTACCTTCACTGAAATAATGGATGTCAAGAACTTGAACCCTATCGTGATAGCCAAGCAGTGGAGGAGCACTGAGCTGGTATAGTGCTGGTATGGGGAGCACCCCCTCAGATCTCCTTTCCTCCAGATATTTGGGTACCTCATTCTGTGCAAGGACATTCACCACATGGTTTCTAAAGTACATTCCCATCCTTTGTCTGATTTGGCCCTCAAAACAACTCTGTAAGTAGGAAGGAGCAGTTCTTCCATACTCCACAGTCCAGAGGAGAAAAACAGGAGTCGGAGGGGTAAAGTGACCTGCTCAGTGCTGCAACCCAGCTCCCCAGGCTCTCCCACCTCCCACAGCTGCAGGCCCAGCATTGACAGGTGCCCCCAGAAAGGCCGCGCACAGAACAAGATGGAGGACTTGCCTGACTTGATGTGGCATTTTTATGCTCTTGTGGATTTGCTTTCATAATCGTTGCTAATTTGACCTTGAGGGCAAACATGTTAATCGTGTGAGCGCACACAGTGCTTTTCAGAAAGCATATCTCTGTTTCCTCTTTTTCCAACCTAAATCATACGTGCCACTTTCCTTTGCTGAAAATTTCCCCCCTTCTTCAAGTGCAAAAAAGCAGAAAATCTTTTAGAATTCAGCTGGTGTGTAAAAATCGAAAGGAGAAAGGCAATGAAATGGTTTGGGTATCATTTCAGTGAGGGAATTAAGGAGGTATGAAGGAGCCATGGCCTCTTAGGTAAGTTTGCTGAAAGGGGCCGAATGATTTCAGGGAATGAATCCCACCCACCCTCTGCCCTGGTGAGCCCTGAATAAGAGGGCAGGGTAACCTTGTGAGTCACCTGTCTGGTCCTGACAGTCTAGAGGCAGAATAAAGGATGCCGTGGCATTTGTGTGATAGCCTCTGGATTTTTCTTTTCTAGCCTCCAAGTGCACAGAAACAGGACTTTCATTTCTTGAGAGTTAATTTCCTTCAGCAGCTTATTCTCCATCTGAAGTCACAATCCTCTTTGGGGAAGCAATTGGTTATTGTGTAAAGGATTTTGAAGTTACATACTAAGGATTATGACTCTATTTGGTGAGTAAGAAGCAATGTCAGGAGAACTCTTAAGCACCAAATACCCAGTTTTGATGAAAATGTTCCTACCGGAGATGAACAAGAGAAGGAACGGTAAAATCTATGAGGTTGTCATCAGCGGGAGAATTGTTAATGAGAACTTTGTCCAAATGCGGCCCATCATTTTATTGATGGAGACTTGCAGGGTGTGTCGGCCCTGGGTGATCACTGAGCTTTACCAGTTTTAGGAAACTCTTTGCTCCCATTACTCGCATCCCATTACTCTTCCCATAAGCCTAAGCCCTGTCTTGCGTACATCAGAGGCTGCAATGAAGAACATGTGAGAGAAGGTGCTTTGCCAGAAAATTACTTCCTATCTGCAAGGAGACCCTCTCATCGCTGGGCAGCAACACTCCCGCCGCACAAAACAAAAAGCCCCCAGCAGGAGTCCCTCCCACGCTCCTGAGTGCCCGCGTCTTGAAATGGCTCTCCACCAGCACCGTTGTCCTGAAACACGTTCTCAAACCTGACCGAAATAACACTCATGAAATATTAACTTGCAAAATTTAACCCAGGATGCAAAGAGGTGGGACGATTGCAAATTTCCTAATATTGATCATTCAGTGTCTTTCACTACTGTTTAATTTTTTATGGGAGCTCTATATTTGCAACCAGAACACGCTGGCCTGATATGCAGGAAGTTAACTTCCGCCTCGCGGGACTGCCCTGTATCCCTACACGACCTGAGCAGAGCCGTGCTCATCTTCACTCCCGGGAGGGAGGCACGTTCTCGCATTCGGCTGTCGGAGTTAACTCACTCTGCAAGGTAGTGTGTGCGAGGCCCCCTTTGCTTACGGCTCAACACAGCTTCCAGCCAAAAGTCATTTTGATGATCCCCCTTGTTTTGGGTGGAAAGTGCACTCGAAGGAGAAGAACTCCAGCTACACCCTGCAACTGCGTGCCTCCACCAGATCAGAAGATGCTGCACAGCTAATAACGGGATGGACCCTGAAGCCCGGAAGTCTAGGTCACTCCTACCTAGGCCCCTTTGCTGTTGAACGTAAGCATATTTTCATGAGGGAAATTGGTGCACCATGGTGCTCTCAGTAAAAAGGCTTATATTTCATCTGCATTAAAGTGAATTTCAACCATTTCAAGCTCTTATTAGTTCCCATGTGTCTATTTGCAGAGTCAGTAGTGAGTACCCATTTATCCCGAAGTCCATGTGCAATGCTCAAATGACCGTATTTGTCCTGCACGGTGACAAGTGATGCTCTTAATGATGGTTCTGAGTACCGTGAGATCCTGTGGAATCATCAAGGAGACAGACTGAGGATTAGTTTTCGTCATTTTTTGTAATCCATTGCAAAACTGATAACTTTTGTTGATATGTAGGTAACTCCAGGTTGGAATAAAATATTAACACACCATCCTATTATCTCATTGTCAAATACGAAAAAAGAAAAACTGACATCTTTCAAAAAAAGAAGCTAAGAGAGCCACTTTTAAAACAAATCACCAGAAGAATCAGAATTTTGGTTTTTAATAGATATATTCATGATGAAGTTACAACTGCACTCACCATCTTAGGGCAATACAGATGCATACAAACACATAGCCCTTTCTGAGCATTCAAGTCATGGTCATTGGAGGGCACTGAATTTGTCACTTGCCCAAAGGGAGAAAATCAAGGGGTGGCTTAGGTCATAGCTCTGATGAAAAAAAAAACCCAAGGAGGCACATTTTTATGAGGCTTTGTACCCAACCCAGGGGAGTAACCCAAGTCCCTTCTCTTTACAGAAATAGTGTTTCTCCATTGGGCAGTTCTGTAGGCCTGTCTCTCTGGGGTCCTCGCCATACTGATCTGTTGGCAGGTCCTATGGCCAGGGGGGACTCGTGGATCTAAGATGAGCTGTCAGTCGGACCCACACCCTTGGGGTACCTGGCAGTTCAGCTGTCCTAGATAACAGAATATATCTGTTACCTTTCAGCAACTATAGAATACTAATTAAGTGTACGGAGTTTGGCGTTAACCAGACCAGATTTAAATTTCCTTTTTGCCATTTACCAGCTGTTAAGTTACTGTTGTCAAATTGTGTAACTGCTCTAAACTTCTGTTTTCTCATTAGCATAGCTAGGAAAGTAATGTTGTCAATAATGTCTACTCATAGAACCACTGTGAAATAAAGGAGATAATGTATTTATTGTCTTAGGCACAATGCCTGGCACATTGTAAGTCTTCAATCAAGAATGACTATTATTTGTATCTGGCTAATTGCCACAATTTTATATATATATGCATGTGTATACACACACACATACACATGCAGGCTCCCATTATCTTCATTGATTTAATAACTTAAAATCATTTTCTCACTCATTATTATAATAGCAATCATTATTGCAATTACTGTTTGCTCATGACACCTCACATTATTATAATTATTATTTTTATCCTACTCTCACAAATGTCATCAATAACTACCAGCCATTAGTTGTCATTAATAATTACCAACTCCATGACATCCCACCCCACTGTTCAGAATAAATGAGTTTGTTTTATTAGTACTAAGGGCCAGCCATAAGGATTTGTCTCCATTAAACCAAAAAAAAAAAAAAAAAAAAAATCCCCAGAATGTTCAAGGTGAATTTGTTTTCTGCTCTGAATTTAGCACAATAACTGACTAAATTTAATGTCTGACCTAAAACATCTGAAAAGACCATATTCTGAAGGAAAACCTTTCAAGGCTATGGGACATGTGTGAAATCATGTACACTAGGCAGGAACTTGCCATCCACTTTTCTGTGAGGCAACATTCTGGAAGAAATAACTGAGATAGTTGGTTAGTTAGCTGGTTAGTTTGTTTTAAAGTCACATGAAGTATCAGCTCACTTTAGTAAACTTTTCATAGTGAACACATGAGTGTATGGATATGTAAGCTAAATCTCACTTTCGTTTTTTCTCAAATTATTTTATTTGCTTGGACTTTATGAAAATTAAATACAGCATATGGGATAGAAGCCAGACCAAGGGACTTCAGCCTCCAAGGAAATAAAGTGTAGTGAGATGTGGCTTCACTTAAGCCATGAAATGAGGAGCCTTTAAGAGTGACAAATGAGATGAAGAATGACCAACATTCCATTTTGGGTTCTCGACCTTTCGTTTCCTTCCTCCACATGTAACTTGCTACTTTCTTTTGCCTCCAGGGTGAAGAAAGCCTGGAAATCAGGAGGTTCTAGAAGGGATGCAGGGTGGGCCAGGTGCCCTCCTCCCACCTCCTCTTTGAGGGGCTACCCATGCTGGGTCAGGATAGCCGTTCTCATGTGAGCAAAGACATTTCAGCAAATCCCTGAAATGATTTTCTACTCATGCAATTTATATACTTTTGATTTGTTCCCTTAAGACTGCAGACTTCTCAAGGTCACCCACCAAGTTGGACTCAAGCTGGCATCTCCAGGACTTCTCATGGGAGCTGTTGTGCATGTGGTGCCTCATAAAGACCCTTGAATAAAAAGGGGGATGCGCAGAGTATATGCGAAAGTGGGTGGGAGGGGCATGAAATGAGCAGGACAGGAGGTGAGCGAAAGCAGTGATCTGGGCACTTTCTGTCCTACAAAACAGGCTCAAGTCACCTTGGATCAACTCTACATTTGCCTATTTTCATTTCTGTATGGTAGAGAGGTTTTAGTTGAACCGTGTGAACTTCCGTCTTTGTTGGTCAAAAATGTACTATTACCGACCATTTAAGTTTCAACCTAACAATAAGCAGAGGGGTTACGGGAGCTCTTAATTGAGACGCAGAGAGGTGAATTTGATTTCTGACCACTGCTTAGAACCTGTGTGACGTTGGACAAGTTACTTCATGTTTCCAAGCTTCCATTCCTTTGTAGAAATGGGGATGTTAACACTTGCTTAGTTGTAAAGACTGAAATAAATTAATACATGTTGACCGCTTAGCTAGTACCTTCTCCAGAGGTCTGGAGCACTCAGACTCTGTTCCTTTGTATCTGCCTCTATTGTCCTAACGTAGACGCTGGTCTTTCCTCAGTCACCCTGCCACGCTGCCGTGTACTTTCTACATGACGCGAGTTATTATACTGTTTGCCATTTTAAAACAAGATTGAAATAAGAGCTTAAAAACAAGGCACTCTGTTGGGTTTTTTCCTACTAAAATCAGAAATTTCAATGCATGTGGAAAGCATTTTTTTGTATTTAATTATTCAAACTGATGGGTTTTATTGTAATGAGATTTTTAAAAACCATTATGATGGGCAAAGGGCTGAAGCTTAAAATATTTTCATTTACAGATAGGTTCTGCTTTAATGAAATCCACTATGTAAAAATCTAAATTTAGGTAAATTGGAAGCTTTATCTACATTTATATTGTGTACATTACAAAAGAGCTATTCTGCCTTACAAAAGCATTTATTTCGGTGTTCCTTTCAATAGCGAGATCCCTATGTTGCACTTAGAATACGACTTGAATTATTACCATGTTATTTACACACAGATGTTTCGTGTAAAGCAAGGTTCACCTGAGGAGACTGTTGAGTTGCAGGAGGAATGGCTCTGAATTTCGTAAGCAGTCAGAGAAGAGGGATTGAGACAAGAGATTTTGAGTGACATCCTCTGCAGAAGGTAAGAAAGGTTCAGCATTAGACTTCCAGGGTTCCTATCTAATCTTGATGTGAAGGCATCTGTCAAATGCACCATTATATCTCTTTAGCTTAAACGGAGTGGTATTGAGCGATTAAAATAATGGAACACGAATCAGGAGTCCTGTTTTCTGCTTCTGTCTCTTCCAGGTTCAGAGTAGATACTCTTGACATGTTCACTCCGAGGCCAAGTTCCCATTTAGAAAGCAATTATTTCCATCCTGGGGGGATGCAGTAAAACCTTGTTAATGTTCTAATTGCCTTGTGATCTGGCCTTATTGCCCTCCCCAGCTTGGGAACCAATAGCCAGAACACCCTCTTCACCCACCCCTTGTCTTTACCTTGAAAAATAAAACAAGTGGTTATAAAAGCCAAATCGTCAGTTACGGAATTAAGAAACCAAAAAAATGTGTCTCCCTAACTGTACATAAAAACTTTCTTGAACAGCTTTATTAAATAAACCTTTAAATGGACAGCAAGCTGTTGCTGAAGCTATTGTACGAGCTATTTTACTCAAAAGAATGTGTTAAATCCATCGCAGCAAAGCAGGGCCAGTTTGTATAGTTAATGAAAAGACAAAAATATCCTTATTCTATAGAGGTGCATAAAATACTGAATATTCGTTCTCACAATTGATATGAGAGTTTAAAAGCGGAGTTTTGATGATTTGAGACCTATGGTCTTTGAAAGTAAATATGAGTTGTAGAATTACAGTAGAATCAGATCTTTGGATACAATCGTTTAAAAACACAATTGTTTTACTTATCTGTTAAGGGAAAGGGAACTATCTTTAAAAGAAAACAAGGAGGGATGTGCTAGGCGTGTATTTGAAGGGAAAAGGAAGACACCAACGTTATGAATTAAAGCTAAAGCTTAATTATAGAAGTTATCCCCCTTCCTTTTGCTACCAAAAGCAGAATTCATTCATTTATTCCTACTTTCAAAATTTAATATGAAACCAGTCTCCCCAGGACCTGAAACCGTGCCTGGAACAGAATAGTCACTCAATAAGTGAGTGAAAGGGGGCACCTGGGTGGCTCAGTCGTTAAGCGTCTGCCTTCGGCTCAGGTCATGATCCCAGGGTCCTGAGATCGAGCCCCGCATCGGGCACCCTGATCGGCGGGAAGCCTGCTTCTCCCTCTCCCACTCCCCCTGCTTGTGTTCCCTCTCTCACTGTGTCTCTCTCTGTCAAATAAATAAAATTTAATAAATAAATAAATAAATAAGTGAACGATTAAGTAGTCACCTAATAAATGAATGAAGGCATAGGATGGGTGTAGTCCATTATAAAGGTAGGATCCGGAATTATAGACCAGGCCCTATTCATAGACCCATTCCCACTGGCAGTTCACACTAGTGGTTGGTTAGCAGAGGGTCAGGACCCAGTCACTATGGCCCGGCTGGGGGCAGTCACACATGGGTTACAGGATTCCTGGGAAGGTATTGGTTAGAGTAGGATTTCAAGTCCCCGTGAGAATGGTGGCAGAGGTGCTAGAGTAAGGGGCTGAACACAAGGTCACAGCCAGGCTAGAAATCAGCAAGCCTTGACCCAAGTCCTGATGCTTGAGGTCAGGATCTGCAGTGGGAACTCGGACCAGGTTGAACTGGAAGAGGAAGACCACAGTTCCTAGCTATGGGGCGAATGGTTACATTAAGGCTGAAACTTGGCAGTGCCATGGAGTTAACCTGTTTACAGCTTCCTTGGTGATGAAAGAAACACGAAAGGCTTTAAAATCTATGATACACTAACATCTCATAAGGTGCTACTGATTTACATACCAGAAAAGCAACAATTAGGAATAAGGATTATTTGAATTAAGGCTTCCTCTAAGCATTCCATTAATGCTGATCCCAGAAATAATCTAGAATAGATACCTTGATTTTTCCTTTAATGAAGAAATCTTTCTCCTGTGCATCAGGAAGACATGAAACGGATGGCACCCTGAAACTAGGTAATTTGAAGAGAGTTTAATAAAGGAACTATTTACAAAGTGGGGGCTGGATTTAGGAAACCAGCAGAGATATTGCAGTGCCCCAGAATATCAATAGTGGGGAGCCATTTTGCCCTCAGGCATGAAGGGTGGTGTTCGGGGAGGGTTCCCTACTGGTCTTGGTAGAGAGATGCCCGGAGGGGGAGCTGGGGAAATGAACATCCCCACCTGTTTATCTCCTGCCACACCTCTCATGGGAGGAACCCAACCAACAGCCAGAGGGCACTCAGGCCTGCATCTAGGGCAGGGGAGGGTGGAGGCGGGGGTGGGGGGGGTGGGGGGTGGAGAGTAGACCTGGAGAGGCAACTAGAAGATAACTGGCACACCTTCACTGGGAAATTAATTCATATTAATGATACCTCAAAGACACTGCAGAAAATATAAGAATATTCACTTGGGGGAATTGGTGAAATCAGCTCCATTGGACTCTTTAGCACACTGTATTTAATATTGGTGATACATTTCAGAAAAGCCCCCAGTCTGCAAGTAGCTTTGCTTAGACTGTGAACTTCCTAAGGGCAGGAATTGTTCTTTATTCTTTATCCTTACAATAGCACCGTTCCTTGCCCATAATACGTGTTCAATAACCATTTGTTGAGTGATTGAATAAGTTAGTGAATAAGTTTGTGAATGAAATATGTTCTGGTTTATACAATTCTCTCATCAAAGGAAGCTATATCCAAAAAGAAAAACAATCACCGAAAGAATCTTTGATCTTCATCCCCGATGATTGAAAGTTCTTCCTAAAATAGAGCTTTGGCTGTTCCCACCATCCTAAGAGGATTACACGGAGCATGAGGAATATTTCTTTGATGACTGAGAAGCTAGCAACACTCAGGGCTGCCATTTTAAACTGTAGGTGTCAGCAACAGAACTGACTTTCAAGACCCTCAAAAGTTTTTAAACACAAAGAAATAAACACGTGGGAATTGCTATACCAGATCAGACTGGTGGTTAGGCTGCCAAGGGTTCTCTCTGCTAGGGCTAAATGTTCTACATTCTTCCTTAAGCATAAACTCTTTGATTAATTCAGGAATGGACTAGTTAAGTTCCAGTGAGTATAGATTTGACTTCTTCGTCTAAAAAAAATTTTTTTTTCTGCCACTGTCATATTTTGACTTCTCTTCTGGTATTTTTCCAATTTCCCCAAATGATTTACTATTTTTATTAAATTAAGTCTCTGGACTTTATGTTTTCCATTGTCCTTCAAAAGATTGTTTTCTCTCTTTTTTTTCTTAAAGATTTATTTATTTATTTTAGAGAGAGAGAGAGAGAGAGGAGAGAGTACGTGCAAGAGAGGAGGGTGGGGCAGAAGGAGAAGGAGAGAGAGAATCCCAAGCAGACTCCATGCTGAGCACAGAGCCCGACAACACGGGGCTGGATTTCATGACCCTGAGATCATGACCCGAGCTGAAACCAAGAGTCCGACGCTTAATCGACTGAGCCACCCAGGCGCCCTAGTTTTACTCTCTTACGTCAGCCTGATAGGGGCGAGGTAGTCTTATCTTACTTCTATCAACTATCATTTCTTTAGGTGAAATAATTGCAATTCTCTCTCAAATGTTCTGTATAATCTAAGTTCCCTAGTAATGTTATCAGCTGGATTGACAAACTCCTCCAAACCTCTCATAATCGTGAAAGAAAGTGAGGGCCGTTGATCCACCCCCCTTGGTGTCCTGGAGACAGTCTGATTGGAGTCTGTCCCAGGTATAGATTTGTCAGTGAACACTGACTTCCACCCCCTAAAAAGAGGGCTGTAACTCAACATGAGTGGATTTTTCCTGAATAATTTTGTTTATCTCTAGAGTAATTTCCTGGCAATGGTCTCTGGTCATTTCTGATGGTCCAGACTGCTTGTCCTTTCAGAAATCTGACTCTCAACATCAGTTCTATTCCATTTCCAAAGTAACCATCACAGACATGTGGCAACTCTCAGCCTTACAGGACTCTTTCAGTGTCTACCTCCAGGGCTTCCTAAAATGAAATTCTCCCCCTGTTCCTTACACTAGACTTTGAAGTCACTCCTTTCTCTGGGTCACTGTAGAAAGACCAATCCTCCTGCTCTGGGAGAGAGCCTTTATACACCCAAAGACTGACCAGATCTCTCCTTAGCCATGTTGGTAGAACTGAGTGCCACAGGCCTGTAGCTTGTCTTTTCTATCCCTCCCTTCCTTCTTCCCATCCCCACCCTCCTCTCCCATCATGCCCAAACCATTTTTGAGGCTTACCCTTAAACACCATGCACGTTCTCTGATTCCTTCCTTAGTTTAGTCCTCACTTCCTGAAGAATGGCAGATTAAGTAGATAAAGTTTATTTTTAAAATAAAATTTAACTTATACTATATACATGCATAAATGTGTGTGAATGTGTATGAGACGACACATACAAGGAAAAAATAAAAATCACAAAATAGATAAGGGAAAAAAGAAGAATTAAAAAGATAAAAATCATCTTTAATCCTATCGCTGAGATAGCCATTGTTTCCATTTTGATGTGCATACTAACAGTCTTGGAAAAAACCCATATGTACATGTTTTTGATAAAATGGGACAATACTATTTATAACTTTCTTTTTATCTCTGCTAAATAATACATTAGGGATATTTTTCATGTCATTAATCTTTTACATCATTTGAAATGACCGCATAATATTCCATTTCATCAATGTTCATAATTTATTCAACAAATGTCTTCATGTTTCCGATTTTTGTCTCATTACTGATGCTCCCATGGCTACATTTATGCCTAAATATTTGCACATACCAATATAAAGAAGTAAATCTGAGTGGAATTACTAGATCAAGGAGCAGACCAAAGAAATGAAGGATTGTGTTACAAATCAGCCACACAGCTGAGGTCTGGAATCTGATCTGCTGAAAAGATTGGGAACTTGAGGTAAGAGGAAAAAGAATAAGAAAATGAGGCTGTTTGACAAGAATGTGAAGAACATGATTAGTAAGGGAGACAAATAAGAGAGTGGATGCTTAGCTTGTAAACAAAAACATCTAGAGGAAGGGGGTCCATATGATACTTCGGAAATCTTGTTAGTCTCCTCCCTGACTTAACTGGAAAACTAACTTTATAGATTGGCCACCTCAGCACTTCTCCCTGTATCTCTTGGCATGTTTCCTCAGTGAAGTATTTCTGCAAGATCATGGTCTCCATGGTTAAAAAAAAAAAAAAGATTAATAAAAAGAAGTTTGAAAGTCAGCATTGTTGATTTCATGTAGTATTACAAATTTTCCCCAACACATCAAAGCTGCAGTAGGATACATAACCCTTCCCATCCTTATGACTTTTGAAATAAAAGATGTGAAATGACTGTTGTAACATGTTTGTCTCTTTTGCGACAAGTCCAGTAAGGGTGTTGTCCCAGTTGTCTCAATGTCTGATTGAAATAGAACATTGGAATAAATATAGCAGGCTGATTCCGCTTTCAGAATGGCTCTGAAATATAACTAGGCTTAGGGAAGGAATTGAGACTGTATCCAATGATACCATTTTAAGCGTGACTTGAGGAAATTAATAATAAAAACGATCCGATGTCTCGGGTAGCCATGGAATATGCCCTCAGTTCTGGACTTGTGTATTGCTTCCAGCCAGGATAATCCTGGAGGCCAGAGAAAACATAAGGCCCACCAAGCAAAGAAGGAAAGAGAGAAAGCAAGAAGGAGACAAAGAGCAGAAGTGTAAGAAGAGAAAGCAAGAAAAGAAAGTAGAGAAACTGGTTCATTGCCAATAGTGGCACGAGAATAATGATTTGCTAACCATGTTCTGAAGACTTCTGTACCAGCGGTCTTGAAATACTGCATTCTCTTCTTCTCCAGAAGGGAAAAAAAAAAAAAACCTTTTTAAATTTTTATGTCAGCTTGCATAGCATTGGCCCTTAATAAACACACACACACACACACACACACACACACACACACGCTACTTAAATAGTCTCCCAGGAACAAAACAGTGAATGTCAGAGTCCTTGATGGGTCAGTCTGTGATGAGTTGAACATAGAACCTCATGGGAATACACTTCTAGGCAATCCTTCCATGGGTGCTTCCAATGCAGCTCAAGTGCGGGGTCTTTGATGTCCATTCTTCTTGAATGGGTTCTTTAGCATCGACCTCTCCAGAAATGTAAGCCCCACTTCTCAGCACTGTCACCAGGGTAGAGAGACACTACAGCTGACAGCAGTGACTGGCAGGAGCCAGGGAAAGTATGATAATATTCTAAGTTGTCTTTAGTCTTATTTTTATTTAGGCTAATTTGCATGACGGGTTTATGCCAAACGAGGATATTTTTCTTTCTCTTTGGAAGAGCTTCATGTTAAAATATCACTCTTTTCAAAATGCCCAAATATTACTGCAATGAATACTAAGACAGATGGAAAATAAGAAGGGTGGAGCAAGTTCAAAATGCTTTACACTTGGCAGAATAAATTAGCCTTGCAGATCCCCAACCTCCATCTACTCTACTGGTCTGAGGGCACCTTCCACTCCATCCTGTGGAGATGCAGGGACCAGAGAGGATCTCAGCTTCCACGGGGCCTATGCAAAGGCCATGTGGCCGCTGACTGTCCAGAGCTCAGTATGATATATTCTAAGGAGAGAGCAAGCCCAGGGAAAGCCTCTAGGCCATGGGGCTTTTCTACCTGCAGAACCCTGCACAAAGCATCAACCATTTTCCAGAAGGAGTGCCAAAAATCCAACATAGTGTGGACTTCCAGAAAATGGAGGATTGCAAGTTCTTTATCCCTTTCTGAGCAAACAAAAGCAGGAAGCAACCACTGGCAAAATATTGGACTAAATCAGATTCACAGCTTTGTGTTGCTAGTAACAGGGGTGTGTCTGTTTGATCCCCATGACGGCAGCTGCTATCCTGATGGATTCCAGTTTGTTCCCCCTGCTATAACGTGCTTCCCGTCTCTCCTTCCTCTACCGAAACCTAGCCCCCCCTCCCAGGCCCACGTGAAATGTCAGCCGCTCTCCCAGGAAGCCTCTCCCATGTAGATGCCTCCTTTCTGTACCAGTTCTTCTCTCCACTAAACAATTTAGAGATTAATAATGTAGCAACAGGAGAGAGATTAAAAAGCCATCTGGTGAGCAGCCCCTGACACAGCTTAAAATACCTCCAAAAACAAAAAGAGATGAGAGCTCGCAGTGAAAAGCCAGGACTCGGCCTCAGACAGATCTGCATTTGGTTTCTCGACCTACTACTTACTAGCTGTGTCTTTTGGGGAGTGGTTATTTAACCTCTTCATGCTTCAGTTCTGGGAATAAAGATACCACCTACCTCAGAGAGTTTTAGAGATGAGTTGATTATAATTATGAACAGTGTAAGTGGCATGAATGGTGGCTATTACAACCACTGCCCTGCCCCTCCTCCTGGGGGAGGGCCACTGACTTGCTGACTGATGAACCAGATTGAAAATGCATTGGGTGGTCTACTCACGTCTTCCTGTTGCAATCAGCAAAAGCCTGTGAAGGGGCGGAAAGACTCCCTGTTCCTGACCTTCCATCTGTTCCTGAGTGCCAAGAGCTCACAGTGCCATTGTTCATTCATTCATTCACTGAACAAATATGTAGTGAGTGCCTGGTAAGTACTGAGCGCTCCTCTAGGAGCTGGATACAGAGCAATGAACAAAGCTAACACAAATCCCTGCTTTCATGGAATTTATAGAGAAACCAGAAATAGAAGTAAACTCTATGGTAAGCTAGAGGCTCAGGGATGGCTCACGAAGTGGCTCTGACACTTGGGGAGAGGAGCATCCATCCCTCAGGGCGTGGTGACTGCAAGTCCTGAGGGTGCCTCATGTCCCGAGGAGCACTGAGTTCCCTCTCAGCCTTGCTGGGGAAACGAACGAGCCTGGATGCTACTGAAGCCCTGCAGGGGTTATAGGGGCTCAGCCTGACACCCCCGGTGGCCATGGATCCTTCCTCCCTTTACCTGTCCCTTCCCCAGTCGTGGCCCAGAAAGCGTCTGTTGAATCATAGATCTGTACCTCTGAAACAAATAATACATTATATGTTAAAAAAAAAAAAAAAAAGAGGAAGATAGCAGGAGGGGAAGAATGAAGGGGGGGAAATCGGAGGAGGAGACGAACCATGAGAGACGATGGACTCTGAAAAACAAACTGAGGGTTCTAGAGGGGAGGGGGTGGGGGGATGTGTTAGCCTGGTGATGGATATTAAAGAGGGCACGTTCTGCATGGAGCACTGGGTGTTATGCACAAACAATGAATCATGGAACACTACATCAAAAATTAATGATGTAATGTATGGTGATTAATATAACATAATAATAAATATATATATATATATGTATGTATATCAGAACCCCCCCCCCCCAAAAAAGAAAAGTGCCTCATCGCCTGGGTGGCCCAGTCGTTAAGTGTCTGCCTTCAGCTCAGGTCATGGTCCCAGGGTCCTGGAATCGAGCGCTGAGTCGGGCTCCCTGCTCAGCGGGAAGCCTGCTTCTCCCTCTCCCACTCTCCCTGCTTGTGTTCCCTCTCTCGCTGTGTCTCTCTCTGTCAAATAAATAAACAAAATCTTAAAAAAAAAAGAAAAGTGCCTCATGTTGTTTTTATTTATTAGTTTTATCTTCAGTCTAAGGGACCTATAGGCATATTGAGGACAGAGCCCAATTCTTATCCTTGAATTGTGCACAATCATTTTCTCAGGGCTCAGTAATAATAATACTAGCAAGCGCTGACTGAGCGCTCACCACATGCCACTGTCCCAAGCACATCACAGGCCTTGACTCATATAACCCTCACTCTACTCCATGAGGCGGTGCTCTCATTGACGCCAGATGAGGCTATGGAGACACAGAGAGATTAAACATCTTGCCTGCAGTCACTCAGCTGGTCAACAGCACGTTAGCCTAAAGGTACTGTTCTGGGCTGACTTGTGTCCCCCCCGCCAAAGTCCTATGTTGGAAGTCCCAGCCCCCAGTACCTCAGAATGTGATGATATTTGGAGATAGGATCTTTACAAGGGTAGTAAGTGAAATGAGGTTGTGAGGGTAGGGTCCTAATTCAATATGACGGATATCTTCATAAGAGGAGGGACTTGGACATAGACACGTACAGACGGAAGTCCATGTGAAGACTCAACGAGAAAGTGGCCATCTACCAGCCAAGGAGAGAGGCATCGGGAGAAATCAATTCCGCCAACACCCTGATCTCAGATTTCTGGTCTTCAGGACTGTGACCAGATAAATTGGTGTTGCGTAAGCCACCCCATCTGCGGTCCTTTGTTATGGCAGCCCTAGCAAACTAGCACAGATATGTAGTGAGTATCGAAGAAAGATCTGGAGAAGCTGTGCTTCATTTATGCAGCCATGCAATCTGGCCCTGCCATCTCTCTCTTGTGTTCAACATGAGGAGGCAACATCTCCGGTCCTCTAGGCATCTGGCGTCCTGCAGCTTGAGATGCCCATGGTCTCCTCAGGGCTGAGCACACCCTTCGTAAATAGAGATACTCATCCTCATCACACCAAACCTGTGATTCACTGGCCAACACCCACACAATTTATGGAACAAGACTTTTTCCTTCACCAACTCATTGGTTCATTCCACCAATGATTATCGACGCCTGCTGTGTCCCAGGCACTGTTCTGGGTCCTGGGAATATAAAGGCAACCAGAGTCCCATTACAGTCTCCGGGTTACCGTTACAATAATCATACAAATAAATGCAAACTTCCTTTTCATTAAGGGATCATACTAATAAAACAGAAATAACCAATGTGGTAATAACTAAAAATGAATTGCTCTCCAGTGCCATGGCAACAGCTGATAGGGGGAGGTGACCTAGTAAGAGAGGTCAGCAAAGGCTTGGGCCTTGTGAGATGCACAGGATGATGGAGCTAACCAAGCACAGAGGGGAAGGACCAGGACTGCAGGTGGAGGATATAGCCAGAGCAAAGATTTACAGAAAAGGACTCAACACACACCGTCCTGCTTCTCAGATGCTTGCGGGATGCAGGGAGGAGAGAGACGGAAAGGGGGAGAAGCAAGGAGGAAAGATGAAGAGATAGAAAAGAAGGGAAGTAGAAAGGAAGAAGAAAACTAATGTGAATTGAAACCTGGTATATGCCCGGCGACGTGCTAGGTATCTTCCCATAATTCAGCTCACATTTTCAACCGTAAGACATCAGGCTTCCCATGTCTAGGGTGAGGCAGGAGGCGTGCCCCTGCCGGCCTCTCAGAGCATTGCCTCCTCCAGGTTTACACCACAGGTGCCTCCCACTAGCCCAGGCCCTGGGGCTCCACCGCACTTGGGGTCCCCCTCACAGTGGCCCAGGCCAACTGAGCTGTGCCACTGGGGGCTGAGTGCTCTCTTAGGAGCACTGCACCTGAGGCGTGCGCTCCAAAAGCACAACCCAGTGGGCCCCTGGACAGTCCCTGCAACCCAACTACCACGGTCTGTGCATTCCTCTGCTTGTGCAGCCTCTCTCAGGACCTTGAAGACAGCCCCGGGTTGTGGGGGTGGGGGGGGTCGGCTAGCAAAGACAGCAGGAGGTCAGGAATCAGTGGAATGTGAAGGGGTGTGCTGGAGGATTCGCATTCTCCGGCAAAGTCCAAGATAGCAGAAAGGGTTTATAGCCCAAAACCAAGACCGGGAACAGAAGCAGAGAGATAAACTGGGCTATTTTAAATTGCTGCCCAAGAAGGGTTTTCGTGCTATGTATAAACCAACGGAAAAAGAGAAAAGCAAGTGCCTCAGCTCAGATCAAAAATATTTTAACATATATTTACATGTCACTTTCAAAAGGCCTAGCAGCACTTAGGTAGAAGGAATTTCTTTTTATTTTCTAGAATTCACCCCTGGACTTAGCTCTATCACTTCCCTTCCTCCTTTACTAATGAACACAAGTAACAGGTAAATAAATTCTCCTAACACAATATCCCTGCAAGGATGACTGAGAGCCTTGTCCTTTACCTAGGTCAGCATCGGTATGGGAGTCCACAAGAGAATTTTGTCTTATAATTTGATGCTAGGAAAAGCTTTGTTTTCTTTTCAGTAATAAGAGCTACAGAACTGGGGCGCCTGGGTGGCTCAGTTGGTTAAGCGTCTGCCTTCGGCTCAGGTCATGATCCCAGGGTCCTGGGATCGAGCCCCTCGTTGGGCTCCCTGCTCGGCGGGAAGCCTGCTTCTCCCTCTCCCACTCCCCCTGCTTGTGTTCCCTCTCTTGCTGTCTCTCTCTCTGTCAAATAAATAAATAAAATCTTAAAAAAAAAAAAAAAAAAAGAGCTGCAGAACTCACAAAGCTTCCCCTTTTACCATGGCTACTGGGAAACTCAGAGTTGTGCTTAAGGTTTGACTGTTGTAACAATGCTGGTCCTTATGCTTGTAAGTACTCTTCCCTCTATTTGGTCCTGATTTTCTTTCTAATTTATAGTTATAGTTTCATTGCACATATTTTTGTTATAAACTGCTGTGCATTCTTTGGGAAAAGAGAGTATAAACAAAAATCAAACAAGTTACATCATCTGTACCTGAAAGCAGCTTCTCAAACTACAAATTCCTAAATAACCCCTGTCCTTGGTCATTGCTTTCATAGCCTTGGCCACTCTGATATGACAGAAAGACACCTCTCTAGGCCCCACAGGAAAGAACTTGAGTTCAGAATGTATTCTTTTTCTACTGCTACATTTTAAAGAGTTTAGGAGCTTAAAACAAGCAACATTTATTATCTCACAGTTTCTGTGAGTCAAGAATGTGGGAGTAGCCAAGCTGGGTGGTTCTGGTTTAGAGTTTTTCTTGAGATTTTGGGTCAAGATATTGCCCGGGGGGCTGCAGTCATCGGAAGGCTTGACTGAAGCTGGAGGGTCGACTTCTAGAAAAGCTTCCCCACGCCCTGACCTTGCACTACGAGTGATCCCACAGAAAGCAAGGACTAAACCACAGTGCCCTTTGTGACCCAGTCTCAGGAGGCACCCGACATCACTTCCATTACATTCTATTCATTAGAAGCAAGTCACTAAGCACAGACCACACTCGAGGGGAGGGGAACTAAGCTCCACCTTTTGACGGGAGGACTATCAAAGAATTTGGGATATATTTTTAAAACACTGTTCAGAATATATAAAGGTGCTTTCATTTTTTTTTTTTAAGTCCATAGAGCCAAGGCACAGCTTGGTATTCAATGTGCCTTTACCTAGATGCAAACTAGGACAGAAAAAAGATGAGAAAGAAAATGTTTTTCTCCATTGATATGCTGCCAGCAAACATCCAACAACTGCAGGCTTCCACGAAGTTCCGAACACAGGCATATGTGGGAGAGAGAACATGACCCCAAAAAGAGGGGGAAGAAGAGAGAGAAGGATGAAAATTTCAAAAGGAAAGAAAAGGAACTATGTTCCTAGCTAATCTTAAAAGTCAGCCCCATTTGAAACCACAACAGAAGACTAAAACCAAGGTGGCAAGGTCTAATGCATCTAAAAATTACTCTCATCTTTTGTCAAGGCTTCTAGTTAGACCCCAGGTGAGAAAAATGAGTGGTGACTCAGAAAGCAAGATTGATAAGAGCTGGAGGTGATGAGGGTGCTGGGGAGCGGGGAGTAGAAGGGGGTGTCAATCACAGCTCAAATTGTAGATCGATGTTGCCAGGAAAAAGCTAGTCACTGCAGCGGGCCAGGTGCTGGGCGCCTGGTATATCCCCCTGCTGTTCTGGATCCATGTTGCAGGGATACTTAACTTCTCATGAACCTAAAGATTGCCCCCTCATAGTGCAAGAGGCAACAGGAAAATAGGGAAGCTTTCTATCTCATCTTAATATGTGTACCTTTGAGAGTGAACACCCTAGTGCTAAGGTTGAGTCATAAGATAGTTAGATTTTTCTTCTCCTTAAAGTCATCCTTGCTCTGGCCAGATTGCCATAAAATACTCTAATACACACCAACTAAGTAACCAGCTCTGTGAGGTGTATAACATTCTTGTCATGTGGGAATTAACTAGCCTAAAATATGGGCAGCCAGAGAGTATATTATGGAATGAAGCATGCAGCTTAGAGCTTTTTTTCTTTATTAAGAAACCCAGATACCTAAAGACATCAAATTTGTTCATTCAGTAGCATTTAACTGCACACCCCTCACCCCCACCCCCTGGTCCACCCTCCCACCCCACCATGTCCACCTTCTGATCCAGCAGAGGATGTCTCCCTGACCTCCTGAGACTGAGTTCTGTGCCCTCCATGGGCATCCACAGGAGCCCTATGCATAATAAATGCCTATTGTTTTATGTTTATCTGACAGTGGGTCTTTTTCTACTTCAGATGTGAGCCCTAGAGGGAAGGGATTCAGACTTAGTTACATCTTTGCTGAGCCCGAGATGGTGCTGGTGTAGGTGCTTTACTTTGGGAAGGGATCCCAGGAATAGGGATGGAGTGCGGGGAGGGAAAAATAGGGAAGGAAGGGAAACCAACACAAGGGTGTGTTCTGCAAGTGGTCACCACTGGTCACCAAGTGGTCACCAAGGGAGAGCATGGATAGATGTGTTCCCACCCCTCACTGGTCAAGAATTGCAATAAATCCCTCACTCTTCCCGGTCCCCTGGGAGGTGCATCAGTGCAGGGCTCTCTGGCAGGCACCGAACACTTGTGTGGGTGAAGCCTTAGGGCATCAGAGATGTGGTGCTGTTGGGAAGCCGGTTGCTACAGCCATGGCTCATTTAACAGGTGGACAAAGGATGTGAGACAGGAGACGAGAGGTGACAAAAGAGTGACCAGACAGGAGAAAAGGATAACAATTCAGAGCCCATCGCAGTGATCTAGCAAAAGGTGATAGGGACTTGAATTCACACCATGTCTGTGGGGACAGAGGGAAGGAAGGGGGGTGGGTAGGGAGAGTTATTTTGGAGAGACTACTGGTAGACCTTGCACACTCGCTGTGAGTGAAGGGAGACCAGGGCACCAAGATTGAGGGTGCCTCACTGGGTTCTGACCTGGCTGCCTGGTCAGAGAACCAGAGAACAGAGGAGAACAGAGGAGGAGGAGGGTGGGAATTAAGAAGCCCAGGAGGGGTTTAATAGTCATGGAGGACCTTGGGAGTGGCTGGAGACCAAGGCTTAAGGACAGGGAATAAAAAGCACCAACGAGGGCCCAGCTGAAGTGAATCCCATGTTTTGTTGGCCCCAAGCTGCATGATGCTGACAGTTTCTGTAGCCGGATGTAGGGAGAGGTAATGTGGACAGCAGATCCAGTCCAAGCTTGGGATTTTGCTGGGTGGGTCTGGAAGAACAAGGGAACAGAGGAATTGAAAATATGCTAAGAGCATGAGAAATACTAGGCCATATAATATATTTTATAGCAGGTTCTAGATGATTTGGCAACTTTTTCGTATGTTCCAGATTCTTAATACATGTAAGATGGTGATTTCTCCTGTCTGTGACCTGAAAAAGAAAAGTAATGTATCAGGTATAGGTGCTATTTAGTATTTATGGCCTAAATTTTTTTTTACTTTTTACTGGCATTGGCCTGAAGCTCCTAGCAGTCTTCCCAGGCAGCTGAAATGAGCTCCTGGTGATTCCCCCACAAGGGCTGATGTAGTGAACATTTACAAGGCACATCTGACTTGGCTTCCCATCGCTGGCACTGAACCGTCCCGGGAATGATGGACATAGAAAAGCTGGACGGGCTATGAGTGGTCTTTCCCCGACTCAGGACTCCATTGGCATGCACGCCCTTGCTCCTCAGCCATGTTTTATTTCTCATTTTTCATTTTCTGCATTTCTCCCCTCCCTTCTCCCCTGCCTCCCACCTCTACTCTATCCCTGCCTCACTCCAGTCCCTGGTGCTGTAGGGCGACAAGAAAATATTTGAATCCTCCTCAGCATGCTCCTGTGGGTCATTTCCTTGAGTCCTGCAACTGGTTTTGCAAGGGCTCCAATTACCCTGCAGAGAGCGGAGGCCATGGGGCCAGGCTGTCCCTCTCTCCTACTACACGGTGTATTCTCACTCGGGTTGGAAGCCACTGCTGTTCTCCTCGTGAGGTCACGGGGTGGGGGACAGGACCTTAAGCCAACTCTGCTGAAAGCTCCAGGGCTTTTGTTTTCTTTGGTTCTTTTGTTAAGGTCTTCTCTGTCTATGTGAACATTATTCCATCTAGAGTGAGTTTTCAAACTCTTGACATTTGCTTTAAAGATAAGTCTGCTTTGAACACTGGTGGAAATTTCAGTCATATTCCTATTCATAGGCAAGGAGTGAGTGGAAACTAAAAATATCAGCATTTTGGATTTTTTTTTTTCTCCTGAAGCCCTGAACAGAAACACAGCAAGTCCTCCAAGGGAGGTGGTCTGGCTCCCCTGCCCCATGGCCCCCCACTGCCTCCCTGTCAGCACGGGCTCCAGGAGGCCCCCGGCTCTCCCACAAAAGCACCCACGAGTTTCCAAGGCCGTTTTTCCAAACATGTAAAATGAAGTTCTCTAAATACATTACAAATTTAACAGGCAAGACAATTTGGCTATGGAAAAACCTCAGAGCAGTCAGGATGTTCGAAGTATTAAAAGCCAAATTAGCTGACAAGTATCATCTCCACTCTATGTGCAGCCTGACATCAAGCAGTTCTAAAAATTATTAGCAAGACGTTGTGGCCAG
This sequence comes from Phoca vitulina, assembly GCF_004348235.1. Taxonomy (NCBI): domain Eukaryota; kingdom Metazoa; phylum Chordata; class Mammalia; order Carnivora; family Phocidae; genus Phoca; species Phoca vitulina. The sequence goes on along the minus strand of NW_022589717.1, from coordinate 27,761,450 downwards.
AGAGAGCTACGTGTGGCTTTCAAGCCCACGTTCATTATTCATCGGCTGGTTCTGCCTGTGCCCTTACAGGGCCGTTACAGTCTCTAGGCGTGAGCAAGCCAAGCAAGTGCAGGGTTGGAAAATATTTTACTGAAAGGCAATTCTAGCATAGACACTGATTTACCATTGATGGCTTCTTGTGAGTCAGTCTTTCTAAAAGAGGAAAGTTTCCTTTAAAAACAAAACAAAACAAAAAAAACCCTCCAAAATCTGTCAACTTCTTTTTAACCAGATCTGTCTTTTGGAGTTAGATTTAAATTAAGACAAGATGACTCACTCTGCCAATGCCTCATTAAAATAGAGATATCTTAAGAAAGCCAGAAGTTTGGACATTAAGAGGTTGGACACAAATTGTTCTTCCATTTCTAGAGTTCTGCTCTCCCAGAGACAAAGACATCTGGCGATGTTCTTATCTCTTGCCCAACAGGGGCAGGTTGTCCCCTTAGCAATGTGGGCACACATTCTGATTGACAGGCTGAGTTAACAGTCCGTAGCCAAGGTAATCACCATTTGGTAGGACCATACCAAAGCTAATTATTAAAGTTAATTAACAGGAAGCTTAATTAACTTATTAGCCATCCAACAGTGGAGAAACTGCTAAAGGTCACTAAGGGACCGGTCAGTGCTCGGCTGTTTTATTTTAGGTTAAGGGCAAAGCAAGAAAATATTTACCAGTGAAACAGAACAAAAGGAAAAATTGCTGCAGATCAGACGCACCATGGTAACACTCCGTTCTGAATGCTGTGCTGTGGCCAGAAGACAGCGATAATGATAACAATTTCTGGTAAATTGTATTAGATAATGCTTGTCACAGATATACAAGCAACTGAGCCATTGTTTCCTTACTATGAACTTATCTATTCCTTTCATTTAAAATCCAAGGGGAAGAAACTCATCCACATGAAAACAAGTTGCATTTTGGATAAATTGCCTAAGAGTTTTTGCCGGTGCAGAACATGGGAGCCTGGTGAAATACAAGTGGGTGACCACAGTAGACACTCAAGAAATGTGAATTACTCACTCACCCTATCTACCTGTCCCCACTCAGACATGTCTTTATGATTAGCTTCATCCTTACTTTCTGGCCAGGAAATATTAATGTGACATAATACGTAAATACCGTAGGTAACCTACTACCTGTTCAACGTTGGGTAAATTCATCCAAATCCGTGGAGCGCATGGAATAAAGAACATGGGTTTGCAGGCCAGACTGACATAGATTTAACACCTCACACTGCCACTTACTAGGTGTGAGTTGGGCAAGTCCCTCGGTCCTTTGGGACCTCCCATGCAGCATGGTTATATGGAATAAAGGTAATAGTGCTATATGGCCTAACAGTGTCTGGCATTGAGTAGGACCTCCATAAATCATATGATTGTGTTGAGTGGGCTGTTTAAGTGACAAAGAGCAGGGGGTCTATTTATTCATTAATTCCTTTATTTATATATGATTGTGGAGCGCATTCTACGTTCCCCGTTCTGAAGGAGCTCCAAGGTTATGTAGACTAATCTTACGCCATGACCCCTGTGGATCATGGGGAAGGATTTGAGCCATTCCACTCTACCCAGGGTCTTATTCCATTGAAGCTGTCCTAGAGTTACCACACAGTAGTAGTTCTCAAACTTTTTGGTCTTGGTACCCCTTAACACTCTTAAAAATCACTGAGGACTCTGTATTACTTTTCTTGTTTCTGCTGTAACAAATTACCACACACTTATGGCATAAAACAATGAAATCATATCACCTTACAGTTTTGAAAGTCAGGAAGTACAAAATAAGTCTCCCTGGGCTAAAGTTAATGTGTCAACGGGGCTGATTCCTTCTGGAGGCTTTGAGGAGAGTCTCTTTCTGCATTTTTTGCAGCTTCTTGAGGCCGCCTGTATTTCTTGACTCATGATCTGGTCCCCCACGCCTCTAATCTCTGCTTCTATCATCACATCTCCCACTGCTCTCTCTGATCACCTACCTCTTATAAGGACCTGTGTGATTACATCAGCCCCATCCGGATAATCCAGAGTAATCTTCATTTCAGGTCTTTAATCATATCTATAAAGTTCTCTTTGCCACATAAAGTACCATTCAGAGGTTCTGGGGATTAGGATGTGGACAATTTTAGTGGACTGCTATTGAGCCTACCATAGATCTCAAAGAGTTTTTATGTGGATTATATCTATCAATGTCTGCCATGTTAGAAATTAAAGCAAAGGTTTAGACAGCATTTATTTATTCATTCACTAAAAAATAATAACAAACCCATTAGAGGTAAGTGTAAAAATATATTTTAGTGAAAAATAATTTTATTTTCCAAAACAAAAAGTAAAGGCAGCAAGAATGGCATTATATCACATGTTTACAAATCTCTTTAATGTCCAGGTTAATAAAAGACCGCTATTGTAATATTTTTTTGCTTGAAGTCTATAAAGAAAATCTAGCCTCATACAGATATGTAGTTGGAAAAGGAAGATATATTTTAATAGCTTTTTCATGTAATTGTGGATATTCTTCTTTGATACTACACTAAAATTCAACAAATGGCAATTTCTTCTTTTGAAAAAGATTTTATTTATTTATTTGAGAGGGGGAGAGAGAGAGAGCACAAGAGCAGGGGGAGGGAGAAGCAGACTCCCCGCTGAGCAGGGAGCCTGATGACGTGGGGCTCAATCCCAGGACCCTGGGATGACGACCTGAGCTGAAGGCAGACGCTTAACTGACTGAACCACCCAGACGCCCCTCAACAAGTGGCAATTTCTAAAGGTTAGTTGCAATATGGAATCTGAAAACATACCCATGAATTTTTCATCCTCTGTTATAGTAAACCCATTGGTCTACTTCAAATCCATTTTGATTGGCTCTTTTACCCACGCATGATTTTGTAACATTGTATTAAAATAACGGTCATTGGAAAATATCGGTTCATTAAGCTATGCAGATCTTCTATCTATTGACACATTTCATTACATAAAATTTAAAATCACAGTCATTAATATCACCACAAGTTTACGGGAAAAGTCTTTTAGAATTAGGAAGCTATCAACAAGTTTTCCAAAATTCTAACTTTTCCAATTTTTGCTGGAAAACTCAAATGTTATCTTTGGCAGCTAATACTGTCTGTTGATTCCCTCAAAGTGACAGGCTCTCTTGGTTTATTTTTGAGACAATGTCTGCCTAATACCCAAGTCCAAATAACCATAGTCAGTCAGCTCTTCTTTCAGATAAAAAGGATGATCCATGGGGGAAACAAGTAGCTAGTTAGCTTACAACTCAAACAATCACAAACTGTTTTTCCTCAAAACAATCATCATAATTTAGCATGCCACATAAGGGTTTTATGTATACTTCTTATTTTGTCACACAGCATATTAAAAAGGTATGCACTTAGGGGTTGAGAACTAATAAAATTAATTTTTATCACTTAATCAAGAACATTCTTAAATGGAATTGGCTTTGGTTTTATAATGGTTTTTAACATTTGTTTCTTTTACTGTGACTTCCTGGCCATTTGGTACCACTGCCTGGTTTGTGCTAAAGAGCCAGCAGTTGGTACACGATTATCTTTGCAATATCATGACAAATGTCAAGACAAGACAAAGGCAAATATCTTAGTACTATTATGAAAATAGTTTTGACCTCAACAGATTCCTTGGAAGATCTCATCTAATCCAGGAATGTGTTTGCAATCAGGAGCTGCCTCTGTGATTTCTAACAATCAAGGATTCCAGATCATTCCTACCATGTTCACTATCTCTTGCAGTACCAGCTTTGTATGGCAGCAGTTTTCAAAGTGTGATCTGTAGACCCCTGGGGGTCCCCAAGACCAATCAAATAGACAAAGCCAAGGAGCATTTTACAAATTAAACGATCATTCAAATAGTATGTGCCAACAACACTGATAGTTTCTGTTGATTCTGTCTTGTCCTTAAGTCTTTAGGCCAGCTCTTATTTTCGCTATTAAGGCAACTCCAGCAAGATTTGGAACTCGAGTTGGCTGGAGGGCAGAGTATGTTCAGATCCTTCTTGCAACTACTTCTTCAACAGGAATAACCTACGCAATGCAATCCATCTTGGAGACATTCTGGTTTGCATCCCCAGAATCACACTGTGTCTCATGCCAGAAGGCCTTGCTAACTCTGATTGCTAAGGAGATAAAAATAGATCATTAAATAGCAGAGAAAACCAGAATGATTTCTAAAAATAAATACTAATTAGATACATTTTTTAAAACAAATGTTTAGTGCCTTGTTTTCCCTTCAATGTTAATTTATGACCTTACTGCCTATTATTAATAAGTCTTTTTTACCAGTGTTGGTAACTTGATAATTTATAAAACACTTTTAGATACATTATCTCATGTGATTCTTGCCATAAATCTAAAAGGAATATCCATTTTAGAGATTATAAAAAAACAAACAAACAAACAAACAAGCTCGGGGAAGGTAACTGATTTACCCAAGTACTCTCTGCTAGTTTTCTATTGCTGTGTAATCAATTACCATAAACTTAGCAGCTTAAGACAGTACAAATCTATTATATCAAAGTGTCTGTGCATTAGGAGTCTAGGCACAAGTACGCTGGGCCTTCTACTCTGAAGGGCAGTGTCGTGTGAGGCTCCGGGTGCTCTTCCAAGCTCACATGGGGGCTTGAAGAACTCGGTTCTTTTTAGGACTGAGGATCCTATTTTCTTGCTGACTATTAATCAGAGGTCAGCCTTAGCTCCTAGGGGCCTTCATTGGGTCCTAGACACATGGCCCTCTTACAATTATCGCAGCTTCTTTCTTCAAACCCAACAGAAGCATCTCTCTCCAGGGGCTATAATTGAGTCTCATATAATGTAATGTAACAACACTACCTATCCCAGAACCATTGCCACTGAATGAATATAAACTTTCCAAGGGAACCACTATTCCCTCACACGCTCAGGTTCCACACACAAGGGGATCATACAAGGTGTGTACACCAGGGGACAGGAATCTTGGAGGCCATCTTACAATTCTGCCCTCCATCCATCCACAGATCAGTTATAAGGATCAGAATTCAGAGCCAAGTGATCCAGCAGTATTCCATGTGAGCTGAAGAGATGGGGTTTCAGGAGGAGCCTTGGGCTCCTACACACCTGTCCTTTATCACACCCATTTCCCTTGTAGAGCTTCTCTTCAAAGTCAGTGAGCCCTCCCCTCCCCCATAGAAGATGTAGTTGAAATATATTCAGCAAGACCAAGATGGAGCAACTTGATCTTGGTTGGAACCAGTCTGATGTAGGTCAGGAAGGTATCCTGAGTGCCAAAGGACAACACCGCTGATTGTGGCATCCTCCTGGGTTGCTGAGGTATCTTTTCTCCTTGTGCACAGATAAAGCTTGGCCTGTCTGTTTGTAGCAACCAAGTTCCTTTCACTTCGTAGTCCTTCTAGTGACTGTGTTCAGAACACAACACTGCACCAGCCTCCCCCATGTCCAATCCTGGTTGTTCGGAGGTTCTTTTCCCATGTCCAGCAATTCTAAGTCATCTTATGGTATGGCTCCATGACCTGGGATTGTCCTCCTGGGGAAGTCATCACTAGCTGTCCAACAATATTTGTTCTTCATGGGCATAAAGCTAAATATTTCCCAGCCTCCCTTGTGATTAGGTACAGCCACAGGGCTCAGCCCTACCCAGTGCAATGTGAGCAGAAGTGATGTGGGCCATTTCCTGCCCTGGCCCATAAAAAGTCTCCACACTTGCTCCTCTATGCTCTTTCCCCTTATTTGGCTAGTTGTGGATGATGATGAGGTCTTCAGACATGATGAAGCCACAGTTGGAAGGAACCCGTAGATGGGAGGAAAGTGGCTCCCTCAATTCTCTCGGAATACTTACATGAGAAAAATACAATCTTCTGTGGTCTTGAGGCATTTCCTATTTAGGTTTATTTGTTACCTTAACCTAACTTACACTAACACGTTCTCTTCTGCTTCCACGGCTCCTAACCCAGTGCGGACCACAGAGTAAGCAGCTGGTCAAAGAAAGAATAAGTGAATATTTGTACCTATTCAGAATCCTGCCATCTTCTATTTATTTTCTTCTTGCAACCCAACATAATTTTATCACAGCAAACAATGAGTGCCCCAAAACATTTAGCGTTGGTATTTAATGTTCTTGGTACTGATCATAGATGCCCTTGATGTTACATTGAATTTCTTGACCAATTTCATCACCTGAAAGGCATTTTCCTGTTTGGGGGCTAGCTGGGAAACATGAGCAGAACTGCCGTGGCATGTTGCCAACCAAGAATCTTGATTTCAATTTGGATTCTTCTGTTTATAATAGTAAGAGCTATGATTTCTCAAGTACCTAATGTAGAACAGGAGATAGAGAGATAGATAGATAGATAGATAGATAGATAGATAGATAGATAGATGATAGATAGATGATAGATAGATAGATAGATATAGATGATAGATAGCTAGATAGCTAGATGGATAGATATGGGCTGGCATACACATACATGCACACATGCATACATACCTATACATTCTTTGTGTGTGTGTGGTGGAGGGAACAGAGATTTTTAAAAAGTTCATTTCATTTCTTGACGTGTTTCTGTCACATAGGTATATTCTTAATCTGAACAATGAGCCTGCAATATTGGTACTGCCATCATTTTGTCCATGATTTGTGCGTGCTCTCGCTCTGCCTCCCACGTTTGCGCCCTCCGCTTCTTCTGTTGTGCATTGCAGCAGTAATTCTAACAGAACCCGGTCTTCTGAGCCTAAGAGATAACAAAGAAATAACTCGTCTAGTGGAACAACCACGGGGATGGGGAGTTTAGATAAATACTCTTATTATTAAATTGCGCAGATCTCTTTGGACCCAGGACCTAGCGTTTCCCACCTGCCCACTCCTACACTTCTGCTGTCAGATCTGGATTTAGACATGTGGTGGTGTATGCATAGAACAAGAGAATTTGTGAGTGTGGATTCAGCCAGGAAAGGTGAGGCTGGGCTTGGATCTGAAGGCACCCCAGCTTCTATCCCCCTTTACCTCTCTTTCCCCGGGAAAACAGTCGTCAGTAAAAAGAAGATATATGGATTGGAACGTTTTTTAATTGACTTTAAATCCAATATGATGTGGGGGCACCTATGTGGCTCAGTTGGTTAAGCGTCTGACTCTTGATTTCGGCTCAGATCATATCTCGGCTCAGATCATGATCCCAGGGTGGTGAGATTGAGCCCTGTGTCGGGCTCCATGCTTAGCATGGAGTCTACTTGAGATTGTCTCTCTCCCTCTGCCCCCCTCCCACTGTTCACACACCCTCTCTCTCTCAAGTCCAACATCATGCAGATGTAGTTATACAAATGACTACCTGTGTAGGTAGGACAGTATGTGGGACAAAAAAATGGGAGGATGAAGGTGGAGAAGGACACTCCCTACAACCAAATAACAACGAGCTTTAAATGGTCCAGAGCCACCCCACAGGGTTGTGCAGGCTGGGGGCTGTGTGCCACCTGAACAACTGTACATGGCGATCTTGAAAGAGTCTGAAATCCCCTCCTCTTGGACAAATGGCAAAGGCACACCCAGCCAGGCTCTCCTTGAAGTGACCCAAGTGACCCAAGCTCCTTGGAGCAGCCCCTCTCCAATCAGATTGCAAGTCCTCCCAGGATAAGCGCAGATATCACACATTCCTTTCATACACTGTGTCCCATCCCGTCTTCGTGTCCTGTGTGTGATACCACACGTGTGACGGTATCACGCATGATGGGTGTGTGGTGGGATCTGATTTTTTTTTAAGGGGGAAAGAAGTGATTTGAAGCTGGAATAAACCTCTTAGGAAATTCCAGTCAGTAGGCTTTTTGTTTTGGTTTGATGTTTTTGCCTCTTTCCTTGGTAGTTTGATCTTGAGGTTAATATTAAAAGGATGTTAGAAAGACTTCTACGAAGATCTAAAAGATGAGAAAATGACAGATGCTTTCTGGGTCAGGCTGAGTTTGTTTTGAAAACTGAGCCCGTATCAAGTTTGGTGATGGGACCGTAGCGAAGCAGAGTGATGCAGGGGGTCAACAGTATGGCAGAGAGTCTGGGGGCTTGGTGATGGGGCGGTGGAGACAGGGATCGCTCCACGGGAAGCGGGGAGAGGAAGGAGAGAGGTTGCTAGGCAACTTTCCAGGGCAGAGGAGAGAAACCTTGAGGGAGGAGACGCGTTCAAAAGTGCTGTTTGTGCCGTGGGTGGCTATCTGTGGCCGGAACAAACAGACCTGAGAGGTGGGTCACACCTAGTTGGCAGCAGGCTGTTCAACCCGAGCTGCTTCCTGCATAATAAACACTCAGGAAGAGTCAAGGGCACAGAGCCCCAGGAGAAGTGTGGCAAACGGTCTGATTGGCAGCCAGGGTACAAAATAAAAATGAAAGCCGTTTGTTCTAGAATTCGTGCCACAGAAGAGATAATGGCAGGGCCGTTGGCACTGACAGCTGTGGTTAAAAATACGTCCACTGAGTGCCAACCGGGTACCTGGCACTGTGTTCCTTGCCAGAGGAAACAAAGGTGAAGTCGACACGATCCTGGTCCACAGGCAGCTCTCCATCTCACGGAACAGGAAGGCCCGAAGGTGTGTGCATTGCTAATTAGCGGGAGTTATGGGATAGAAAACAAAGCTGAATAATGAAGAACTAGGCTTCAAATCCCAGTCTGCATCACGCCAGCCGTGGGACCCTAAGCTCTCATCTATAAAACACAAGGATAAGAGTACCCATGTCTTAGGGTTGCCATGAGAACTGAATGCATTGACAATTATAGAGTGCTAAGGACAACGTCTCGCAAACAGTAGGGTTTTAAGTCAGCTCCAGACAGAGGTAAAGAGCCAGGGCCTTGAGTGTAGTATTGAGCGTGGCGTCAGCCCCTTTCCGCACACACACTTTTATAAAGGTGGTGCCCGGTGGGGGTACCCCTGTGATGCTGGGACCCGCCTACCTCCCAACTGTTCTATCTGGTGGCTCTTTGATTCTCCTACTGAGCATTGCACATCATGGTAAGACACCTTCCCTGGGTGAAGGAAGTTGTGTTTCTCAAAACCAGCTACGCAGCCTCGGTAGACCTGAGTCAGGGGTCAGTGCACTCAGCTCTCCCTCTTATTTGCTTTTTCTGTCTCCCGGAACGAGGACAAGCACAGGCCAGCCGTGGTGCATTTCCTTTGCCATCAGTACCTCATCTGTCTGCCCGGGGTCCATTTCCTCTTCTTCTCCATCTCCCAAACCCCTAGCCGCACAACTTAGTGAGGCTGCCGCCAGTTTTCCCTGGAAATGCACTCGTGAGAAGGCACACATTGGCATTTTTTCATTCCTACCTTCCTGCCCGGGTAAGAATATTGCCTATTGAACAAAAATATATTTAGATCCACATATCAGCACACGATGTTCTTTGTTGTCCCAGCCACGTCCCCTGCAAGGGTTCCCACAACACTTGGCTGGCAGGACCCAGAAAGAGAAGAGCCAGAATGTCAGTTGAACAACGGACAGGGTATTCACGGCACACTTTGCAAAAGAGAGAGAAGGGGGATGTCACAAAGGAGGCAGAGGGAAAGTCCTGAAAATGCATTTCTTCTGCAGGCCCAGGCTGCCTTACGCCCACCCTCAATTCTGTCCCATAGCCATCAGGGGCCATGGCTCCAGGGTCCCTTTCACCCAGGACCCCTCTGACTGAGAGCGCACTCTCTAACCTCGTTATTTTCCCGGAAAGAGAAAATGATCAGACGATGCATAGTCCCAGTGTTTAGCCTCACAGGAGCAGTTCTGGTCAATTCAGATAAAGGCTGAGTTTCAGAGTTCTCTCACTTGATTCTAAGCTCGAGGGCATTCGACTGGGGATGTGTAGAAATCTCTCTATTAATGCCTGACTCCTGCAGCAAACCATAATTTTTGTGTCTAAGTACCAGGGCCTCTTCGGGGAGATAGTGAAATGCCACACTCCTTCCGTGTACACAGACTCTCTTTGGGGCCTCTGTGGTCTGCTGACTCTCTCCATCCTCACCCATCTGTTAGGCTGGCCTCGGGCCCACTTACAAGTTTGTTTGACCCTTGACCTCAGGCACACATCCAAGGCCACATGGGCTTAGATGGCCAATCTGAGTAATGCCGGAGGTGCCATCTGTCCTGCAGGAAGACCATCTTCTGTGTCCGTCCTAAAGCATTGGCTCCATATTTTAATCACAGCTGGTAACTAATATTTGCCAAAATGAAAGATACCTGAACAGTAAGGCCAAGAAGGCACGCGATTCAGGGGCAACTTTAAATATTAGCTAGACATTTCGAGCCATAGGAGGAGTTCCTGTGAAAAGTATGGTAATAACAAAATAATAATAAGTAAAATTAGAAAATTGCTCAGGAATGAGGAATTGCCAAGACACATAGAAAAACCCAGAAAAATTCCTGGACCTTGGGGAATGACTCAGCAAAGGGTTTTCTCAAAAATCACAACTACTCAAAAGGTCTTTCAAGTCCTCTTCATGGATCATTCGCATTGAAGCCAACATATTCCACATTTACTCATCTCAAAATATGCCCAGGTTTCTCCTAGAAGAATCAGAAACTCCAGTATTTCAAGCAATATTTAGAAGTCCCAGAAGGGAAGTGACTACTACTCTTTACCCAAGCCCTGGAGTGAGAGGGTCGAAAGACAGTTTTCTGCTCCAAAAACCTATGGGCAGAATTGGAAGCAATTGCTAGAAAAGCCATTTTCAAAACAATCCCCAAACTTGTATTTATCAAATGAGTTTATCAGACATGACTGGCCAGAAGCAGAAAATAACTTGGTTCCTTCCTACAAGGGCCCCCTTAGAGCCCACTGGGCCCTCGGTCCTCCCCATCCTGAGTGACACCCCAGGCAGATTTTATAATGCCCCCAGTCCTTCTCAGATATTAAGAGTTCCAGGCCAGACCAATGCAATCTTATACCCATGTTTTGTTTTCTCCTGTTTATTTAAAGTTCCTCTCTTTTCCTCCACTTGGGCCTGCCTTAGGTTGGGAATTTACCGGGGGGGAAGTGGGGAGAGGAAGAGCTTTGAACATCTTAGTCAGGAGGGAAGAAGCCCTCTATCTCCTTAACTTCCCTTCCAGTTCACTGTGTCTGGTTCAAGACCCTTAGACTTGGGCTCAGAACAAGAAGGATTAGGGGAAAGAGTTTGAAAGACCTACATATTTTTATTTTATTTTATTTTATTATGTTACATTTGTTACCATACAATACATCATTAGTTTTTGATGTGGTGATCCACGATTCATTGTTTTTGTATAAGGATCTCCATAGATGTCATCCAGTGTTAGTTCTCCCTAGGAAAAGATTCATTATAGTGCGGTGGGGCAACTGAAGAACAAAGATGGTATATCACTGGCCCAAGTTAGAATTCCCAACTCTGGAGTTCAATGGCAAGGAGAAGCCGTTGATAACTCATTTGCCCCTTATGACCTCCCAAAGCATCAGGCAATGCCCCAACCTGCCATACCCAGCGGTCCTCTCTGCCAGTGTCCCTTTTGAGATGACTTGCTGTTGGATTTCCTCCGTGTGGTCAAAACCAGTGTGTTCAGCTATTCGCTGAACTGTCTTGTCTTTCCCCTCTGTAGCTAGCCAGCGATTCAGCCAGTCTCTGGTCTTTAGATTTTCAGACATGCGTGAGGAAGCAGACCCTGGAGTCCCCAGATGTCCAGGGACACATGGCAAACCCCCTGAAAAGTTCCCTTGGCTCACTCAGCTCTATGTGAAGGAAACGCCCCACACCCTGACAACTCTCCAAAGAAATTCTCTCTCTCTCTGATTTTTGCCTCTTTCAAGGATTTTTTATATACTTCAAGGTGGGCTATGAGCTAAGACTCACAAGCTCTTAGCATTTCTTCTGTGGGTGGTATGACATCTACTGTTCTTAGCCTTGTGGGAACTTGGCCAAAACTGAAAACAGAAAGAACCTTAGAAGCCACATTTAACATCCTGTGATACATGCCAGAGGTAATACTCTCTAATGCATAACTCTGTCTTTCGTGTTCTTCTTCCTCCACATTAATTAATTAACTAATTAATTAATGGAAGGATGGATGGGGAGGAGAGACAAAAAGAAAAAGACAGAAAGGAAAAAGAGAAAATGAAAGAAAGAGGGGGAAAAAAGAAATGAAGGAGAGAGAGAGAGAAAAGGACCAGATTGAGTATTGACCTCATCGATGTAACTAACATGATAGGAAGCCCTCTTTGTGAATAATACATAATGGTTTATGAGGCTCTTTGTTGAATCTTTTAACAACAGTTTTTTAAGAAAGATGTTGTTAGCATTTTACAGATAAGGAAATGAAGAGGAATCTCAGGGTATCTCTAACTTGCAAAGGTGCTCACAAATGGAAGGGACAGCTTTCCACCAGATCGCTATTATTCCACAATCAACAAACATCTGAAGCCTTGTCTGTATTTGGCACCTAGGCTCTTGCACACCCCTGGTTCTCCCTCTCTCTCTGGCCATTCCTTCTCAGTCTTGCCAATTTGCCCTCATCCTCCCAACCTCTAAACACCTCTAAGCTCAGGCCTTAGACCTCTCTGCTGTCCTACCTCCACTCACCGTCCGGTTAAGCTCATCTGGATTGGTGGCGTTTAGTGTCATCTATCTGCGGGCGACTCCCAAAGTTACATCCCTGGTCCAACTCTCCCCACTATCCAGCCACTTTCTCGCTCTTTCAAACATTAGATGTCCCAAGCTGGGCTCCTGCTATTCTGCCCTGAACCTACTTCTTTTTGTAGTCTTCCTCATTTTAGTAAGCGGTAAGCCCATTCTTACACTTGCTCAGAACAGAAACCTTGGAAGCATCTCTGGCTCCTTTCTTTCTCTCATGTCCTATATCTCCAATGCATCAGGCAGTCTTTCAAAGTATATCTGGAATCCAACTACCTCTCGTCACCTGCACTGCTGCACGTTGGTCCAAGTCACCAGCATCCCATCTGAACACCGCAGTAGCCCCAACTGGTCACCCTGCTTCTGCCCCAACCTCTTGAGCTTACTATCCACATAGCAGCCCAGAGTCTGATCCTTTTTTTAAATGTTTTTATTTGTGTATAGATGACACACAATGTTACCTTAGTGTCAGGTGTACAACATCGTGATTCAACTTCTTTATACGTTATGTTATGCTCACCTCAAGTGTAGCTACCATCTGTCACCATATATTGCTATTACAATATCATGGACTATATTCCCTGTGCTGTGCCCCTTATTCCTGTGATTTATTCATTCCATAACCGGAAGCCTGTATCTCCCACTCCCCTTAACCCTTTTTGCCCAACATCCCATCCTCCTCCCCTCTGGCAACCATCCATTTGTTCTCTGTATTTAAGGTCTGATTCTGCTTTTTTGTTTGTTTATTCATTTGTTTTTTTAGATTCCACTTATGAGTGAAATCATACGTATTTGTCCGTCTCGGTCTGACTTATTCCACTTAGTAAAATACCCTCTAGGTCCAACCTCATTGTCTCAAATGGCATCATCTCATCCTTTTTAAGGCTGCCTAATATTGAGGCACCTGGGTGGCTCAGTCGTTAAGTGTCTGCCTTTGGCTTAGGTCATGATCCCGGGGTCCGGGGATCGAGCCCCGCATCGGGCTTTCTGCTCCACGGGAAGCCTGCTTCTCCCTCTCCCGCTCTCCCTGCTTGTATCCCTCTCTCACTGTCTCTCTCTGTCAAATAAATAAATAAATAATTTTTTTAAAAGGCTGCCTAATATTCCTTTGTATAAATCTACCACATCTTTCTTATTCATTAATATATCTGTGAACATTAGTTTACTTCATATCTTGGCTATTGTAAACAATGCTGCAATAAACATAAGGGTGCACATATCTTTTCGAATTAGTGTTCTCATTTTCTTTGGGTAAATACCCAGTAGTGGAATTATTGGATCATATGGGATTCCTATTTTTAATATTTTGAGGAGCCTCCATACCGTTTTCCACAGTGGCTGTACCAGTTTGCATTCCCACCAACAGTGCACAAGTATCCCTTTTCTCCACATCCTTGCCAACACTTGTTATTTCTTGTCTTTTTTATTTTAGCCACTCTAAGAGGCGTGAGGTGATATCTCATTGTCACAACCATAATGCAAATCAAAGTTTGATGCTTTTGAAATGCTAGTCAGATCATGTCAGAACTCTGCAGAAACCTCCCCCTGCCCAGTGGTTTTTCATCATACTTGGAGTAAAACCCAAATCCTTCTAAGATCTATAGGCACGCATGTGCAGACTGCAAGCTTCCTCTCCAACCCCCTGGCCTACCATGTACTTGAATTCTTATGCCGCAGTTGCCCTGGCCTTTCCCGTCCCTTGAAACTGCCACATCCGCCCCCACCTGACCACTTTGCATGTATTCTCTCTGTCAGGAATGCTCTTTTCCCACAAAATCACACACAGCTTCAGACCTTTACTTATGTGTCACCTTTTTGATGGGCTCCCCACCTCTGCCACTCTGTATCAGACGCTGGTATATCACACCCCAGATCCTCTTGGTTTCTCCTATTTCCAGGGCTCTGGGCCACCCGTTCTGCCCCAGGTGCCACCGTAGCATCCAACCCGGTGGGGGTTCCCACCAACGTCATGTGGATACAACCCAGCAGCCCCTCCCCTCGGGCCCACACCATATGCCTCTTGCTTTACATTTCAGGCCTTCCCTACCTGTGCAAGGTAGCAGATGCCACAGGACCTGCTCCCAAATTGCAGAAGTTAACGCCCCAGTGGGATACAGGAGCTCACAGCAAATCCTTCCCCCTTCCTCACTTCAGACAGAATGCCCTGAGACATAACGGTTCTGATGGCCTTTCAGAAGTCGGTCCTGGGAGATGCAGAAATCGGTTGCACTTGACGCCAAGCAGTGACTCCCATGGAATGCATTCTTGCATTGATTCTCCCCGCTTTCCTGCCTCACCACTCCTGTCCCTTGCTCTGACTTCCCTAGAATTTTCTCACCAACAAAGCACATAAGCTTTAGTTTTAAGTGCTGTGTTCTGTGAAATGCACCTTCTAAAATGGTAAGCTCCTTCCTTTCCCAACACACACACACACACACACACACATACACACACACACACACAGAGCTTCCTATCTCTTCTCTTCTTTATAGTTCATCTCGGTACTTCTCATAATATACTATACCATATATACTGATTTATTTCATTTACTGTTTGTCGCCTTGTCAAAATAGAATCTCCATGATTTTTTCTATTTTGTTTACTGTTGCATCCCTAGCCTCTTCAATTTCAGTGACTAATATAAAATCACTACTAATAACTGCCACTTACAGAATAGCTATTCTCCACCAAGAGTGGAATTATATAAAATAATGTAAAATACAGTAGCTGCTCAATAAATATTTGTTGAATAAATGAGTATGAAAAGGAGCTGAATCTGAAAAAAACAAAACAAAACAGAAAAACAGAAAACCAATGTCTACATAACTGACAGGGAGGAAGTAAGTGCCTGAGGCAGAACAGAACCAGAGATCATGCTGTGCAGAGGGCCTCATGGGAGAGCCTTGGAGCTCAATGACAGGCTAATTATTGCATGTCCTGGTGGGTGAGACAGTGTGGGGGTCCTACAGTGAAGTGACACTAGATTCACTTATAGTTTATGCTTATGAAACTGAATAAAACTAGCTTCAAGTATCTTGAAAAAAACATATTTTGCTTTCATCAGTTTTGATATTTTCCAAATCTTTAATGTAGACTTAATTTATATTGTTTTACATTTGGGAGTAAAGTGTACTATGACATCGGATAACATCTTTGCTACTTAAAAAAAAATTTCCTAGTAGTTCTATAACGTTCTACTTGCATTTTACCCAGAAAATCACCTTTCATCAGAAGAAAATGCTAAAACTGTATCAAATGTTTCACAGGTTCAAGGCCGATATAAATAAATTCCAAATGGGAAAATTCACTTCACACATCATCCTTGTGGGATTAGGAGGAGTTATCCTGCCTTTCACATCCCCTGCCAAGGCAAACAGAGGTGCCTTTCTGATCAGTTTGGAAATCAGCCATATCAAGAGGCTCTTACAACAGTCAAGCAATATTTATTTGAAATACAGACTGCCTATGAAAGATCTAAAATTACTTGTCTACTGGAAACAAGATCAATACAAAATAATAGTATATTATGAGTGACTCTGACTCTACAGAACACTTTATTTTATCTTGAGCAGAGTACACTGCACCAGGAAAGTTTCTAATGAAGGAATCAGTGCATTTCTGAAGAAAAGAAAATCTGTTAAGGCTAGGATTTCAAATTGTTATTGCAAAAAAAAAATTGTTATTGCAGAAAAATCTACAGACATAGTATATCTAGATTTCAGCAAGACTTTTGACTAAGTCAGTCATGATATCCTCTCATGGACAACAAGGAGAAATGAAAGTCTTCCTCGTATAGCTAGCATGAGGGTTACAGAGAGAAAACATTGTTACTATTATTATTATTTTATATAATTCCATTCTTGGTGGAGAATAGCTATTCTGTAAGTGGCAGTTATTAGTAGTGATTTTATATTAGTCACTGAAATTGAAGTATTAACTGAAGTCTTATCATGTGTAAGATGAGTTAAATGCATCCAGGACCCCCTAGAGGGCAGAACAGGGCTTGTCACATCCCAGCTGAGGGGCTAAGTCCAGGGGTAAGATTGGGATAAGTCTGCAGCTGGGACCCTCGCACACTGGTAGGTGAAATTAGTTTCAGGAGGGTGACTGGCCTGGGACAAGACCAGGTAAGAGCTCCTGGTCAGAAAACAGTCGAGCAGAAAGCAAATCAGTGGTCACATGGAGATGGGAGGTAAAAGGGGCACAGGGAAACTTTGGGGAGTGATAGATACATTCGTTATCTTGATTGTGGTGACAGCTTCATGGATGTATATGTACATCAAAACCCATCACACTGGGGCACTTTGGTGGCTCAGTCGGTTAAGTGTCTCCCTTCAGCTCGGGTCATGATCCCGGGAGCCTACTTCTCCCTTTCCCTCTGCCTGCCGTTCCCCCTGCTGTGCTCTCTCTCTCTGTCAAATAAATAAATAAAATCTTTTTAAAAATTAAAAATGTTTTTTAAAAAACTCATCACACTGTTCACCTTACTTTTGTTCAGTTTATGGCATATCACTTACACCTCAATAAAGATGGAAGGGAGAGGATAAGAGGGAAGAGAAAAGGAAAGAAAAAAAGAAAGAATCAGGTCTAGGCAGGGATGTTAAGGAAGCTAGCCCTGGTCAGGAGCTGGTGGTCACTCCAGCATGAGATCGGAGTTAGTAGAGCTGAAGGCAAATGCAAAGGTGCAGACATGACCAGTGTGTTCTGATGTCCGGTCAAGATTGAGGGAGACATTACTGGGTGAGCAAGATGAGTGTGTCTCTGACAGTTGCTACAACTTGATGCTTTTTCTTTGCAAATTTCTTCATGCCCCTCAACACTTAAAAGGGACTTCAGTCAGATCCAGGTAATGGAACTTACTGGGTACCATATTCAAGTGCCATATCAGAAATGGCTGTCTTGGGAGATCGTGAGCCCCCGTCACTGGCAGTGTTGAAATGAATGTTGAGTGATCACCTGCCTGATATAGCAAACCATGCTGCTTAATCACCTACGAAACTGGGAAAATTCTTCTACTCCTACCCCCGTCCCAGAACTACTGAATCAGAATCTTCAGGGGGTGGAAACTGGATACCTTCTTTTTTTTTTTTTTAACTCCCCAGGTGATTCTGAGGCAGCCTCTGTTTGGGATCTGCTGCTATAGACTTGGACTCAACTATCACTGTAGTTCTTTCTAATTCTAAGATTCTATGATCCAATGAATACCAGACAAAAAGCCCCATGGAAAAATATTTCAAAGTGTGGGGACCCCAAGGTCCTGACTCCAAGCAGCAACAAATATGTGTAAATAGCTTAGCCTATCCAAACCGTATTCATCCCTGAAGACTTGGTGAATGTATCCATTCTTCCTGCCCTCTTCCTAAGTCCCCTGTGGCCTCTTCTCCCTCCTCTGAGCTATCCATAGCACCAGAAATCTCAGCCTTTGTTTTAAGGGGAAAGGGGAAGGAGAGGTCACTTCTCTAGTGTTGTCTTGCATTGTCTATTGGGGGATTCAATAGACCCAATTAATAAAGCCCTGCATGCCAGCAAGTTACAAAGTAATTGAGAAAGCAGACAAGGTGAAAGGGCATAGGGAGACCACTGCGGCATCTTCATTGTTGAGACACCTGCTATTAGACCAGCAGAATTCACAGCATAGTCCCATCACAAGCAGCACTGGGGAAGGTGCTTTTCCATAAGACAGCGTCTGCCCTTTCACAATTTGTATCACAGAGGAGCAGAGCAAAGCAAGTGCCTTCTCTGAGCAGCCGAGCTCCCAAGGGGAACGGGAAATGAAGGGGTTTGGCTCTGTGCACCCAGTGTCTCCTTCATGGCTTTCCAATTAGAATACGTTCTTCCTCCTCTCTTGAGAGGGTTGGGTAGGGAGAAGCCAGCAGTGTTACGTGGATGGACTTTCTCCATGTGAGATGAGCCCTCCAAAGTGGGAAGGAAGCCTTCCTGCCTCCCCCAACACTTTCTTATTCCTCTCTTGTATATATATATCTTGGCTCCTCAATGGACTTGTAAACAATGAAACACAGGGATTATGCATTGTCTTCTTTAGATGCTTTCTCCAAAGTGCCTGGAGCTGTGCTGCGCGTATTGTGGATTTTCGGGACAAACAACCCAGAAACAAGAAACAGGGAGAAGGCCGGAAGAAAGGGGGAAACATATGATGGTGATTCATAAGCGTATCTGAAGGATGAGTGAAGCACGAGTGGTTAAGGGCTTTTAACTCAAAAGGCAGATGGCCTGAGTTCATCCTACTTCCACCCTTCACTAGCTCTATCACTCTGGGAAATTTGCCAAAATTCTCTCATCTGTACCTACCATAGAGGGTTATTGTGAGCATGGGATAGACTTTGTCCAATCAAGAGGTTAGAACAGGATTGGTAAACTATGGCCTGCAGTCAATCGATCTATTGCCTGTTTTCATAAATAAAGTTTTATTGGAACCCAGCCACACCCACCATTCATTTATATACTGCCTTCAACTGCTTTCACACTACAACGGCAGACTTGAGTAGTTGAAACAGTTCTTATGTCCCACAAAGCCTGAAATATTTACTATCCTTTATAGAAAATTTGCTGACCAATCCTGGCTTAGAACACAAGAGCCCCATTCTTTATCCCTAAGAAGTAGAAGACTCGGTAGATGTGTCACCTCTTTAAAGTAGTCCTCAATTTTCACAATTAGACTTGGGTACTTCCTCCCTTTTGTCATTCCTAGCACCTCCAACCCACTTTTACAGCACTTTTCACAGGGCATTGTCTCATTGGTCTTGGCTTTCTCCATTGAACACCGTGATTCTTCAGACTGGGGCTGTGTCTTATTCATTGTTCTAGCTTAGTGCCTTAGACAGAATTGATCCCCAGGAAATGCTTGCTCAGTTCATGTATTAACCAGAAATATATGCCCACACAGTATAAACCCTCAGAAACAAATGACTGCAAACCTACTAAGTGACAAAGGCTAGAGTTCTAAGCAATTCTCTCTGGACTGTGTCCCCACTGCTGTGACTGAGGCAGATTTCCAGGTCCTCGCCTTTGCCTCCTTATTGCTCTTCTCCCACTTCCCAGTGTCTGTCTGTAGAAGGTGCTGGAACAGTGGCAGCTCTGCCCACATTGATCAGCTTGCAATCTACAACTGGCATCCCTTTTCATTCCTTGTGATGTCATCAGCTTTCCCTCCTACCCTCAGAAGTCCATGCCAAGACATGGCAGCCAAGAGGGCATCATCAGTCTCCGGGCTGATATTCCCTGTGGGAGCTGAGGAATGTTCCCACCCTTGCATTCTGTAGCAGGTGTGCAGGGGCATTCTTATCATGCTTCTTGTGGAGCTGCATCTGCTCCCAGTTTTCAGAGCTTCTGATCATTTTCAAGACAAAATGTTAGCCTATATTTATCCATCACATCACCAAAGCTGGCCCTTGAAATTTCTGACCAGGAAACATTTGAGCTGTGCTGTTAACGAGCTCAGTGACCTCAGCACCTCCCTGATCCTTGACTTCTTCCTCTGTAAAAGGAGGGGAGATGGTCACAACCCCACCCCCACCCCAGCTCTGACACACTGAGTGCCTCTATAAGGTCACATGAACCCTCAGTGCTAGAAATTCCTTTAAACCGGATTAGCAGCTGGTTCAGGCATTGACCTGCTGGAGGGGTAGGTGGTAGGTAGCTGGGCGCCACCACCTGTGACGTCCCCTGCCTGTAGGATGCTGCCCTCTTGTCCTCCCGCTGACAAGATCTTGCCCAAATCCTCACCTCGAAGGTGAAATTCCTCAAAAAGCTTTGAGTAGCTGGAGCTTTCCCAAGGCTCCTTGGGGCTCAAAGGTGAAGTCAATGTTTGCCTCCAAGCAAGAATTCATTAGCTGCTATTGCCAATCAGAGCTGTTTTCTCTGAGCAGAAACAGACTCCCTGGAACTCTGCAGGTCACCAGGTCAACAGCTTAGCATACAGACTCTGCAAATGCTGGTGGTCTGGTCCACCCGAACTGGCAGGTAACACATAAGCTTCCTCTTCCAGCTCAATGGCCTGGCTGCCCATCAGGTACCAGCTAAAAAGTGCCTGCCATGTCTTGCCAAAGAGACCAGCCCCATCAGATATCAGTTCGCAAATCTAAGATGGAACTAGGAACTTGAATACATCTCCTGGACATTCTAGCACACTCCCTCTCCAGCATGACCTGAAAGAAGAGCTTTTTTTTTTTTTCCTTATAGCATTTTTATTCCCGTAGGAATCAGTAAGTAGAAACGTATTTGTAAAGTAATGGGTAAAAATGATTACTGGGTTTTTAAAATGCTCTTTCTGATGTTCCAATTCACTCAATAGTGACAGTTACACTGACAGCCACATTTATTCATGATCCAGAGAAATCGTCTTTGCTTAATACTGCATTAAGCACTGTTTGAAAAGTAACATCCCTTGGATGGCTTTCCCCATGGTGTTCAGGGCATTTGCTACCCAGCCTCCACGGAAGCTGACAATGTTTTAGCAAAGTCGGCTCTTGATTATGGAATTCTATTTTGAGCAGAGAAAAATCTCAGGATATGCATGGGAGTCTGCCTTCCCCAGATAAATAGGCCTGAAGGAATGTCCTAGGAAGAAGATGCTGGCCCGGGGTTTACTGCTGCAGCACACGTCGCACCAACAGACTTTATTTTAACTGGGGAAAGGCCACCAAATGAGCTTTTTTTTTTTACTTTTCTATTGTTATGTTAATCACCATACATTACATCATTAGTTTTCGATGTAGTGTTCCATGATTCATTGTCTGTGAATAACACCCAGTACTCCATGCAGAACGTGCCCTCTTTAATACCCATCACCAAACTAACCCATCCTCCCACCCCCCTCCCCTCTAGAACCCTCAGTTTGTTTTTCAGAGTCCATCGTCTCTCATGGTTCGTCTCCCCCTCCGATTTCCCCCCCCTTCATTCTTCCCCTCCTACTATCTTCTTCTTCTTTTTTTTTCTTAACATATATTGCATTATTTGTTTCAGAGGTACAAATCTGTGATTCAACAGTCTTGCACAATTCACAGCGCTCACCATAGCACATACCCTCCCCAATGTCTATCACCCAGCCACCTCATCCCTCCCACCCCAACCCCCACTCCAGCAACCCTCAGTTTGTTTCCTGAGATTAAGAATTCCTCATATCAGTGAGGTCATATGATACATGTCTTTCTCTGATTGACTTATTTCGCTCAGCATAACACCCTCCAGTTCCATCCATGTCGTTGCAAATGGCAAGATCTCATTCCTTTTGATGGCTGCATAATATTCCATTGTATATATATACCACATCTTCTTTATCCATTCATGTGGCTCTTTCCACAGTTTGGCTATTGTGGACATTGCTGCTATAAACATCGGGATGCACGTACCCCTTCAGATCCCTACATTTGTATCTTTGGGGTAAATACCCAGTAGTGCAATTGCTGGATCATCCAAATGAGCTATTTTTAATTAAAACCCCCTGAACCTTACTTATTAAGACTTCTGTCACAGGCTGACAGTGGAATTTTTCCTGCATGGTCCTTTTGGGAGCTACCTCGATGACTTTGGCAGAGAAATGACATATAAATAACATTTAGGATTATTATTATTGGGCCAGGTTCTCATCCTGGGTAACTCTCTGGGAATTATAATGCTTAGACTTGCTTGTTAGAAATACTATACTTTTCACCTTCCCCCAAGTGCATCAGGGATGAGGTAGTGTGGGGCTTGGGAAAGGGCATCATTTGGAAGATCCATTAATTGAAATCCCTTTGAAAGTCATTCTATACCTCATTTTAAAAGTTCCCTATTTCAGGTAATTCATTCATTCCCCCAAGTCTCTGGGGTTGTAAGTAGCAGACAGAGTAATGGAACACAGATTGAATTGTCCCATTGGGAGACTAGGTTCTAGAACAAGTGACATTGATCTGCCTCAGAATAAGAAACCAGGACACTTCACAGGGAGGCTATGCCTATAGTCAGGTGGGACACCTTCAGGGGCAGAGGAGAGAGGCCATAGACTATTTCAAAAATTTAAGAGAAGGGTTTTTATTTAGGAGCATTGGTACTGCATCCTAGGCTACCACTGATTCACTCAAAATATTTGTGTCTGTACTATGTGGCAGGAACTGCCCTCTGTACTGATCTAGGGTAAGAAAGAGGACAGGCGAGGTCCCTGCTCTCTAGAAGCTCAAATTCTAGGGTGTGGAGTGGGGGAAGAGAAATGATAAATAAGCAAAAAAGCAAGCAAGCAAAATATAAGATCAATTCAGAGAGGTAAAAAAGGATATAGTCAAGAAAACAGAAAACCATGATGGAAAGGTAGGCCAGTGAGAGCCTGTACAATGTGGATGGAGTGAGCAAGAAAGGCTTCTGGAAGGAGGTAACCTTTGAGCTAAGACTTACATAATGAGAAGCAGACAAACCTGGAAAGATCTGACTTTAGAGCTTTCGAGGCAGAAGGAACAACCAAATGCAAATTCCCTTGGGCAAGAACATGCTTTTCAAGTTTCCAGGAGCAGAAAGAAGAGAGGTCTTGATGCAGCCAAGGGAACAAGTGGCAGGAGAGGTAGATAGGGGCTAAATCACCTCTGGCCATGGTAAAAGATTTGGATTTCATTCTGTGAGCATGGGCAGCCATTACGGGTACAGAGGAGACTACTTGCTCTCTCTCATAGCCATTCTCCCCTTCCTTTTTGTTTTAAAAACCTTTTATCAGCCAATGCCTACCCAGTTGTAAAGGACGTGTTCCAGCTATCTTTGGATAAATATGTTGCCATGTAATTAAGATCTTGTCAATGAGATGTGAGCAAAAGTGATGTGTGCAACTTTGGGGCCTTGCTCTTAAAATGATTGGGTATGTATTCCCCCCCTTTTCTCCATCTCAGTGACTAGAACACAGATATGGCCACACAGCCAGCTTTGACTTGGGAGCATGAGAGTAACACCCAACACTAAGCTGGACAAAAACAGAGATGGAATCTGAGTCCCTGCATGACTATATACAGCTTGGCCACCTAACTGCTCTTTCCTTTAGCTTCTTTCCTTTGTTTGAGCCATTATATTTTGAGTTTCTGTTATACCAGCTTAGCCTACATCCTAATACAGAATGTTTTAAGGAGGAAAGTGACATGATCTGATTTATATTTCAAAGAAACCAATCTAAGTGCTATGTGCATAAAGTGCTGGAAGGGGAGAAGAGTGGATGCAATGAGACCAAAGGCCATCGCAGCAATCCAAACAAAAGATACTGATAGCTTAGAGTATGGTAGCCACTCCACACAGAGGGAAGTGAATAGATTTGGGATCAATTCTGCAAGTAGAACCAAAGAGTTTTAGGGATGGATTAGATGGTTGAGGAGAAAAAAATAATCAAGGTAACTCCTAGTTTGGGATCCTTTGATGATTTTCCCATCTACACGGGATCTGAAGACAATTGAAAGTGGACCCCACTAGGGGCGCCTGGGTGGCTCAGTTGGTTAAGCGACTGCCTTCGGCTCAGGTCATGATTCCAGGGTCCTGGGATCGATCCCCGCATCAAGCTCCCTGCTCAGCGGGAAGCCTGCTTCTCCCTCTGACCCTCCCCCATCTCGTGCTCTTTCTCTCTCTCTCTCTCTCTCTCTGTCTCAAATAAATAAATAAAATCTTTTAAAAAAAAGAAAGAAAGTGGACCCCACTAAAAGGACATGGAGCATCTCTGCCATAGGAGCTACCGCAGGGATAGCAAACTTAGAGCTGCTCCATATCACAGTTGGCAGCCTAAGACACTGCTGTATAGAGCCAGGCATCACGCTCCACATTTGAGTTAAAAATACTTAAGATTAGGGCACCTGGCTGGCTCAGTCAGTAAAGCATGTAACTCTTGATCTCAGGGTTGTAAGTTCAAGTCCCACATTGGGTGTAGGGATTACTTAAAAATAAAATCTTTTAAAAAAATTTTTAATAAAGTATTTAAGATTATTTTGGTTGCAAGCAACAGAACCAACGCTGGCTAATTTCAGATATCAAAATAATCTATTGGAAAGATTATGACATGGCTCACAAAACCTGAGTACAGTCCTTTAAAAAGAAGCTAGAGCTACACTTGTGGTGAGCGTAGCATAATGTTTAAACCTGTGGAATCACTATGTTAAACATCTGAATCTAATATAACATTGTGTGTCAGCTACATTCAAAAAAAGAACTAGAACTAAGGACTAGAAAGATAACAGGAACCAGAAAATACTCTTAACTCTATCCCTTAACAGACCACTTTTTCTGATTTCCTTTATATGTGATGAAAGATGGTGTCTCCATGGCTTCTGACTTTATATTACTTCTAGGAAATAGACTAAACCAATCTAGACACTTTGAGTCTCAATTCTAACCCCCTGGGAGTGAGAATTTGACTACTCCTGCTTGGGTCAGGGGTCCAGAAAACTCTAGTCAGGAGGACAGGAATAGTTTAAATATGGCAGCCTCCCCTCACCCCTGTGGAAAGGGCAGGTTATAGAGAGAGGGGTTTATGAGAGCTGGGCAGACATCCCCCCAAAGCGCCATTCTAACAAGGTCCGTATTGAACACAAATACCAGTTTCATGAAGACATAGCACTGCAGGGCTCAAAAGCTCATTGAGAAGTATCCACCTCTAATGCAGAACCAAATTGAAGTCATCCTGAGCCTTTAAATATTTTTCTTATTATTAAAGGTATCTTGCACAGAACATTCCATGGCTTCCTTGAGGGCCATCGGTGGGGCTCACAAGTCTCATAACACTCTCTTCTTCTTTGTCACCTTTGTGCTTACCACAGCATACGTAAAACTTTTCTTGATTTCTTCCCACTAAGAAGGAAGCAGTTGGTCTCCAATTCCACCCCTCAGAATAAGCCTCCAGGATGGACCCTGCGGCCCTAAACCAGCCCTGAACAAATCAGAGAGCCACGGATCCTACGTTTCCTTTCCAGGAAGCATCAGCATTTCAAGTCATTGACCCCAGCTTCCTCTTCCCCTTGCCAGTCTGAAACACTCATTCTTTATTCTTGTCCAGGGCTCCCTCTCCTACCTCTCTGAATAAACTTGAAAATGGAGCTATAAGAACGGATATAACAGCTCTTTATCTATCAGAGAAAGATTAGCTAAGGATAGTTATGGGTCCCAGGCAAAGATAGGGATGCTGTCTGCCTCTTAAAGGCTTGATTGGGAGGATTTTATTGTTATTATAAAGATGCACTTTCTTTTAAAAGTTTAGACCTAAACTTCTTTTAGTCACAAGAAGTGATGTGCTTTTTTTCTTTTTCTTGTAAATTAAGACAATTCTAGTTTTAAGGCTGAAGCTTAACAGTGTGTGCCGTAAGGGCTATGGGAAGTGAGTGGGGCCTTTGGGGAAAGCTTTCTCTCTGTCTATAAAGGGTACTCAACATCGGGAGCTTTGTGTCTCTCGATAATACATGCAGGCCACAACCCCTCTACCTCAGACAAGCCCATGGCAGGGGTCCAGGCATACTTTATCCAAACGGTATGGCAGTGAAAAAATGACCTTTTGCTACTCTTCCTATCTCAGATTCCTCTGACTTGTTTATTAGGCAACTAATGATTATGATCAAATAGATATTATGTATAAAAAGTGCTCTAAAAGTGTAAGCTCATTATTTTTACGGGTTTTAAATTTTCATACCAGAGTTTCTGCTCACAATGGTCACAACCAGTTGTCATCATCTCTGTTCCTTTAACCAACAACCATCACAGGCTCCTGCTTTTTTTTCCACATTTTTTTATTGTGCTAAAACACATAATATAAAATTTACTAGTTTAGCTATTTTTTTAAAGATTTTATTTATTTATTTGAGAGAGAGAGAGAGCAGGAGGAGAGGGAGAAGCAAACTCCCCACTGAGCACGGAGCCTGATGCGGCACTCGATCCCAGGACCCTGGGATCATGACCCAAGCCGAAGGCAGACACTTAACCGACTGAGCCGCCCAGGTGTCCCAGTTTAGCCATTTTAAAGTGTACAATTCAGTGGCATTAAGTACATTCACAGTGTGGCATAACCATCACCAATATTTCCAGAACTCTGTCATCATCTCAAACAGAAACTCTGTATCTATTAAACAATAACTCCCAGGGTGCTTGGGTGGCTCAGTCGGTTAAGCGTCCGACTCTTGGTTTTGACTCAGGTAATGATCTCAGCGTTGTGAGATCGAGCCCTGCATTGGGCTCCACGCACAGAGATTCTTTCCCTCCTCCCTCTCCCTCCCCCTCTGCTCCTTCCCCCTGCTCCTTCTCTCTCTCAAATAAAGAGCTTGTGCTTGCTCTCTCAAATAAATAAATAAATAAATAAATAAATAAATAAATAAATAAATAAAATCTTTAAAAAAAAGGTAAGCTATAACTTCCTATTTCCCCCTCCCTGCTCCCAGTAACCTCTATTCTACTCTCTGTCTCTATGAATTTGCCTATGCTAAGTACCTCATATGCATAGAGCCCCTATTTTCAATCTGCTTTCCAAATCAGGCACCATGCCTCCCCTGCCACACCAGCATACAAAGGCCAGAGACCATCCATTCTAAAGTGTGGTCTTTTAGTAAGAAGACCTTGCTCTCTGCACACCGTCTTTTTTAATCCTTATAAAACCTTGCAAGCTCTGTTTTATAGTTGAGGGAAATGAGACTCCGGCAGATTAGATCACAAAGCCAGTAAGCAACGGCAAAGCCGGGATTCAACTCATGTTCTCTGAATAACAATTCCTGCTCTTAACCATTATGCCATCCTCCCTGGACCACCGACTATCAAAGTTGTGTATCTGCCAGCCACTTGGCAACACAGAATAGCTGTCTTCCAGATTCTTGCCAAAGCGTTAGGGGTATAGTGGTGAGCATAGCTGCCTTCCAGATTCTTGCCAAGGATCAATATCAAAGCCTCTGTGGTATCCAATCTTTACACAAAGCCCAGGTTGGGAGAAATGTTGTTTACATAGAAGGTCCATGCCCTTTCCCGAGATACAGGATAGTACAGCAATTACGTGTCCAGGCCCTGGAGCCAGGCTTGGGTTCACTAGCTGAGCGACCTTAGCCAGCTTACTTAGCTCTCATGAGTAAGTTTCTATTTCAGTAAAATGGGCGTGATGATGATGATACCAATCTCACCGAGTACGGGTAAAATAAATGAAAGCATGTAGAGTGCTAAAAACAGTGCATTGTGCCTAGAAAATGTTGTATATGTGATAGCTCTTATGATTACCACTCATTTCAATAGCTCGGTGATTTTTACACCTTTTTGGTCATAGAGTCCTTGATGAAAGTCACGTATCTCTGTATCACTTAGAATGCTCCTCTCGTATAAGCAACAAAACCATAACTCAAGCAGCCTTCAACTAGAAAAAAATATCTAAAAATAGCTGAAATCTAGAGGTAAGTGGATTCCAGGTATGATGGAATCATTAATGAACGGTATCATCAACAACCCGCTTCTCTCTGTCACTCCGCTCTGTCATCTCAGGCTCCTCCCGAAGCTGGCTCCTGGGGGCATCGGGCTTCGAGGGGCAGCCAGAGCTCCATGCTTCCTGTTCAAATCTAGAAAGAGAGAAGGAATGAAGAAGCTCGTCCTTGTTATGATTGGACCACTCAGCTCTCACCCCCACCAGTGGCCCCTGGCAGTTACCAGCGGAGTGCCAACAAGAGCCCCTCTTAGAGCTGAGAGTGGAGTGGCTGTCTCTACAAAACCCACGTTCCCCAAAAGACAAGACTAAGGGCAACAGCCTCAAATCTCCGTGTGCCAAAATCCAACACACAAACCTGGCAGACAAGTTCAGAAGTTTCAGGGTCCCTAGGTTAAGTTTGCTGTGGTAGATAGTTTGAATGTTTTCCATAGATGAAGCCAGACTTCCAAGAAGCTGGATAAATGAAACAAATTGTTTTGGGCCTCTTAGAACCACTGTTACCAAATTGCATGGCAGCATTATGCTATGGGTCTCTTCATCACTCCTAATGATGTTAGGGGGAAATGTGCTTTTCCCAAATAACTCATTTGATTTTGGTTTACGGACAATGTGAAACACATATTTAACCATGTTTCCCTCTCCCTTAGGCCTCTAGTCATCTTAGGTTTATGGTTTAATTAAAGGAAAAGGTAATATTGTTTTTTCCTATACCTTGTTTTATTGTTTTCCTGTTAGTAATTTTCCTTCCTCCTGACTCAATTAATTTTTTTGCTTTATATGTAAATTTTTATCCACCTAATTTCTTCATGGAAGAAAACAGGGCAATAAATAAATACATTAAAATAGCCCAAAATATGGAAAAAGTATTTACACTCCATGTCAACACCAGCATTATTAATAATTTCAAAATGTGAAGAAATATAGGTGTTAAGGGAGTAATTGAATAAATTATGGTATATTCATAAAATTAAATATACTGCAACTTAAAATTATGCTTATAAAAAATTATGTTTATAAATAGCTTGTGACAAAATGAAAAAATTATTTTCTTTTAATATTAGCTTTAAAAAAACAGCAAGCAAAATTGAGTATGGATATTCAGTTTCCAACAAAACAGTAAACTGGACTAATACAGACTCCTTCTACCATAAAAAATATAAATGTCAGATTAATTTTTTAATAACTTTACATAAATGAGATACTAAAATGAAAGGAAGAGAGAAAGGGAAGGAAGGAGGAAAGGGTAAAGGATGAAGTGAAATCCCAGGTGACATAAATAAAACAGGAATTGAGAGCCAGAGGTGTTGTTGCTTGAAACCATACCATGGAAATTCAGGAGAACATCAGATCCAGATACGTGCGTTGACCACTAAGAGCTAGGGCTTCTGTGACCATGTTGGGACAGAAGATACAGCTCTAAGACTAGACAAGGTAAGAGGGTAGAACTGAAATTTCTGCATCAAACCAGAATTCTTCCTCCATGAATGGTGGGAATAGACTCCACTGGCCCAGAAAAACACCAATGAAACTTGTCTCTTCCCATGATGGGAAGGAGGGAGCCTCCAAAATCCTCTCAAGCCTTTTACACATAGAGATGCAATGTCCAAATGTATTTTATGTATTGGATGATAATCCTGGGCTGAAAAACTAACAAAAAATTAGTCTCAGAAATTTAGAAAAATCACATGTAAAATCCAGTCTGTGAAGACAGTATCACAGATTGCCACAAAAAACAAAAACCAGTGAAGGTGTATATATGATCTAAGCAATCAAAGCATATTCAATAAATTGAAGAATTTACATCACAACTAGAGCAAGAATAGCACAATCTTGCAGAAATTATAAGATAGATATGTTTTAAATTATCAGATAAAATAAAGAATAACCACATACTAAAAGAATTACATACTGTAATATTAAAAATCTAGCCAGTGAAAGTGAGAACCCAATAAAACTGGAGATTAGAATCAGCTAAAAAGAGAATTAATAAACTGAAAAATAAATATGAGGAAGTTATTTTGAATGTAGTACAGAAAATAGATGAAAACTAATGCAGAAATTTTAAGAATTTAAAGAATAGAGATTTATCTAAAAAAAGAACAAGAAATAGACTGATGTCTCATTAGCAAAAACAGAGACCAAATACAGTGCAAAGACATCCTCAAAATATTCAGGAAATATAATTGTCAACACAGAATTATATACCTAGAGTAACTATTACTTAGAATGAAGGCAAAACAAAGCAAAGACAGAAAGAGCTTATCACTCACAGGCCCTTGTTGAAAGAACTACTGAAGAAAGTTATTTAGTTAGAAATAAAGTGAACTTAGAAAATAGGAGTAGAACTCATATTGACCAAATAAATTGGTAAATGCAGAGATAAATCTAAATAAATAGCATCTGTAGAAACTATAGAAAAACAAAACACAAATATTATGCATAATTAAAGTGACTAATTTAGGTAGTTTAAAAACAAACCAAACCAAATATTAGATAATGACATGGATGATAGGTGACGGTCACCAGGATTAAAGCACTCTAAGATCCTTGTATTGTGCCAAGGAGGGTAGACATGTGGATGTTTGCTCTCTTAAATCAAGTACACAAGCTAAAAGTTCAAGTGTGACAACTAAAAGAATAGAAATAGAACATGTACTTCCAAGTACACAAATATTCAAAATAAATATAAACATATTAAATTCACTCACTAAAAGACAGAGATTATCAGATTGTTTTTAAATATGCTTTATCTTCCTAGTGACTTTTCCCCCATAAATGTGTAACATTTATCTTTATCCCTACAAAAGTTTTTGCTTTTGTCCAGTATCTTAAGTCAACCATTCTTGATAGTTTAGAATGTTCCGTCATGGCCTTTAGAAATTATATAAATATAGGTTAGTTTTTTCCAGAAAGGCCTCGATTTAGAAAAATGTCCATTTTGATATCTGAATAATATTTTTTTTGAGATTTTTTATTTTTTATTTGACAGAGAGAGAGAGTAACAAGCAGGGGGAGCAGCAGGCAGAGGGAGAGGGAGTGGGAGAAGCAGGCTCCCCGCTGAGCAAGAAGCCCAATGTGGGGCTCGATCCCAGGACCCCAGGACCATGACCCGAGCCGAAGGCAGACGCTTAACCATCTGAGCCACCCAGGTGCCCCGATTGATATCTGAATAATATTAACATCCATTACCTTTTGATTTCTAGGCCTCCTCCAACAATATGACATGCATTTATCCTTGTAGACCTGGACACTATGTTTCAAAAGGAGGATATTTTTAGTAGGTTTTGGTAGATGCTCTTCATCAAGTTAAGGAAAGTATTTTCCACTTGTAGTTGGTGAACAGTTTTTATTATGAATGACACTAATTTTATACCTTCGAATCATTAGAAGCTTTACAAGATATTTTGTCCTTCATCCCAAGTTCTATTCAGCATTGTCCTACAAGAGGTCTTATCCAATAGAGTGAGATTTAAAAAACAGAAATCAGAGAGCTACCTAGGTGGCTCAGTGGGTTAAGCGTCTGCCTTCAGCTCAGGTCATGATCCCAGGGTCCTGGGATCAAGCACCACCTTGTGCTCCCTGCCCAGCGTGGAACCTGCTTCTCCCTCTCCCACTCCCCCTGCTTATGCTCTCTCTCTCTCTCCCTGTAAAATAAATAAATAAAATCTTTTTAAAAAATAAAAAATAAAATAAAAACGGAAATCAGAGATAAATGGATTAAAAAGGAGAAAACAGCATTGTCATTATTTACAAGTGAAGTGCTTTATCTATGTAGAAAATCTTCATGTGAACTATTAGAATTAGAAGGTATTTCAACACATGTGCTAAACACAACCACCATAAAAATGCAAACTGATATATAATCATTAATATTGCCCATGCCTAGAGGGGTAAGTACATGTCCCAGTGTTAGAGTCAGCCTAAGAATCAACAGGTGGTACATATAATATTTACTATTATTCACATACTAACATGCACATCCTCTTAAATCAAAGCCTTTCCAGAAAAAAAAATAAAATAAACAATGTGTATACAATTTCTAAAAGCCATTAGGGAACATTCTAAAATGTCAAGAGGGGCTGACTCCAGGGAGTAAACATTTTTTTGGAGGGCTTTAATTTTCATCTCTATAATTACCTGTTTTACAAATTATCTACAATAAGCAGTAGTATTTTATAATCTGGGAGAAATATACTTTTTTTTTAATAAAAGAAAGGCATTGGATCTAAACCCATATGGCAACCGTATCTTACCTTCCCACCTGTCTGTGGAGGCATTCTAATTATCCAGAGAATTCTTGCCATTCGTTTCATCTTACTTTAATCCTCATTTGAAAATAATTTTTTTCGCCATTCCTTAGTAGTATAGTAATTTTTCCTACTGTCTTCCTATAAAGTACATCACCAAATTATGTGATGTATTTCAGTCCAAAAGAGCCAAGATTATAGTAATCCCTTTCCCTAAAAATGCAGTATCTCACCCTTGCACAGCCCTTGATAGATGACATGGCAGAGAAATAGTAAGCAGAACCTGCTTTTAATACACAGTGTAGGTAATTGCTGGCGTGGGAAGGTATCACCGTATCTAAAATCCCACCATTAAAATCTTTAGGTTATGCATTGCCCTCCTTTGTTTCCTTTTAAAGGTTTAATTCTGCTGGAAGGGACTAAGGCATTAAGAAGTTCTCCTGTTTAAAATCTCCCTCATAAGTGAAACGGAGTAGAGGAGGTAAACGAAAGGAAAAATATAATTTCTCAAAATTTGGACCAGGGCCACCTGATAGTGAGTTCCTGTCTTCTTCTTGTGGCCAGGAAGGCTCTCAGGAAGATCAGAAGTTTGGCTCACCAAAGCTGACTTGCACATGATAAGCTCATGTTACTTTCTCCTCAGAAAGTCTTCCTCAGATTTTCTGCCAGAGTCTATTCTGTAGAAACTATTATGATCCAATTTTTCAAAATTTGGACAAATCCTCCTAGTCTTACATCCACGTACTTGGCTCATAAACGTGAGTGAGAAAACCCATCTGGAAGCCTCTTTTGCCAGGTAGAAGTTGCTAGGATAGGGAAGTTTTCTTCATACTCCTCACCCTAGAATAAGGGGCCCATGCGCAGCGCAGCCGGAGGGCCAGTCCAGCGCCCTCTGCTCCAACAAAGCTGCTGGAAGAGTCTGGACCATGCGCAAGATGGCCCATGGTGTGTTTCTAGCTCCAGCCTCTCACTCAACCCCCTGAGGCTTGGTCCATCATGGTTACCTCCTTGACCTCTTCAGGTTGTTATTTAGGTTACTTAGGTTAGGGATTCCCATTGATAGGCATAGAGAAGACTGTGAAACTCAGAAACTCTGAGTAAAACCTGACCATCTTAAGTGTTCTAATTTTTTTCAGGCCCCACTGAAGTTTAAAATAATTGGACATTTCGGGGCCCCTGGGTGGCTCAGTCGTTAAGCGTCTGCCTTCAGCTCAGGTCATGATCCCGGGGTCCTGGGATCGAGCCCCGCATCGGGCTCCCTGCTCAGTGGGAAGCCTGCTTCTCCCTCTCCCACTGCCCCTTCCCCGACTTGTGTGTGCGTGCGCGCTCTCTCTCTCTCTCTCACTCTCGCTCTCACTCCCCCTCAAATAAATAAATAAAATCTTTAAAAAAAAATTATTGGAGATTTAGTCAGTCACACAGCCATTTGATCAACAGTCAAGCATCTCTTCATTGTAAGGCCTCTGCTAGGCTTTGGGAGTTGGAAGTGGATACAGCATCATTCCTGTTCAAAGAACTTCGGTGTCTACAAGGCAAAGATACAACAAATACGGCAAATAAGCATGAAACGAAGCAGCAAATGAAAAGTCTCATGGGAGAGTTCCAAACCAACTTTGTGGCTGAGCTCCAGGGATAGGTAGATGGGTTGGAATCCTGGATCCAATACTTCCTAGCTGTGTGACTTGGGCAATAATGTAACAGGCAACATGTATTGAGCATACTTTATATGCCAGACCTTGTACAAAGCACTCAAATACAAAACGTGTATTATCTTATTTAATCCTTATAATAACCATAATAACCAATAAAAGGTACTTTTGCCCATTTTACAGAATAGGAAACTGAGGACTAGAAGCAAGGCTGAGGTAGAATTGGGGGTGCAAGGTGTTTATGGAGGATCAGCACCTGTGAGGGGAAAGGGGAGAAAGCAGAACTGGGCAGAGGGAGAAGTTGAGCTTCGGTGAAGCCTAAACAAAGCCGCAGACAGGAGCTCCGGAGCCTGAGTATCGTCTGACAGAATGCCCCACGTTGGGCTGAAATGGCTGGGTATTATAGACTCACCTCACTCAGTCACTAGAGGCAGACTGCCCCAGGAAGGACATAACCTCCAGTGAGGCAGCTCTCTACAGCTGAGGGAGACCCCGAAGGAGCCAACGGGGAGAGGCTGTTTGCTGACTACATTCCCACAGCTGAGCAGCAAGACCTGAGCAGCATCTCTTCAATGTCTACCTCAAGTACCTCCCCTGCCAAACCGTTACAAGGATTAGAAATAACATATGGAAAGTGCTTGGCAGATTGAAGTTGCTCCATACATTGTGACTTTTGTTATTCAACACAGAACCTGGGCAGGAAAACTGTGGTAACTCCTACAGACATGATGCAAGGAAAATGTTATCTACATTGACCAGACCTTAACCTTGTCGCCCCTCTCAGCTGATGCTGAGGCCTGCCCCAGCTACAAAGGGCAGCACAGTGGTCGAGTGATGAGGCCAAAGGAACTGGCACTCGCACGGGCAGGTGGCTCAGTGAGAGAAAGGAAGGTCTGGCTGGTGGTGTAGTCTCAGATGGGGTTAGTTTGGTGAGATTTTAGTGGAAATATTCTGTAGGGATGCTACTCTTGAAAAAGTGCCTTGGGTAGGTGGCAGGTCACTTGTTATTCACCAGTGGGATGGAACACGGTGAGGAGGTGTTGCGGCAATTTGGGGATCTTCATGGAAACTGAGCTCTGTAGGAGCCAAGGCGGAGTGTATGGGGACATCACGGTCAGGTCGAGAGGAACGGTGCTGGAACTGGAATTACTAAGCAAGCCCACGCTTGGCAATTACTCACAGTGAGATCAGTTCTGAAAATGCAAAAGTAGCCATTGCGACAGTGAGGAATGAGCCTTTGGAACACACGTCCCACATTAGTAGAGGCAAGTCTGGCCGATGGATGTCATGGAGCCAATCAGTGCAGTGGAAGCTAATTTACCTGACGTGTATGACATTTGGAGACCATTGTTAATTTGGTTGTTATTTTTAATGAGGAAAAGGTGAAAGCCGGGTATTTTCGTACTTTTGTCTTCTTTTGTTCACGTTGGTGATTTTAAAGTTTTCTAAGTGTTCCTCCCAGTTACCGGACCTTGCTCCCATCAGAGAACTTCTGACAAACTCTTGGAACTGATGACCTCTACCCTCAGCCTCTGCTTCTCCTTCCGACACCTTCTTCACTCCTTACAGTATGGATTCTTCTACCATCACAACAGACATTATTCTCATTACAGGCACCAACAAGTTCCTTCAGGACAAACCCTCAAAGTTTTCCAGATAGGCCTTCTGAAGCACGTGGCATCCCATGGCCATTCCGTATGTGGAATGTTCATCTGATTTTCTTTTTTTTTTTTTTAAGATTTTATTTATTTATTTGAGAGAGAGAATGAGAGACAGAGAGCATGAGAGGGAGGAGGGTCAGAGGGAGAAGCAGACTCCCCGCCGAGCAGGGAGCCCGATGCGGGACTCGATCCCGGGACTCCAGGATCATGACCTGAGCCGAAGGCAGTCGCTTAACCAACTGAGCCACCCAGGCGCCCTTCATCTGATTTTCTTACAACACTAAGGAAGGATAGCAAATAAATTTTATTTTTTTTTAAATTTTTATTTGAATTCAATTTAGTTAATACATAGTGTATTATTAGTTTCAGGGGTAGAATTTAGTGATTCATTAGTTGCACACAACACCCAGTGCCCATTACATCAAGTGCCCTCCTTCATGCCCAACCCCCCACTCACCTCCACTCCAGCAACCCTCAGTTTGTTCCCTATAATTAAGAATCTCTTATGGTTTGCCTCCCTCTCTGTTTTTATCTTATTTTATTTTCCCTACCCTTTTCCTATGTTCATCTGTTTTGTTTCTTAATTTCCACAGATGAGTGAAATCATATGGTATTTCTCTTTCTCTGACTGACTTATTTCACTTAGTATAATATCCTCTAGTTCCATCCATGTCGTTGCAAATGGCAGGATTTCATTCTTTTTGATGGTTGAGTAGTATTTCATTGTATATATATACCACATCTTCTTTATCCATTCATCTGTTGATGGAAGTCTAGGCTCTTCCCACAGTTTGGCTATTGTGGACATTGCTGCTATAAACATTGGGGTGCATGTGCCCCTTCACATCACTATTTTTGTATCCTTTGGATAAATACCGAGTAGTGCAATTGCTGGGTCATAGTAGTTCTATTTTTAACTTTTTGAGGAACCTCCGTACTATTTTCCAGAGTGGCTGCCCCAGGCAAATAAATTTTAAATAGAGTGCCCACTCCTACCAACTGGTCATGGCTGCCTCAAGTGTTGTGTTGAGAAGAAAATTCAAGTTTCGTCTGGGACACAGTGATTGATTAACATGCCTATTACAGGCACAAAAATGGGAGGAGTGGCATGTATTTAATTCCTCTTCCATGTGTCTTGTTTTCCCACATTTCTTTTTGATTTTTCCTTTTCTTTCACTTTTAGGTACCTATTGACTTCTTCTTCTTGGCCCCTAATGTGGTCTATCTCCACCGCAGTTTTCAAGAGAGTCATTGAGAGGTTACATGAGATGATGTATAGAAAGCACTTAAATATAAGTTAGAAGTATTGTCATTCAAAGTTTTTTTTAATTCTCGTTATAAATTTGCTTCATCAGATACTTCATGCTCTTTCTTTATGCTCTTTACCTACTACCTTGCCTCCCAAGCCTGCTTTTTGACCTCTGACCTCCACTCCAAGAAAGAACACAAGGTGGAGAATGGAAGCAGAAATCTATGCAAAGAGGAAGCAAAAACAAAACAACTATGGGAGGTGAAATTATTTTCTTCCCTGGGAATTTGTTCATTTGTTTGTTTTCGACCAAATCAAAAAAATTGTTGCAACCACCTCCTTGCTGTGCTGAGGAGAAAAGGATTGCAAACATTACCCTTGCGTTTATACCTCTCACAGAGATATGATCCCTCATACCAGAGACACTGACCTCCAAGTGCTCTGACCTCTGGCTTCACAACAGGACCGCCTGATTATCTGCTGCTTCACTTTCTTCCTTATCTCCTGCCTTCTTCTCCCCTGCTGTAAGCCTCCTTCAAGTACCTCTACAGGGGTGAAAAGCCAGTTCGGAGGATAAACAGAAACAGAAGTAGTAGATCAAAACAGGGAGAGGAAGGAAAAAATAAGAGGAGGGGACGTGACAGTCAACAGTGGAGCTCTTCTCTCCCAGAACCCAGAAAGCCTCTCTCAGCCTTCACTACCCTGACCTGTCCCTGGCCATGGAGACCCTGAGGCACCATCTTGGCCAACCCTTTGTAGAAGGACATTCTGCCCTTGGTATCTATTTTTCTACCCTGAGGATGAATTTTGCTTTCTTATGGGATATCTGCAACCCCATCTTTCCTCTGCCCTCTAAGCCAGGGGACATCAGGAAACTTTCTGTCGGCCGCAGATGGGGCTGTTGCTCTGACTGTCCTTCTCCCTGGTTAGCCAGGATTCCCTGGGAGAAGTGCCTCAGCTACATTGGCTCCTTACTCCTCCCTCCCACCCCTCAGAAGAGAAGACCTGACCCTCCACTGTTACCTCAGGATTCTCAGATTCTAGAAAATGAAAAGGAGCTCCTCCTCATAGAAGTTAGCCCTCCCTGCTTTGGTTAGCCCCCCACCCACTCGTGCTAGGGCTTTTTCTCGCTCAAGAGATGCACCTTTTTCACAGAGGACAATTCAGCTCTTGTTTGGTGACCTGTAGGAGCTTCCTCCTGGTCCTGAAAGGTGAAACTTGAGAGTTGGCCCACATCCCACCACGGCTGGTTTCTTGGGGATGGTCTCCCCGGGTGACACCTCTGCCTTAGGTTCCTGGCTCACAGGCAAAGGGCCGCAACCTCTGTGAGGCTGAGGCCTGTGTGTGAATTCTGAAGCCCCCCAAGTCTAAAGCTCTCAGGCCACCATTCCCCGATCAAAGGAAATACTCAACTGACCATAAGTACCTAAGTTGCCCTGCTGCATTAAACCACATTATACAGAAATCCATCAGCCGCCCGAGCATAGCCATCCTCTGGGGTCACCCTTACACAAGGATATTTTATCTTTTTTAATGAATAAAGATATGCCAATTGCCTAAAATTAAAAAGTGCCTCGGTAGCGAATAATTCCTAGAAAGGATGCTAAAGCCTGCGCTTTGTGGGGTAGAGGCCTGTAAATGCCCGCCGTGGGGATTCCTGTCTCTGTACCTTAGCAACGATGCTCCCTCCCCACGGGCCCCTTTGCCTTCCTCCTGTCCACTGTGCTTCCCTGCCTGCCCTCCAGGCGGTCCCTGAGGAGGAGGCCATGTCCCACACAGCAGGTGCTTCTCAAGAGCCCGCTGCCACATCCAAAGGGACGCTGAACCCCAATGGACCGTGTCCCTACGTTCCCCCCCTGGATTCTCCTTGCCCCTTGCCTGTCCTTCTCTCCCAGAAGCTCCAGCTAAGTGGAAAATGTAATGAGTAGCTCTGGAGACAGGACAGCCCTAAAAGCTAAGAGCCAGACTCTTAATTAGTAAGTGCAGAAGCCGCCTCTCCCAGCTAGAGGCCACAGCGGTTTTCCCAGGGGAGCGCAGAGACTGCTGAAACTGGCTGCTGCCATTTTGCTCTGGGAGGAGCTAGAAACAAGGGCTGCGAACCCTTGAGTTTAAGGGGAAGGATTTGAGTTTTAGGGGAAAAAGAAAATAATGTACGCAAAGCAGTGTGTCACTTTTGTCCCCACACCAGCCCCTCATACTTTGTCCAGGGGGGTGGGGGGGGAATGGGGGAGAGTTGGGAAGGAATTCTAAGAATCACCCCTCTGCAAGTTTGAAGTATCAGCAAGGCCAGCTACATAATCTTCAGAGCTCAGTGCAAACGGAAAATTTAAGCCCCTTGTGCAAACAGCAGGGAAAAAAAAAAAAAGCACTACCTCTCCCTCGGCTGGTCATGGAGTTTTTTATTTTGCTATTTAATGTGGTTCTAAGTAAAGAAAAATTACAATTTTAAATTATTAGCTGAAATTTTACCAGTCTACTTCATAGTTTGCAATGCCAGTTTCGAATGCAAATTTAAGAGCATTTGACCTGGAAGCAGAATCACTGAAATTACACCACTCCTATTTCGCGGCTTGTAGGTGCATATGCATGTCGTTCTCTCCAGAACAGCGGGAACACAGCACAAAACTAACTCGACCTGTTTTATTTCTCTTCTTAATACGTGCACCTTTTACCGACACTCTCTACCTTTGGCTTCTGGTGGGCAAGAAAGGACTGAAGGGGAAAGAAACCATGGGCTGCTCTTGTTTCTCTTTTCTTCTGTATCATTGGTTTGAACTGAGTCATGGTCATTACCGGAAAGGAACATGATAAGAAAGCAAGCACAGCCGTTCCTGAGCACAGAGCCCTTGCAACTGCTCGGGTCACAGGCCCAGGAAGCTGGCCCTGAGCATGGGGACAAGATGCCCTGACCTGCCATCTCCTGGCTGCAGGCTGGGAGGGGAGGCCCGCCGGCCCATCCCACATGATTGACGTGGGGCAAGTCAGAAGGAGAACAGCCGGCTGTCCTTGGACTTAACGAGTCCCAACTTAAAAGCAGCATGGAAGGGATAAATCAACTTTTCAGCCTCCAGCAGGAGGCCCAAATATTAGCAAGGAGAATGCATTGACATCCCAGTTTCAATAGGTTGCCTGGAGGAGGGAGGGAGGAAGCCTCAATAGGCTGCGTGTGAGCCCCCCACAGAGAGCCAGGGCAGGCAACTGCACCTCCAAAGTCTTACCCTGGCCATGGACAGAGCTACGAAAGGGGGTGAGACTGAACGTGAATGAAAGTCACAAGACTGGGCTGATTTCCCCTCACGTGTCTGTTTGGCATCGTCTGCGAGGGAGGCAAGCTGGGTCTCAGAGTCAGATACTAAAATCAGTTCTATGAAGAAAGGTCTGCTCCCTTATCCCCTCTCTCCATCTTGCTGATGGCTGTCATTTGTGAAATCCCCATCCTGTTAGACATCCGTTACACACGCACCTCTTTTAAGCACTAGACACACATTGGTCATCTCATGCCCTAGCACCCTGGAATTGTGCTTCAAGGCACTTATCCATTTTGTCATCGTACAGGTATTTATATGATTATTTCGATTAACGTCTGTGTTCCCAGGTAGTCTGAGCTGCCTGACACAGAGACGGCAGCTTTTGCCCATCAATGTGTCTGCAGCTGCTGGCTCAGGGCTTGGCCTGTCTTAAGCTCTAGCAGGGGTGAGGGGACAGGAGAGGTGTTCATGCCAAGAGTCAGTGGCTTTGGTCTGGTTTCACTCTGCTAGAGCTTCTTGTCTCCTTTGGATCATGGATCTCTTGGAACATGTGGTGCAAACCACGAAAACTTGCCCCAGAAACAAATGCTTATACACTGAAAGCTTCAGATGATTTTGAAGCCAATCCACCAAGCCTAACTTTGAGAATCCCCAAAATATACAGTTCTCTAAACCATTTTTTCAATTGACATTTTTAGGGACTTTTCCCCAAGACATAAATTTTTCCTTTAGTATCATTTCTAAGGGTCACAAAGTACATTATTATATGAATAATATATAATAATATATTAATAACCTTCGTCTTACGTTTGCATGTCCACATTTCTGGCGATCTCCTGCGTGTGGAGTTGGAGTGGTGGCATTATTGCTTCAAAAATTCTCGGTACATGATGCCATATTACCAGGCAGAAAGGCTATTCACATTTCACACATATTCACTCTCATAGCAAGCCTGTGCTAGCATTGAGTTGATTTGTTTTTAAATTTTTCTAATTTTATAAATGAAAGGGAGTATTTAATGGATGTTTTGATTTTTACTTCATTGATCTCTAATAAAGCTAAAGATTATACTAGGTATTTTATTGCTTTTTCTGTAATTCACAAAATTTTTTCTATTATTTGAGGTCTCATTTTTCCTAATCAAGGTATATAAGCTTATTAGGAATATTAATTATTTGTCATATTTGTGGAAGATATTTTTTCTCAGTTGTCTGTTTTAAATTTGATTTGTAGTGATTTGATTTACATACTTACTGAAGTTTTAAACTTTTATGAGTTACACCTATTTACTTCCCTTAGTAATTTTAAAAATATTCTTAGGTTTAAAAAAATCCCTCTCTATGCAAATATTTAATAAAATTTGTATTGTTATTTTTAATTTCAGCTATTTAAACCACATCGAAATTATTCTAGTGCATGCCATAAGCTGGTATGAGCATTTATTCACCTAACTCCCCATTTTACCCAGTAATTCGCTAATTGGGGCATCGATGGTGGTGCCGACATGCACAGTTGTTTAGGTCATGTGCTATGTAAGAGCAACACATCTAAAGAGGTGGCCTTCACATCAAAGACACTGTAGATTTGCATTTTTTTCTGACCATTTTCCGGCAGGTGCAGTCAAGCGTCTTGTTCTAACAGAGTCCGGTGTACTATGACAATTTTCCAGCAGATGGAAGTAAGATATCTTGAGCGAGGGGTGCCTGTTTCTCATTCTCACAAGACATTGTATGGACTAGCACAGCACTGCCCGATGCGCCCAAGGAATCAACACTTCCCAACATCTCACTTCACACTTAGAGAGTAGCTTCCTGAAGCTACTACCCAATGAGATGTGGCCACAAAACACACACACACACACAAACCATTCCTTGCCTTCTGAATATGGAGGTTAAAAGACCCTCCTGCATCAGCCATTTGGCCTCCTTCAAACTCTAACACCTAGAGGAGTATTTGATTTGCTTCAGCCTGAAATAGAACCACAAGGGCTCTCTCCATCTTCTCTCTCTCCCAATAAATCAAGAAAGCAGTATTTTCTCAGCGATTCTAACAAGTGGCTTTACAGATGGGATTCCATGCCCCTGTATGAAGAAATGTCCGGGTGGCAACATGCAGATTAATGACTCGGGAAATAATCTCCTGAAGCAGCTTGCTCTGTATTCTCTAACAAGGCTAAAAATGATTTGTGCCACCTGTTTATGGTTCCAAGTGCTTGCCTCGGGTCCTTCAAGTATTCTGTTAAAAACTTTTTGATTAACTTGGTCTCAGGGCTAACTTTTAGTTTGTTTGTTCCTTTGGAGTGAACACAGAGAGGCTCCACACCCTTGTGCCTAGAGAGCCGCCGGGGTAAATCACCAGGAACTGGTCCGGCCAAGATACCGGGAGGGCGCACGCTACTCTCAGGTCTGACGTTACCTGGGAGACTCAAGATTTGTCTGATTCGTACAAACTCCACTGCACAGGTGTACAGGGGGAAGCTTTTCCATTTATTCTGAGGACATTTTAGCCATCAGGAGTCGGGAAGAAGGTGGCTTTGTTTTTTACGAGGCTGCAATATTTTTCACTGTTAGATGCTGAGAGGTGATGCCATGTGTGTATATATAGACACATCCCCAGTTTGGACCCAAGTCATAATAAATTTATGTGCTATTTACACATGGCTTTAAATCATTTCACTAAGAGAAGTGTGCAGCCTAGAAATTTAACTGCTCTTTCTGGTGCATAAATGGCCACCTCTTTGAAAAAAAGAATGGAAGGTAGGGGAGGAAAGAAGCAGCTTCCACTGTAACCAACAAACTAGTATGACTGCCTGTTCTTGCCTAGCACTTAAAAAAGTGCTCTCCCATGCATGAGCTCCTTTGGTCCTCATAAAAACTCTGTGAAGTAGGAAGAGGGATTATTAGGCTGAATTATATATA
Organism: Phoca vitulina; assembly: GCF_004348235.1. Lineage (NCBI taxonomy): Eukaryota > Metazoa > Chordata > Mammalia > Carnivora > Phocidae > Phoca > Phoca vitulina. The sequence continues at coordinate 27,718,431 of NW_022589717.1, read as the reverse complement.
TAATTATCATTATACATATGTGTGTATATGTGTGTGTGTGTGTCTGTGTGTGTGTGTAGAGAAACTGATGCTTAGCAAAAGAAGTTGACCTTCTCAAGTTCATGCAGTTTGTAAGCGTTCCAAAAAACCTAGACTCTAAGGATTATGCCGTCAAGAAGCTCACTGGTTTTTCTAATATTCCATGCTGTCTCCATAAACCATAAGGCTTTACCCTCCACTACGGGCCCATACTACATTTCAGACATTTTCTAATAATATTTAATTTCCTAAGCCTAGTGCACTGACCATAATGTTATGTCTCCCTGTGGATTTGGGCCTAGATAGGACAGCACCATCACAGATAGAACTAGAGCAGGCCCCTGGACCACCATAGTTACACTGGGCTCATGGCAGACATCACCAATCAGTCACTGCCCCCTTTCTCATTTGTTTATGTCTTGGATCAGATAGAAAAAGAGGTTGCGCTGAGTCCTTGTGTCCTCATAAACCACAAGCATGGATTGACCTCAAAACATACTACCCTCAGATTCCTAGGGTATCAAAGTAGTAATCACTCATTTTGCTTCATCTTATTTCTACTTCCTTCTGAACTTGGAATTCTCACTGAAGAGTTCTTCTCAAGACTGGTCTAAACTGTCCCTGTCAATTGACCGGAAGCAGCATGGGAGAAGAAACTACTGACCACCACAGCTAGGTGTTCTTAACGCATGTTGTTCTCGATTTTATTGATTACTTATATATTAACTATATTGTTCCATTCCTAACTAAGTCATGGGTAAGTACTGGCCACTACCCCACATCACTAGGACTGGGGCGCTAACACATGAAGCCTCTTAGGGCGTAAAAGCTATGGCTCTATGCAAACCTGTCACACCCATCATAGGGCCTGAGTGAAAGCCGTGGGGAGGTTCCCGGCCCATCAGTTTGCAAGTGAATTTCAGACAGGACAACTCCCTGCCCCCACTGAGACTCTACTGCTCTAGCTGGAACAATGAAATGACAAAAGGAGCAATAGCTCCCACCATCCTGGTCATGGCGTATTAGGCTACACTCTTTTAATTCTTTCATAGCACTATTGATTTGTATGAATATTTATTGTACGTCTTCAAAAACTAAAACATAAGCTCCTTGAAGGAAGGAAGGACTTTGTCTTATTTCTTGTACAATAATAACACCAGGAATGTGGTAGATCTCCAATAAGTCTTTGGAGACAGACTGACAAGAGCCCAAAAAAGAGGCAAGCCTATTTATTCTATGCACGTTGGGAAACAGATCTACTGGAATTTTATAGAGATACTAATTTGAATTTAATTTTATAAATTAAACCTGTGACCTTTGAGATAATATACCTGTCTGGAATTTTAAGAATATTCTATCTGCCTTCTTATTTTTTTTATCTGTATTCAGTCAACAAGCATCACTGGAACACCCATAATGTGCCCAGAAACCAGCCTGGATTTCTCAGGAAGACCTCAGTCCATCGATGGAAAATCCCAAAGCAGAATGCACCCAGCCTCCCCAGGCTCATGTCTTAGATCAGGGTGGGAAACAAGTTTGGGTAAGTCCTTGTATCCTCATAAACAGCAAGCACCTACTACCTTTTGGAATGGATTGCTAGACCATCAAAAAAATAATCCTTCACTTTCCTTCATTTTGCTTCTACTTCCTTCTGAAATGCCTCTGCTCTCACAACTGTCTTTTGAACTCAGAAATGGTAAGCAACTTTCTTAAATTCTTCTCTTCTTTCTGACCTTGACTTCCCACCTAACTGGCAACTTCCGTAAGGTCTCTATGTTGTCTTCACACACGAGGAGCCATTGCTCTGGGAAGGACCCAGCCCTGCCTTGCCTGAATCTCTTCTCATCCATATCCTAATTTATCCTTTAATGCCGATGAGACAACCAGCAATGGGACAAGATTTTATCCAAGAATGTCCAGTGTAGCATTCATTTAAAATAGCAAAGCCCAGAAACAACATAAAGATTCTATAATAGCAGAATCGCTAATTAATTATGGTGCTCCCATAACATGGAACACTAAGTAGGCTTTAAATAAGAATATTTAATGGCACAGAGAAATGCTCCTCAGATAATGGTATATGAAAAAAAAAAAGCAGATACAAAACAAACCAGCTATATAACCACACACATAAATGTGCATCCATAGAGAGATGAGTAGAAGAAAATAAACCAAGAGGTTAATAATAGTTAATTCTCAAGAGCAGAATTTTCTAGGTTTTTTTTTTCTTTGTCACAATTTTTGCACCTTTCCAAATTTTCTTTTTTTTCCCAAACTTTCTATAATAAACCCAGTATTTTATAATTATGAAAAAGCAACACACATTGAGAAGGTGTGTGTCTACAGTCGTGGTTTTTGATAGGAAAATAAACATCCCGAAAGGTCAGTGGCTCTCAGACTTGGGTGAGCATCAGAATCACTTGGAAGGCTTGTCAAAACACAGAGTGCTTGGTGCCACCCCCAGAGTTTTTGATTCGGTGTGTCTGGGTCCAGGTCTAGGAATTTGCATTTCTAGCACGTTCTTGGGTGATGGTGGTGCCGCTGGTCGAGGACTACTCTGAGAATCCCTGCTGTAGGTATTTCCAGCAGAAAGACGTATTTCGAGCAGGAAGAAAGTTAAGTGTGAGCAAAATTGTTGACTGTGCAAAAGGAAGGTTATTTAGGGAAGCTGCCACTAGCTTCCAGGTTACACTACCACAGCCATCTTCCAGATTTCATCAAGTTGCTACTTATATCCCAGGGTCAGGAAACTGCAGGAAACGGCCAGAACCTGCCACCGATTTCGTAGCTGCCCTTGGCCCTGAAGTTGTGACTGACAGGAGAACACGGAGTCCATGCAGAAACTCCTATCTGCCAGAGCCTACATATCTGCCCTACTGCTCCCTGCCAGAGAAGGAAGAGTCTCTTTTCTGCCTTCCAAATCTCTCTGAGGGCGTCTCCCCTGGAAGCCAGGGAGTCTGGATGTACAGCCTCTAGGCTGCCAGCTTCTGAGATAACAAGGGAGAGTATTGATGTGATGGGTAATGCTGAGGGACAACAGATACCATCCAGCATGGGGGCAAGGGAGGGGAAGGAAGGGAAGAGAAGGAAAGAAAAGGAAAAGAGGTAAGCGGGGAGAAGCAGGAAGAGAGAGGAACTAAGGGAGAGTGTGAGTCAAATTTGGTTGAAATCAACAGTTGTGGGATGGGAAATGGTAGTAGCATAACTGGGGGAAGGTGGATGCAGGGAGCAAGGGGGGGGCATGGAAGGAAAAGGGTGCATTGGAATCAGATCCAAACTATGTTAACAGAGAGATCAGCAGGAGCTCGGATCAGAACGTGGCCAATTCTGGCTTGAAGTTCCAACTGAAACGGAAAGAACAACGTTTCATGATTCCCCCTGCCCGGTTTTCACCCTGGGCCTTAAGTGTGTGCACTCAGTTTAGGTGAGCAGAAAAAAATGCTCTTAAGACTGTGAAACACAAGGGGAACCTGGGTGGCTCAGTCAGTTAAGCGTCTGCCTTCAGCTCCGGTCATGATCCCCGGGTTCTGGGATCGAGTCCCGCATCGGGCTCCCTGCTCAGCGGGGAGTCTGCTTCTCCCTCTCCCTCTGCCTGCCACTCCCCCTGCTTGTGCTCTCTCTCTCTCGCTTTCAAATAAATAAATAAATATTTAAAAAAAAAAAAAAAAGACCATGAAACACGGTGTGAATGGAAAGAACCTCATGTTTATTTTTTATTCCCAGGTGGCCATCTTGGAGTTGCCGTCGAATTATTGGCAAAGCAGGGCTAGGGCTTCCTCCCGAAGGCCCCAGCAGCGCAGCTTCCCATATTCCTATGGGAAGGAATAGCAAAGGGAAACTTTCCAGCCTCCTTTTGGTCTAGGTACCATGTGCCTCATGATCACTCTCCTCTGGAGTTTGGGGCTGAAGCCCCAGCTAATACAGGCAGGCAGAGGAGCGGCCACCTGCCCTGGCTCTGGGCGCAGCCAGCCTGGAGAACGGCCGCACGGCCCTGCCGCGGTGCAGTACGTGATGGGCACTGAAAGCCGCCCCTTTCTCCTTCTTTTTTGGCAGAGGAGGCCCTTGAAATGCCAAGTCCCCAAATGGATGAGCAGGAAGCTTTGGGACAGGATTCCCAGGAAAGCTTGGGGCCCAGGGAACTGTGTTCTGAGAAGCATGAAGGTACTGCCCCGGGGAAATAAAGGGAGATCTGGGGGCAGAAATAGCAGGAGGAAGCCCAGAGCGTTCCCAAAGAAAGCAGGGCCAGAAGCTCTCGAAGTCGAATGATGGACTCTCTCCTAACAGTACTGATCAAGGCGACAGAGGCTCAGAGGGGATGGCAGTGGGGTCCTCAGGCCGGTTCCCCCCGCCGTTTCTCCATGGCGCCCAGCATCTGTGATCTAGGCTAATCCCCTCTTTTGAAGCCAGAGCTGCTGCTGAAGCTAAGGGTGCACCAGTCATGGCTGGGAAGGACCATTCCGAGCAGGGCCAATGGCCTGGGACTCGCCTGGGGCTCGCAGCATCCTTCGGGCTCCCCCACAGCCATCCTCACCTGTCTGGGATGACTGAAGCACCAGGCCTCGCCTTCAGGGCTTTCTCTCGGCCAGGCAGCCCCTTAGCCCGCGCCTTTCTCCGTTTTGTTTACTGAATAGTCCCCACTGGCCGCTGACAGGAGAGCAAAGCACCTCTCCACCCCACCCCCAGCCCATCTTTTCCCCCAAATGCAAACAAGGACCATGTCTGGCTTCTACCCTCTGCCCAAGGTCAAGGGTGCTGCCTGTCCCCAGCCGGTGGGACGAGGCAGGCCTACAGATGCTGAGGAGACACAGGGGTCTGCTGCCTTGAGGCCACCCTAAAGACCACTTTTATTCTCTTTTTTCTCTGACTTCTGTCAATGGCTGTGGGCCTCAGATTGCCCTTCCTCACAAGAGGGTGATACTCAGTAAAACTCATGTAGGAGCTTTGGGAAGGAATAGCAAAGGGAAACTTTCCAGCCTCCTTTCAGTCCAGGTACCATGTGCCTCATGATCACTCTCCTTTGGAGTTTGGGGCTGAAGCCCCAGCTAATACCAGATTGATCTTTTGCTTTGCTTGGTCCCTGGGGTGGGCTGGTGCGTGTGGCAGTTGAGGAAAGACTCAGGGACTGTCTTTGGTCTATCTGGTTCTCTATGAAAGTACCTATTTCCACGGAACGTGCAATCCTGACACTCATTGGAGGCAGCGAGTGACTCTGTGTGCTGTTCCAAACAGACCCATGCCATGCCCCTTTGTGCCCGTCCTTGGAGCCCTAAATGGTCCACCTGGCACATTGTCTTAGTGGCCCAACTGCATGACCTATCACACCTGACTCATCAGATGAAAAATGATGAGCAAGACATTCTGCTTGCCCCTCTTGTCCCATGGCTCTCACAGAAACAGAAATTTCCTGCACCAAGTGGGAACATTTTCCTCCCCGAGGTTTCCAGTTTGCCACCTTGCACACCCGGGCACTGTGGAGGGTTTTCCAGGGCTGGCTTTTTTAGGCAAAAGCATTCATGGTGTGTCTCACAGATTTTGAAAAAGCTACAGGGTAAGATACTGTGGATCTAGACATTTAAAAAACATTTTTTAAATGCCAAATGTCTGTTCTTTGTCTGATTGGGTGAGCTTCTGCGCTTCATTTCCACTCTCACGCCGTAGGGGAGGGCTCCCGTGGAAGCCACCAACACAGACAAAGAATAGAAACTTGGTTATGAGGCACCCGTTTTGCTGCAAGATCTGGGCTGATGCAGCTGATCAATTTACAACCTGTCTCTAATTTATCTGCATTTAAGAAACTGATCACGGACAGCAAGGCAGAATGGGATGGCAGTATGGCATGCTCAGAGGAGGAAGAGCCTAGCCCAAGCAGACACACGGGTCTGGGGGAGATGCACGAGGGGGACAGAAAATGTCTGCTGAATGAGGTCCCTGTTTCTCATTTGCAGTGGGCTAACCCGTTTCCAGGATGCCATTTTCCATTTCTGATACTGTGTGTGCTTTGTTATATTATCCCAACATTTGGCAAATGGTTTCCAAGTCCAAACATTTGGTATGATTTTACGCTAGGTGAACATGGAGCTGTAAGCAGGCTCAGGCTGGATTCGAAAAGCAGGCTATGACTGTGCTGTAATTTGGTCATGGATCTTTTTATTCAGCAGGCAGGCTGTCCTTGGAATGCTTAATTCATGTAGAAGAAGAGCTGCTGTTGGTTTCAGTAGCCCACAGCCCAAGACAACGGTGGGTCCAAAAAAAGGCCCTTATCATTCTCACCAAAGACCTGGGCATCTCTGAGCTTGGTTTCTTTCAAAGGGGCCCCGGTTTGGGCCTGATCACCTCATGCCTATAAAATTTGCTAGTTATGCATTGATATCCAAAGATACAAACTAAGAGAAATGACCATACAAACCAGAAAAGTGAGAGAACTGACATGTGAAAATAGGGGACCATGGGGGGATAGGACCAGACATTTTAATCAGCTATGTAATCAATCGACAACCATTGACTGAGCAACCATTTATTCCAAAATATTAATTGAGAATTTCTATGAGCCAGGCACCATGCCAGGTACTAAGAATACATCAGTGAATAAGACACTGGCCATATCCTCAAGGAGCTCGCAGCAGTGTTGGAGAATCCAAGAAGTGAAGCAACAATTACAATACACAAAGGTAAGTGCCAAGATGGGAAAGTTCAGGGAGCTATGGAAGCACAAAGCAGGGTGGAGGAAGGAGGTCAGGGAAAACTTCCTGGGCTGGGTAACACCTGCTGAGTTCTGAAGCAGAGAAGATAGCCAGTCAGGGGTGAGGGATGGGCATCAGTCCTGTTTGTGACCTTCTGTGATGCAAGGAACCAAGAGAAGCAGAAGATCAAGTGTCAAAAGGGTAGGTTAGTGTTACTGGAATTCAGAATTCAGCAGCAGACATCAGTCACCACATTCCCAGAGAATGTGATATGGGTCTTAGATTATCAAAGTGTTATCTAGGTAGGCAAATGAGGAGAAGGCCCTTTATTAAGGAAAAAAATTTACAGGAACAAGAAAGGACAGAGGTGCTTAGGGCTCAGTATGTGGAACATGCATTCAATAAGTGTTTATTGAAATTCTGTAGGACAAAGTAATCTAAGACATGCTTCTATCCTAGAGAGCAGGGGACAAGTACCGTAATAGGTACTTAGACAAAGTAATCTAAGACATGCTTCTATCCTAGAGAGCAGGGGACACTAAAAGCCTAAACTTTTAGGCTTTGTTGGCAATATGGAATTGGTCTGTGGGCCATGGTTTGCTGATTCTCGCTCTAGAGACACGCACTCTTAATTGGAACAAGATAGATATGCAAATAATTACAATGCAAGATGAATTTTCCTGGAGTCTTGGAGGATAAGTCTAGTCATGGGAACTGGGGTCAAGTTGTGGAGGGTTCTGAGTGCCAAGCTCAGCATTTGGATGTCATCTTATAAGTAGTGAGGCACCACTGATGATCTGGAGAAAGGGGTTGTCTTTGGAAGATTAATTTTGCAACACTGTGCAGAATGGAATAATGTGTAGAGAGCCTGGAGGCAGGGAAACTTGTAGGCACTCTACAGCGGTATTCAAAGCACCAAGAGAAGAAGTCAGATTCTGCAGTTTGTAGAGGAAATGGAACAGGAAGGACAAGAGTGAGAGGCATTGAGCATCATTTAATAACTGGATATGAGGCCCAAAGGAAATAACAGCATCAAACATACGTCTCACAGGGACAGATCCAGGTGGCTAAATGGTGGCTCTGAAAAAACACATACGAAAGGTTGGGAAAGGAGACTGACTTGATGGGACAGATTTGTTTACCTTTATTATTTTTTAAAAGATTTATTTATTTATTTTGGGGGGGAGCATGTATGTGAGCAGGGGGAAGGGTAGAAAGAGAGGGAAAAGGAGGGAGAGAATCTCAAACAGACTCTGCACTGAGCACAGAGCCCGATGCAGGGTTTGATCTCATGACCCTGAGATCACGACCTGAGCTGAAACAAAGAGTCAGACTCTTGACAGACTGAGCCACCCAGGAGCCTCAGATTTGTTTAGCTGTAATACGCATGTTGAGTTGGAGTTGACAGTGGGACAGCCGCAGAACAGCACTGGTTTAAAATACCAGGAGGAGAGCTCATCCATGTGGGCAGGATTGCAAATGTAGACTCGTGGAACATCCATGAGGCATCAATAGCCACAAAGGTTGGAAGGATAATAACAGTGAGCACAAATGGAGGGCAATTATTATGCTAGGCATTGGCTTAGACATTTTACAAGTGTTATCTCCTATAATTGCTCCTACATCCCTCCAAGGGATATATTGTTATCCTCATTTTACAGATGAGGAAACTGAGCCTTGAAGAAGTTAGGTGATTTGCCCCCAGTTGCGCAGTTGGGAAAGTGTTAAAGTGCAGTTAGTTAGCTGTGTCTGCCCCATAAGGCTGTGCTCGTGGCTTCAAACTGTACTGCTTCTTGCTTAGGGGGTTTCTTACCTCAGTGCAAGAGCTTCTTCTCCACGAGGCTCCCAAACTCAGGGCCTGTATTCACTCTTGGGTTCCCAATGTAGATGGAAAAATACCCTCTTTCTTTTCTTTTCTAAACTAACCCAAAATCCAGATGGGCCCTGCTCACATATTTACCCATCCACTGCAGGTCTGACCTTCTCCTTGGATGTTCCCTCACCCTCTTCCACCAGAAAGAAGGCCCAGGGACAACCAGAGTGGCAGAATCCCAGTCTCTCACTTATAGGTGTAGCATCCAAAGTTCATGGTAACGACCTCTTCCCACTTCACCTGCTCTGGGCGGCTGGACACCTTACATGTGTTCCTTCGTGTCTTAGCTCCCAGTGGTAGGTTGCAAAAAAGGGCCACGACTCTTCGCCTTCCTGCATCCATGCCCCTGGGATGTAACTTTGAAGCTTCTTCCATCAAGAGGTAGTCTATTTCCCTGCCCCTTGGATCTGGGCTGTCCTCGTCATTTGCCTTGTGACTTGCTTTGGCCGTGAGAATGTGATGGAAGCAAATTTGCCAGTCCCAAGCCAATGCTTCAAGAGGCCTTATGTGCATCCACTAGCTCTTTAGAGCCCCCTGCTCCTGCCATGTGAAGAGCCTGAGCTAGCCTGCTGGTGAGTCAGAAACTACATGGACCAGAGGTAAGCAGTTCTGTTGTCCCGGCCAAGTCCCAAGGCACACGAGAGAGCCCAGCCAAGATCGGCAACACCACCCACCCAACACACAAACACCAACACACAAACAAACACACAACAGACTGTGGGTGCCTAAAGAAGCCCCACTGAACCCAGACTAAATTGATGACTTACAGAACCTTGAGCTAAACAAATGGTTGCTTTTCTTTTTTAAACCACTAAGTTTGGGGGTCTCCGAGCAGTGGAGCTGATACACTACTTTTCACACTAAAACTTCAATGATAGCTACATTTCAACAGTCATCAACTATCCACATTCCACACTAGAAGCTCCTGGATTTCACATATTTAAGTTTTCAGAGACTCACTGGCTTGCCTATGGTTGCTATGCATTAGCCCCAGAACCAAGAACAGAAGGCAGAACCAGGCCAGCCGTACCTCTAACCAGAAGGACACTCCCTCGTAGATGAAAGGGCTCTAATTAAAAGGCAGGAAAGATCAGCTACCCGGAGAGTTCACTGCAAAAGGTATCTAAAAACCTGACTCTCAAAGTCGCTTTGCTTCTGACTATTCATACGTCAGAAGACTAATTAACTCTGACAAGTTGACCACTGGAAACCATTTCCATAAGGGTGACATGATGATGGATGGGTCCATGCTGTTAAAATGTCATTGCTAAAAAAGATGTGAGGAGTCCAAGTTCCAGTTACTTAGATGCACATACAATACAGAGGTCTCTTTACAGCCAAAGAACCACATTGCAACGGGCTGACATGGGTCACCCTTTCTGTATTTAAAAGCCACATTCATGGGCCAGGGACATACTGAGCTATGCATTCTACGCCCTCTGTGTCCGGCAGTGGGAATGAGACCCAACTACATCTTGTTTCTTCAAGGCTTTGACTATCAAATGGGGAGTTTGTGCAATAGAAAATTCCAACAAAGAGCAGTATTTTCCCATTTCTAATATGGGATGTGTGTGAGTGTGTGTGTGAGATGCCTAATGCTGCCCACCCCCCTCAAGTGAAAACTATATGTCATGACTAGCCTTGCCTCGTCACTAAATGGCCTTTATGTTTTTGCTGGGAAGTATTTGGCCAGAGGTTGGTCTCAGTTGTGGCTACACACTTTAGAGCAGAATCTGGAAAATGAGTATCAAAAACTCTTAAACCTAGAGTCGACAAAGGTTTTCTTAAAGAGCTAGATAGTACATAATTTAGTCTTTGCAGGCCAAGAGGCAAAAGCAAGTATATTATGTAGGCATTTATATAACCATATAAAGTGTACCCAATCAAAAATGTAAAAACCATTCTTAGCTCACAGGACTTAAAAATTAGGCAGCCAACCAGATTGGCCCACAGGCCATAGTCCGCCAAGCTTTGCCTTAAATTAAAAAAAAAAAAAGGTTAGATTTCTCACTAGGGTAGGTATTACTAGGGTAATATTTCTGCAGGAAAAATTCTCTTAGTTGCAAAAAATTTGTCTTAGGTACAGAACTCTGATCACAAGAAATTTGAAAAAAATAAGTTAATATAAAATTATATGCAGTAATATATAATATGTATAATATATAATATGTAAATATACTATATTGCATATTGAATTACTATATAACATTCTATTAATTAACATAATTATATATTAACATAAATAATACATGATAATAAATTATATATAGTAATATATTATATTAGTGATTTTTTTCTCATTAAAATCACAAACCAGGTGTTTTTTCCCCTCAAACAAAAGCTAAATTTCCTTTATTTGGTTCCTGATGTTGCCACTAACTCACAGCTCACGAAAACCATCCAGCCTTGTAAAACAAGGGTTTGGGGTGGGGTGAAAAGCTGCTTGTATAAAAATGCAGCAAAAACATTGCTTTTGTTATTTGAAGTGCATGGAAGAGAGAGTTTTAGAGTCTCTTATTTTAGTCATCTGCTGACCTTCTAAATGTCTTTCTATGAGAAAATAGCATACTCTTTGGCACTAGCATTTTTAATTTAAAATTTTTAATAGGTAATGCATTCACATGATTCAAGAATCAAATTTATACAAAGATGTATATTCTAAGAAAACTTACTCCCACTCCACTCTCACCCACCCTGTAGATAACCCTACATATGCTTCCAGGTTTCTTTATGTAAGTACAAGTATAAATCCTTGTCTGTCTCTTTTTATTGTCCAAAAGGTAGCTTATTATAAACACTATTTTGTGCCTTTAGCCCTCTCTTCTCTCCTCCCTCTATCTATACGTGTGTGTATATGTGTGTGTGTGTGTGTGTGTGTTGCATTTATAATCTATCTTGGAAATTTTTCCATATCAATACATAGAGATGTGGTGTGGATTTAAGGCAATCAAAATTAAGCAGATTTATTTTGTAAGCAGTGCATTTGAGCTGTTTTAACTCTATGGGCGGACAGAAATGAAATCAACTTAACTTTTCGAAACTGTCTCCAAACCTACCAAGTCAAGCCTCTTTTTCTCACTGGACAGTAGTTCCTTTAACAACATTTCAACCTGATTCCAAAACTTGACAATTACTTCTGGTTATTAAAAGTCACTTTCAGTTTTTAAGAATGGTTGAAAAGCTCACTCCACACACTGTCACATGGACTGGACTTGTGTCTCTAGAGGCTTAGTGATGGGCAGTCTGGTGGCAGGGGACAAGTAGCTGAACTTACACTCTTCCCCTTTCTCTTTGGTGTTGGGGCAAGACCAAGGAACAAGGTGGGCAGTAATTTCTCCTTATGCTGCTGCCATGGAGGAGCCATAGCCCTGGCTTAATATAGTTGAGTGGTAGCTGTTGTCTTGGACAGTGGTGGTCTGTATCATTAGGAATAAAATGCTGTTACGGGTAGCAGAAAACCTAAATAATAGTGGCTTAGGTAAGAAAAGGGTAATAAGTCTAAAAGTAGGTAATCTGAGGCTAGCAAAATGGCTCCACAATGCTGTCAGTGACTTAAGTCTGCTGTCCTTACAGTATGAACCTCATCCTCATTCTCACAAAATACCTGCTGGAGCTCCAGCCGTCGCACCCAAGTTCCAAAAATGAGAAAGAGGAAAAGAACAAAAGGAAGAAAGGATCTTGCCTATAACAGAAAAGCAGAACCTTCCTAGAAATCCCAGGCAAGCTTCTACTCCTTGGCCAGACCTGTTTTGCTTGAACAACCTGAGCTGCAAGAGAAACTAGGCAATATAGTTCTTAGCCAGACATATTGCTTCCCCTCAAAGCAGCGGGGTTCTCTTAGCAAGGAAAAATATGAGTGACTGTCAAATAGACAAACAACAGTCTGTCTCGAGGATTCCTTACAAGATTTGGCCACATTTTCCAGGGAACCACCAGCCTGTGACCTTCCCGCGTTCCTCTGCTCTCTATCCATGGATAGAGAGCAGATTGATAACTCTCAAGCTCATTGACCTTCTAGCACCCCCCTGTCCAGAGTCTACTGGCATGCGTAGGACGTACCCTCAGCCCTTCTCAGAGACCAGAAACCACAGCGAATGCCCTTGCTCCCCTTTCTGCCTCCCTGCTCCTGCCTCTTTCCCCACGCCCCAGCAGTGGAAGGCCAACATTTACAAACAACTCAACAAAGGTGGGGGGTCTGGCCAGCCCAAGCCTTAGAAGGGAACATTTAGGGAGACCTCGCTTCCTCTCATAAACTCTGCACTTCCCCATCTTGCCCAGGTGCTCCTCCTGTATTACCTGGCAGGTGATCCTGGTGGCATGGCTGCTTCTGGTCACAACCATCGGTGCTTTACCGAACTTAGACTGTCACTGATTTAGAGCATTTTATTCCCAGTCTTAGGCTTTCAAGGAAATTCTGGTGTGACCAGAAAATCCCCCTTGGCTCCCTACTTACCTTGTTATCCTTTGTGTGGTTTTTCACTACCCCTGGCCCTCCCCCTCTGCTCCCCACAATACACGTCCCCTCACCTGTCTTGCGGAGCAGTTCCAGGTTAACTTACTAGTACCACCTCCAAGCCCATTATTTTTCTCACAAATATTTATAACCACAGAGGCATCACACACACACACACACACACACACACACACACACACACACACACACCCTCAATCAGAAGGAAACTACAGAAGGCTAGAATCAAGTCCAGCTAATGGGTTTGGAATCGTTGCTGGGCTTTGAGTCACTGTTTCTATCCCTCTAACAGATTTGGGGTAGGAAGTCATTACCCAGGGAGCAAAGACAATCCATGCCACAGATAAATGCCCAGTTTATGTTCTCCTGCATTCTGCACTTTGTTTACTGCAGACGGGATATGGAGCTCGGAGACGACCTAGGGGTGTGTGCATAAGTGCTGGGTGCAACTCTGGGAAGCAAAAGATGCAGATTCTCAAAGAGCCTTTCTATCATCTCAAGCCTACATCTCCAGGCTCCCTCTCTCATCCTCTTCTGCTTCTGACCTCCCCAAGGACAAATCAGCCTTCTACTCCAGACTCTTATTCTTCAACCATCATAGCATTTTGCTCTGCTTTTATCCTGAATTCCACAAGTGAACCAATTTTGAGCTATGCTTAACTATAACCCAGAGGGACTGGTTCTAAAAAGTGTCCCTTGGCCAGAGGACTTCATGGAGGTGAATCCATTTGGAGACCATGGAAGGAGCTGTGGTGCAGGCTGGGCCTGGCTGACCCGTCGTGGTTCCTGGGCCCCGTGGAGCCTAGCCCAGTGCAGTTCAGTCCTCAGGAGCCAGGTCTGGAGAGAGGTCCTGCTGTCCCCTCTGATCCACAACCACCCGGGAACTCCTGGCCAAGATCAAACCGTGTGTGTTGTCTGTTACCCCTACTCGAACGTAAGCTCCATGCAGGCAGGAATTTTGTTTAATTTCCCACTCTAGCCCCGGTACCTAGAACAATGTTGTCACACAAAGGCACAACTGATTTGTGTTGAATGAATGAACATCCTCCCCAGGCGAGAGAGCCTTGGGACGAGGGCAGAGCTGCCGCTGACTCAGCCCTGGCTGCTAGCTGCAAGGACATCCACTGGAGCAAATTCAGGCCTGCCAAGTGCCAATTAGGTGCACGCACCAGGGGCCGGGCCAGAATCCTACAGGAATCCTGGGGCCGGGACCACAGGACCCTGTTCAGTGCTATCCGATCTGTGCATGCCCAGCCCTGGGCCAGAGCACAGAGGCCCCCCTCCGCTCAGTCTGGCCTCCACCACCCTGTCCCCTGTCGTGGCTGGATTGCGCTGTGACTATTGCCGCTGGGTGTATTATACAGAGTCATCACGGTGCAGTTTCTTGTTCTGAACAAATAGTTTGTCTTGCTTTTTAAAAATGAAGATAATTTCGTTCAGTGATCAGGCTTCCAGATGAATCAGTTGGTCATTGAAGATTGTTTCATTATTGTACTGAAAAGAAAAAAAGACAAGGCTGAAAAGAAAGGCTTATGTGGTTTACAGTTTGGAACGTTTCTTTTCTGAACCTTTAGAAATTTTCTGTGTGAGGCTTAATACGGCAAAAGCTAGAGTGGAAAATGTGCTTGTCTGCGATCTCAGATGCCAGGCAGCCGAATAAATCCAGCCTAGGTTAAGATTAACACTGTCTGAAGCCAGAGCTTCTCGGTCTAATCTGTAGTCAGAGGGGTAACCAAACACCCTTTCATGTGGGCCCCTGCTGCCTTTTTTTATATCCACAGAAGGAAGACCAAAGGAGAACTTTAAAGCTGACATCGTTGAACTTTATCAGCTAAAAAGCATTATCTCTGCTGAATGGAGAAAACAAAGATTTTCAATGAAGTGCCAAAGCAGCACCCAGAGGAGCCCCAAAGTTTCTTAAGCAAAGCTCATTCCCATTACCCGAAGAGCTTCTGGGGAGAGTGTTCAGGACGGGGTTTGGAAAAAAAAAAAAAACCTGAGACAGGTGATTGTTGATTTAATGAAGGGTAAAATACTTCACAATTAATCTTCTTAGCATTTAAAACCTTGCAATAGCTCCCTGCTGTGGAGAGTTGGGAACTGGGTCCCCACCCCCCACCCCCAAATTCGTATGTTGAAATCCTAACTGCCAATGTAATGATATTAGAAGGTGGGCCTTTGGGAGGTGATTTGTTGCAGATAAGCTCATGAGGGTAGAGCCGCCATGATGGGCTTAGCGTCCTTATAGGATGGAGACACATCAAAGCTTCCTCTCTTTGCCATATGTGGACTCAGCAAGAAGGTAGCCGCCATCTGCAAGGCCAGAAGAGGCCCTCGCCAGAACTTGACCTTGCTGACACTCTGATCTTGGATTTCCAGCGGCAGAAATGTAAGAAATAAATGTCTTTTTTTTTTTTTTTTTTTTTTTGAGCCGCCCATCTGCAGCATTTTGTTATAGCAGCCCAGGCTAAGACACTCGTTTCACAGGCCAACACCCTCCAGGCCTACAGGCTTGAATGACCTCCCTACTTAATCTCCCCTTCACTTTCTCTGTCGGCCCATTGGCCTCCTAGACACACCAGGCATACTCCTACCTCAGGGCCTTGGCGCTGGCTCTTCTTTTTTGCCTGGAATGCTCTCTTCCAGGGACCCACATGGCCTGGCTCACTCCTTAACATCCCTTAGGTCTTCATTCAATTTCACCCTCTCAATGAGGCCTTCCCTAACTCTAGCCAAAATCACAACAGTTACCCCATCTTGCCTGTCCTCTTTCCTGCTTTCTCTCCATAGCACTTATATATAGTTTTCTCGCTTAACCTTGTTTCTTGCCTATCTTCCCTCCTAGATCATAACTTTCTTAAGGGCAAGTATTTTTTTTTTTTAAAGATTTTATTTATTTATTTGACAGAGAGAGACACAGCGAGAGAGGGAACACAAGCAGGGGGAGTGGGAGAGGGAGAAGCAGGCTTCCCGCTGAGCAGGGAGCCCGATGCTGGGCTTGATCCCAGGACCCTGGGATCATGACCTGAGCCGAAGACAGATGCTTAATGACTGAGCCACCCAGGCGCCCCAAGGGCAAGTATTTTTGTGTTTACTACTATATCTTGAGCACCCAGCACAAGGCTTGATACGTAATAAGCTCTCAATGCTTTTTTTAATGAATGAATGAATCAGTGAATGAATTTAATCCCAAACTTACCTAAACCTGAGGTCTAGACTTATCCACACACATGGTATAGCCTCCATTGTGTTTGCAAAGCAGCCATTCTCTTCCATGCAGATCTTCCACACGATTCTGTGGCTCTGTTCCACGTTGCCCGTTGAGGGGGCCAGATGGGAGGCATGCCACCCCCTCAACAGCTCAGGGTGAGAAGGCCCGAGAGAAAGCCAGGCCCGGACAAGCAAGAGTATGGAAAGGTGGACAGAGCAAGCCTCCAAATGGCACAGAACTCCGGGCTTTCCTGGGCACCTATCTGAACAGGGGGCGCCCTCGCAGCCAGGACTTCAGATGTCCATCCAATGCTCCGTCAGCCTGTGCTTCTACTTCCACAGAATCTGCCCACATTTGACAGGACTCTACTCCGGGTGCCAAGGGCAGAATTCAGTTCCTAGGGAAGGAAACTGACGAGAAGGATGAAAGCTTCCAAGCTATCCTTAGAAGAGTAAGGATAGATAAGAAATCAAGAGCCTCCCAAGCAGTCTGTCCTGGGGCAATGGGGACATATCACCCTGGGGGTTTCAGAGGGACTCAGGCCTGCACTTGGGGAGTTTGGCTTTGGCTGTGGCTGCAGTGAAGGGACCTGGGAGAGGCAGAAGCAGCTGTCCTGGCTGAACTCTGGGCCCCCCGAGTTGGAGAGCGAAAAGTGACAGCCTCCTTCTGTCATGCTTGCTCCGGAAGTAAAATAGGTCCGAACCTGGGGGTGTAAACACCCCACGGATTTAGCTGTGAGGATGTGAGAAAGACAGAAGAAGGAGACTGAACAGGGGTCCTCGATACCACTACGGTTGTTCTAATGTTATTATCATCTTACCACTAAAGGAAGCTTAAGGAATTGTATTTCTTCTCTCAAGAATTGCTTCTAACAGTGCTCTCGTCGTTTTGCTTTCTTCTCTACTTCTGCTGCCCTATTTGTCTAGTAGACGAATTTAAATTCGCTATTTTATATTTTTAAACATTGCTGCTCTAATGAAAGCTTATCCAAGGTCCAGAGGACTTACCCACCCCCGGAGTCAGAGCAAACATTCCATTCAGAGCGTAAGCTGGTGGTGGTAGATTAATTAATTCTGCTTTTAAAAAAGAGAAAGGAAAACCCTGTCTTTCCTTTATAACCACGATAAACTACTGCTTTGTCAGTTTTATCAACCTTTTTTTTTAAGAGCTGGGCTCAGCTTTATTGGTTTTTTTTTTTCCCCCTGTGCCCTTTCAAGTAAAAAGAACTTTTATTAACCCTGTCCCTTGCCTGTTAAGAGCCTGGCTTCTGAATAGGATCTTCCTGGAAAGCCCAGAGTGATAGGTGGCTCCCCTGTGCTGTCCTGGGTTTGCAACTGACTATCTTGGTTAGGGGCCTGCTCTCCCAGATGTGACAGGCCCCCAGGGATTTCTGTGTTGATAAAGGGACAGATGTTTGAAAAGCGAGTGACAAAGGACAGAAAAGAAAATATCTCCCAGGCTCTGCCTCTTTCATACAACTTAATGCTGCTCAGTTCGGCTCTGTTTCTTAATTTGGGACCGAAGAACTGACTGCTTCTTCACTTTACAGTTTCTGGGTGCCCTACTCCAATGGCTACATCCGGGGCACCTTTGGGCCAAGGATGTCCAAGCTGCTCACAGACTGCCAGTCCTTCTCACAACACTCTTTCTCTCCCAGTCCCCCCATCACCTTCCCCAAGGAGCTCTCTGTTAACTCTGTGCTCCGGGGAAGAAGATCAAACCCTGAACCGGTCATGACTTTTCTTGAGTCACCAAAGTCTACGTGGGGCCAGGACCCGGGCTCAGGCTCAAGCCAAGTCCCAGGGACTAGCTAGGTCAGCTGCCCCTGCTCCTCCCAGCCCACGGTAGCCAGAGCCCAACTCCCTGAGCACAGACATGAGCTGAGTCCCCCCGAGCCCCCCAGAGTGACATGTTCCCTGGGTCCTAGGATGGACCATTTGGGAGGCTCTTGATTTCATATCTATTCTTACTTTTCTAAAACTGTGTATCTAAGGTCTTCATGCCTTCCATTGTTCCGGTCAATTTTCTCCCCTCGGGACTGAATTCTGCCTTTGACTCCCAGATACCATGCTTCTGTTGTCCTTGAAGCAATCAAGCTCATCATGGCCCTTGGCTTTGGCCATTTTGGAGCAGCCAGACTTGGGACATGCTCCCCAACCGCACTTCTGCATCCGACCCTTTCCTTTCCCCACCCCGGCCCCGGCAGGAAGAAGCACTTTGGAGCGCAGCCAGGCACCCTCTCTTCTTCCACCTGCCCGGCTGCTACATCGCCTAGAGCAGAACCTGTTGGGAATGGTTCTCACCTTCCTGAAGAGATGTTTCCACCACTCAGCCTCTTAGAACAGAATCCCCTTCTCTATTTTTTTCTGAGCAAGCCAAAGCCAATTCCCAGCCACCTTATCTCTGTTGCAACTTTGCACGGCTTTTCAAGGTGGATTTTATGGTTATTCAAAGCAGAGAATGCCCCCAGCTCTGTGTTTCCTTCCATCCCCCAAAAGAACCAGGCTTAACAAAGTAATTTCGAACAACTCCAGCACAGGATCCTACCAGCAGGAAGAACATCAGCAGTTCATATATAATATAATAAAAACCACCAGCTTTCTCACTGGTAGCCTTGTAACCAAGTGCTAATGATATCTTCTGCTGAATTGATTAGGCCTATTGGCTGGGTTTCTAATACCCAGGCTGTTCCTCAATTATAGAATACCTGCTGCTTTTTTGTCTTTCTACCTAATCATTACATAGCTCCTTAAGTGAAGGTAAGACATTTCCACCCACTCCTCTATTTGTAGGTAAAGAAACTAAGGCATGTCACATAAAGAGCCCATGGCAGACGTGAGCCAATGAGCTTCTGAGGTCCACTAGGGCGCTCTCCCCACAGTCCTCGGGTACTGGGTTACTGTGGTCAATTGCACAGGGCAAGCCAGACATTCTGCCCCCTGCAGAAAACTCCTCAGAGCACTGTATGATCCCACCATAATGCAGCTGCCTGGGACAGGTCCCTGCCCTCGAGGTTGGCCAGCGCTTATGAGGTGGCCTGGTGGGGAAAACTGGCCAAATAAGGAACCCATTACATCTCTCGGGGAGTGTGAATTCAGAATATACAATGGGAGGCTCCATTTCCTACAGGAGCTGCTGAGCTTGCAAAAGCAGAGACAAAGTACCTAAGTACCTGAGGGTGGAGCTCTGGGGCACAGAGCCTGCCTGCTGCCAACGGGTGTGGGGCGGGGGGGGGGGGGATGCGTGGGCGGGGGGGAGCTCCTGAATGCGCAAACGGGTGGGTTGTAGGCTCTTCCTAAGCATCCTTGGGGCCATCTGAAGTTTCTGTCTTCCCAGTCTCCTCATGAATTCTTACAGCCAGCCCTTATGACTAAAGATGAACCACCCACTGCCATCTGAATGAACGCAGCGAACACATCAACCACGTTGACAATGAAAAAATTTAAATGTCAGTGTTTTGTCTTCTAGTGTGTATTTCACTAGAACCATAGAAGATGTTTTAGAATCATAGCATGGTTTACCCTTTTAAAATTTGCAGGTCCAAATCCCATCACCCCTCCTAAATTAAATCATAATCGAGTTGGTTACAATGGTAAATCTATGTGGAAGCAGCGATGTTGAAACTTATGAAACTTACGATTTTGAATGACTGACACATGACAGCCTTCTGGAGGACAGATGGGAGAAAGTTTCCCCAAGGAGGGCCTGGCTCAGGTGCCTCAGATCTGCAGGAATGGGCATCACAGCCAGGATGATTTAAGGCGCAGGACCGTAGGTGCCGCACCGTGACATCCAGAAAGGCTGAGAAGCCAGGCGCCAGGGCTCCAGACAAGATCCCTCTTTAGCTCGTCAGATCCATTTTTCTCAAGGGCAAGATTGAAACACAAGCAGAGAAGTGGATGACAGAAACAGAAACTGGAAACATTCGAGAAACCTGGAGCCCAGTCCACATCACGGCAAAAAAACAAACAAAATCCTAGGAGCTAGAGGGAGTGTCACGGGCTGACTTTTGTCCGCCTAAAGTTCATATGTTAAAGCCCCAGCCCCAGGACTTCAGAATGTATCCCTATGTGAAGATAAGGTCTTTAAAGAGGTAATTAGGTCAAAATGCGGCCATTAGGCTAGGACCCTAATCCAATATGACCGGTGCCCTTATATTAAGAAGAGAAAGAGACACCGGAGAGCACGTATACAGCTGGGTGACCACGTGAAGGGGCAGGAAAAGGGTGAGAGATGCAAGTCAAGGAGAAAGGCCTCAGAAGAAACCGAATCTGCCGAACACCGTGATCTTGGCCCTCCAGCCTCCGGACTGTGAGAAAAGAAATGCCCGTTGTTTCAGCGCCCGCCCCCCTCCGCCCGGTCCGTGGTATCATGTTACGGCAGCCTGAGCAGACTAAGACAGAAGGGAAATAAGAACGTCACGAGGGTGGGATGAGCCAGGCCGGACCTGAAGACGGATGGAAAGGATCACAGCCTGCCTGTGGTCAAGTTGCTCTCACTCTTCTGTTAGCTCCAAAGCAGTGATGGAGGAGAGCAGATGGTCCCCCCCACAGAAATACATGTGCTGCGGTAGAACTCTGGCCCATCCCTGATTCCTGGGAGTCCACCGGTCTTGCCGCGTCTAAGAGCTCAGGGCACAGGCTCCCTGCCTTTTAAACCATTAGACCAGCAGCAGGGTCACTTCTGCCCCCTGCGTGTCCCTGCTCCCACAGAAACCAGGTCCTGTTCTGCCACGACTACAGACCTCCAAGCTGCATTTTTTTAAATCACTCATTAGGCCCATCTGGCTGTGGTCCACCAACAGAAGGTCGCAGCTGCCGGACAGAAACGTGGCCTCCAGCCAGAATCCTCAGACCCCCGCACGCTGTCCCATTGTCTCAGGGGGAGATGGTGAGCGTCTCCTGGAAGTGAAGGTCTCAACAACAGGGGCTGCCCTAGAAAGAGCTTCTCTGCCCTCCCCTCATTCCCACCACCAACTCAGGGTCGGGATTATGTATGCAGCCTCTCAGGGGAAGGAGAGGGGACAGCTGACATTTCCAGAGCTGGCTGCCCAGGATTTTACATGCGTTATCTCATTTAATCTTCGCAAACCCTACAGGAGGAGGAGTATTACACAATCACCCCATATTACAGGTAGAGAAACTGAGGCTCTGGGAGATCAAACCACTGCCTCAAAATCACAGAGGAAGCAAACGCATTTAGAACCCAAGGCCATCTAGGGCGCCTGGGTGGCTCAGTCGTTAAGCGTCTGCCTTCGGCTCAGGTCGTGATCCCGGAGTCCTGGGATCGAGCCCCGCATCAGGCTCCCTGCTCGGCGGGAAGCCTGCTTCTCCCTCTCTCACTCCCCCTGCTTGTGTTCCCTCTCTCTCTGTGTCTCTCTCTATCAAATAAAATAAAATCTTTAAAAAAAAAAAAAAAAAAGAACCCAAGGCCATCTGACACAAAAGCCCAGGCTCTTCCCACAGCACCCAGATGCCCCCTTGAATTACCCAGAGTGACCTCGGTGCACCCTCCCACCCCCTGACGTTCTCCTGTGTGACCCAATGTTAGATTGTGAGTGCACTTGGTTTATTTTAGGTTCTCTTTGCCATCATTCCAATGTCTCAGCTCTGTTTTATCCTTCCTCTCACACCCTGCCTGCAGTCCACCAGGAAATCCTGACGGGGCCAGCCTCAACTCACCCGGAAGCGCACTCTCGCCATGGCCGCCACCTGGCCTGAGCCACTGACCTCCCTGCGGCTTCTGCACTTCCTGGATTCCTGCCATAGGACTCCACGCCCCACCACAGCCACAGGTCGATCTAAAACCTAAGTTGGACATGCCACGCTGTGCTCCAGACACTGCCATAGCTCCCCAGTTCCCTCAGGGTAAAAGCAAAGGCTCCAAACAGTCCACCAGGTTTGAGGTGGTCCATTCTGTGTCTTTTATCTCTCACCCTCCCTCCTTCTCTTGGCTCTGGCCTCACAGGTCTCTGCTGCTTCTCAGCACACTCCTTGCTTCACACCTATGCCCAGCCTGCCCATCTCTCAGAAGTCCCCAGGGTGCATGTCACCTTCTCCCTCCCTACCTTTCTGAATTCCACAGCCTGCCCCCCACCCTACACTTCAATCCCACTCACCCTACTCCTTCCTTTTTCTCTATAATCTCCTAATGCATCTTATAGCTTACCCATAAATTGTGATTTATTGTCTGACTCTCTCCTCTAGAATGGAATCTCCCTACGAACAAGGATCTTTGTCTGGTTTTGTCACTGATATATCCAAAGGGCCCAGAACAGTGCCTGGTACACAGTAAGTGTTCACTCCACATTGGCTGAAGGAATGGGACAAATGAATAGATAAAGAGCTGACAGGATCCTAAAGATTTTGTTGCTCATCTCTCCCTGGGCCTGTCTGGGTATAGCGACAATTCACCATCCCCAACGCCCACGTCTAGAACAGGGTGCTATCTGACGTCAGCTCCTCGTTTCTCTCCTTCAATTCCTCTACCTGAGAGGAAACCTCTGTTTTCTGTATGTGCCTCAATGAGCTATCCCAGCCCTCCAGCTCTGTTATAAATGCAAAACATGTCACTCTCCCATAAAGGCAGCTCTTGGTTCTCTCCCTTCTACACAGAGAAGACTTGAAGCATCTGAAACTCCAATCAAGGGGTGACAGAGAGTACAGCACCAGTCCCAGTGTACACTAATCAGGGGATTCCCTCCTCCCCCCACCATTCTTTTCTTTAGTCAGAAGTGGCTAATGGCGAGTGTCATTAGAAATAACACAGGCTTAGAACTGAATGTGGGTTAATGTTCATAACAAGAGGAATAATTAGTTTCTCCACAGACATTTACACTTAATTTCTAAATCTTATTATTTACTATACTTTTTCTTGTTTAGGGCCCTTAGTAAATTGTTTGCATTTAACAAGATGTTGACTCTCACAAGTCTTGTATTTCATACTCGAGAAGTCAAAGCAACACCTTTGATCAAAGTGGAATGTTTTAATTAAACAACCATAAAATTTCCCTCAAGGAAACAAGTACACCCAAAAGCACAGTTAGCAGATTTTCTGTTGTTCTTCTCAATTCTTGACATGGGCCCAGTCTGGTGTCTATCCTGCCGTAAAGTGGATATCCTAAGCCCCAGGCTACCTTCTTCACTGTGGGAACTGGGGTGTTGATTGCCAAGCCTAGATTGTCATCAGGTTGCCTTGGGAGCTTCCCATGAATGAGGACACCCTGGAAGCTCTAAT
This sequence comes from Phoca vitulina, assembly GCF_004348235.1. Classification (NCBI taxonomy): domain Eukaryota; kingdom Metazoa; phylum Chordata; class Mammalia; order Carnivora; family Phocidae; genus Phoca; species Phoca vitulina. The sequence goes on along the minus strand of NW_022589717.1, from coordinate 27,694,942 downwards.
CCAGGATACAAGTGATGAGGCCTGGAATCTGCTCCCCGGAAAGGCTCCCTGGATGCTCTGGTGGAAACCAAATGTGCATGGTGACTTACTCCAGGGAGACTGAGCAAGGTGCTTTGCACATGGTAGTATTCACCCCCCAGTTATGCACTGACTTGGAGAGTAATAAGAAAACTGAGCATTAATGACAGTGGTGAAGGATTGGATATGGAAGTTCCAGAACAGTGAGGACTTTATCTGTCATACTCTTAATTGGCTCTCCAGGTGCTGGCCTAGTATTAGGGACACAGTGAATGAAAAATCAGTTGAATAAATGAAACTACTCCTGCCGATCACTTTATATACAACATTCATTTAACCACTCCTTTTTTTTTTTTAAGATTTTATTTATTTATTTGAGAGGAGGTGGGGAGACACAGAGGGAGAGAGAGAAGCAGACTCCCCGCTGAGCAGAGTGCCTGATGCAGGGCTCAATCCCAGGACCCTGGATCATGACCTGTGCTGAAGGCAGATGCTCAACTAACTGAGTCACCCAGGTGCCCCTCTTTTAACTATTCCTTATAAAAACCAGGTGAGATGGGTACTATCAGCTCTATGTTACAGATGGGAAAACTGGCATTCTGGGAAGTGAAGGAAGTTGCTCAAATTGCCAGGAAGTGCCTGAGAAAAGACTGGAACTCACGTTTGCTTAGCTCCGAAGATCTGGCCTATTGCACACACACCGCTGCAGGGTGGACAGGTGGGGAGGTCCCGGGGGGTTCACACTGTGCCAGTTACTGCCTTCTCCATCCCCTCCTGCGTCAGTAACTAAAGACCTCCACTCACCTCCTCCAAGGCCCATCGTGACCCCATCCCCATCAGAAGGTAGGTTCTGGAATATGTCACACTGCCCTGAGTTAGGATTCTGTTGTACCCAGTGTAGCCCCAACCATGTGGAGCTGGACTCTCCTTGCGCGTCTCCTTTCTTCCCAATCCCCAACTTCTCCCTGGCCTATTCTTGAAATTCTTATCTCCTTTAGATAGGGGTCCTGACAACCTGCCCAGCCCTTACTAAATCCCTTTTCCCAATTCTCCAGCACTTTTCTCCCCACCTTTTCCCAATCAGATTCCACACATGGTCAAGACTTCCTTGTATTTCCCTTGGCTTATTGTCCCAGATGCCTAACTGGTCTCCTGGCTTCAAGAATTGTTCCATTTTCCAGACACCCCCCCAGCATGATCTATGAACATGCGCATTAAGTCATGTCACTGTTTTGTTTAAAACCTTTGAAAGGGTCCCCTCACCTACTAATTAGAGTCCCAGCTCCTTGCAAGGGCACATTCACCTTTCCATGGCCTGGCCTCTCCCTACTTCTCCAGTCTTATCTCTTGCAACTCTAGTCACATGAATAAATCATGCTGTTTCCACATGTCTATGATGTTCTGGACCTTCCCTCTGCCTAGACTCTCCTCCCCACCATTTAAACCATATAACCCCATTTGACTCATCCTCCCAACTTCAGCTCACCTTCTACAGAAAGTCTTCCCTCATTTCCCATCCAGGGTGGAATACCTCTTCTCATAGCAACCTCAGCAGATTATGTTGAAGTCATCTCGTAAGTTCCTCAAGGTGGGGGGATGGGCAGATTTATTCACTGTTGAACCAACCACCAAGCCTGGCACATAATTGATAATCAAAAAATGTGTATGGACCTAATTGCACTGAAGCCTGATGGGAACCCCAGCAACCCTAGGGAGGCCAGCCTTCCTTGATTCCTGCCTAATCATCAGGATTCTAGCTTTCTGGACACTTCTGGCCACCCACTCAGTCTATCAGGGTGTCAAAGCAAATCTGGAGCTGGCGCCCCTTGCACATAAACACATAGACCATAGGCTTTTTCTCTGTGGCAGTTTCATGGGACAGGGTCCCATCCACTCCCCGCCTTTCCTCCTTATCAATTCCTGCCCACAAACCAAGCCCAGCATGACTCTGAGCCACATCATTTGCACAGGCCAGGCAAACGCTACCCATAGCCTGGGTCACATCTGTAGTGAATGAGTGTCACTGCTCACAAAGGACCTGGAAGGCAGTGCTGGTGGATCAGCATGCTTTGTACATGAACAACTTTAAAACAGATTCTTTCCTGAGAGGGGGTCAGGAGCTTTATTCCCATATATGGCTAATGGCACATTAATATGACACTTCGCTCGGGAAGTATATCCCAATTTTCTTGCATCACATCACAGGAATGAAAACTCCAAGGCACCTCTAAAACGTTCAGCCCTTTACAACCCTGTCACTCTTGTGCCACGATCCTGAACGGGAAGCATGATCATGACGGAGAGTGTTTCCTCTCCCACACCAACATCTTAGAACCATAAAGGCACATTGTATTTTCAAGCTTTGTCTGATCCTATTTCTTTGTAAATTGAATTAAGCTCTTTACTGTGTATTACTGATATTAAAAAAGAGCGAATTCACATCTTGCAAACACAGCAAAAAGGAACTGCTCCCATGGCAAGGAAGTCATTGGCCAGCATCCACAGGAACCCAATTTTAACTTTTGAGCCCAGTCAGCAGGCAAACGTGCTGGCTGATGGCAGGGTCGGCCCCAGGCAACGCTGGAGCTGGATAATGTGAGCTGTCAGAGGCCCAGGTCTCCTTCCTTCCCTCCCTTTCCTCCCCACCCCCTTTCAGTGCTCCTTCAACCCAAACGCTCCATCCTCCTCATCCTTCCGGGTCTCCTCCTAGAGAAAAGAGCCTGTACGTGTGTTCCCATGAAGGCTGGGTACAGCGGTGGCGTGACCTGGGGCAAAATGATTTATGAGGTGTTATACCAGAATAACAGCAATACCAGGTACGTGAATTGTCTCTATGCTTTGCAAAGCCCTCTTGTCTTCATGGCATCGGAATTCTTGTAAGGGTTGAGCCCCACCCTCTCTCCTCCCAGCGTCTCGGCATTTCGCAAGAGGATCCTGTGGTAAAGAATGAAAACACAAAGAATGAAGACATAAAGGTTAAAATGTCCAAGCTTCAGGGGAGCAGTGATGGGGGCGGTGCTAGAGAAGAGTCAGGAGTAGTTTTCTGCATTCCTCAAATTTCCAGAAGGCAGTGGCTGCAAATCTGGCCCTTTTGAGAATTGTAAATGATTGAGATCCATAAAAGGGTGAAAGGAGCATGGGCTTCTTTGGTATGACATTCCCATAATTTAACTGTCCATATTAGGAGAATGATCAAATAGCATGCATTGATTATGAGAACAAGGTAGATCTGTATGTACTGACAGGGAAAATCTTCCATTGGAAGAAGCAAGTCACTGCATAACGTAGATAGTATAGTAAGATCCCACGAATACACACGCACACGTACATATGCGTGTTAATCACGTATATATGTAAAACCTGTATATGATGATGCATGAAAAAGGTCAGGATGGATTTACCCCAACTATCACCCATGGTCATGGATGGTGAAGGGAGTAAGATTATGGGAATCAGGGGTTAAGGGGAATTCTCATTGTTTGTTCTATTTATTTCTGTATTGTTTGACTTTGGGTTTATGAGGAATAGGCACTGATTTTATCATTTTTTTCTCTCTCTCTCTAAAATAAATAAATTAAAAAATTAAAAAAAAAAAAAAGAATTCAAAGTCTGAAGTTAGAAACTCTGGTTAGAATCCCAAGCCTCCCACTATTGGCTCTAAACCTCAGTTTCCTCTATTATGAAATGTTAATATGAGATGGAATAACATGAAAGGCGAATACTTCATAGAAGTGTTGTGAAGATATGAGAGAAACTGAGAAAACCTGACGAACTGTAAAGTGATATGGGAATGCCTTATTGTTCAGTTAAATTTAGGTTTGTGCTAGAGGATCCTCAAATAGGGCCAGTAGATTCGCTTTTCCCTGCTTTACACACGCTGTCCTCTCCGCCTGCCCCCTTCTGTACCTGTCCCTCTCAACCTCTCATTCCTCCTGATGTCTGCAATCTGTGTCTTTCACACCACCCCAGCTGCCATTTCAAAATAAAGCCACATTTCCTTTTTAATTCCAAGTTAAGTTGGGCGGAGTCCCTACCTAATGAGATATGCTGTGAGATCTGTCTTTTCCCGGATCTTCCCTCTCAAGGATCCCAAGGGAGTGCTGCACATCCTCATGAATCAGCTCCCCTTGCCACTTACCTGCTGTCACCTACCACGGGCTCAGACACCCTGTCAAGGCTGGACTCTGCCACCATGGGCCAGGGTCAGTCCTTGGGTCCTGCAGTGAGGTGAAGTTTGGGTACTGCTGAGGGTCTCACTGGACCACTAGCAACCCCATGCAGATGCCACCCACGCGGAGGCCTTCTCTGTGTCTGGCCAGAGCTGGGGAGGGGGGAAGGAGTCAGCACCCACAGCTAAACTGCCTGCAACTGGAGGGCACGGCTCTGAGCATTCCTTCTTGCAGGCGATAGTCATTATCATTTTCTAAGACAAGCCCATGGTGCCAGGTGCCTGAGTCAGAGGGGTTCCAGAATCATTCCCTTCCCATGACCCAGGCCTAGGGGCTGAATCCAGGTTATTAGTCCAGAACCCTTCCCTAATGTTGAATGCATGATCCACATCAATCAGTGGCTCTGTGCAAAATTGGAAAACGATCCTGTTTCCTTCCTCGTAACCTAATGCATCGTCCCCTGTATTGAACCTGAATGAAAACCTGGTCGGCTCCCAGCATGACTCGGGTGCACAATGTAGGCCAGGTTTGATCAGGCGGGCACCAGGACATCAAGCCCCCGGGCAGCCTGTATGCTAGGAATTGCCACCACACCCTGGGACATCCCTGGTGGTTTGGTCAGGAATCTGTCAAGGCCTGAAGGCATTAACCAACCTCCGCCTCTCTTCACAGTCACTGAAGAAAATGAAATCTGACTCTGGCTCAACCCACATTTAACTAGCCAAGGACAAAGAGTCGGAACTTGTCCTTTAGAACTATCTTAAGCTGTTAGATTTGCTTCTCCAAATGGGTGTTCCTCATGACAAGACCTAGGTAAGAAAACCTTTTTTGATCATTGCTATGGGCAGAATAGTGTCCCCTCAAAAATTCATGTGGGGCGCCTGGGTGGCTCAGTTGGTTAAGCGACTGCCTTCAGCTCAGGTCATGATCCTGGAGTCCCTGGATCGAGTCCCACATTGGGCTCCCTGCTCGGCAGGGAGTCTGCTTCTCCCTCTGACCCTCCCCCCTCTCATGTGCTCCCTCTCATTCTCTCAAATAAATAAATAAAATCTTTAAAAAAAAAAAAAATTCATGTGTACCTCAGGCTAAACTGTATTTGGAGATAGAGTCTTTAAAGAGGCAATTAAGGTTCCATGAGGTCATGAGGGTAGGCCCTCATGTCACCTCATGAGGTAGGACCTCATATCACCGGTGTCTTCATAAGTAGGGGAGAGTTGAACATAGACACGTATGGAGGGAAGATGCTGTGGAGACACAGGGGGAGAAGAGGACTGCCTCCCCGCCGAGGAGACAGGCCTGGGGCACATCTCCTCTCACAGCCCTCCGAAGGAACCAACCCTGACAACACCTCAATCTCGAACTTCTAGCCTCTAGAACTTTGAGAGAATAAATTCTTGCTGTTTAAGCCACCCAATCTGTGGTGCTTTCCTATGGCAGCTCTAGCAAACTAATATGAAAGAGAGAGAGAGGAAGGAAGGAAGGAAGGAAGGAAGGAAGGAAGGAAGGAAGGAAGGAACCCATGAAGCAAGCGGGGCTTTTGGCCCAAGACCCTCTCCTGGACCCACTTCCCTATCTGGCTGTGTGAGCCAGGGTTAACGCAGGCCATAGCTCTGCATTTGACACCCCTCCACCACCAACCACTGATAGTCTCTGTTTCTCCTTCTTAATTGTAGGTCTTCCTCGAAGCCACAAGGAATAGGATGCAAGCCCCAGGTGCGATGGAGAGTGACCCTGGGGGATGGTTCGATAGCAAGGCAGTGGAAGTGGGCATGATCACTTTCTTCTGTTGGTACCTAATCCCATCAGGGTCCAATATCTATACCTGGGCTGCCAAGGCAGATGGAGTTGAAGAACCCAGCCTGCCAACAAATGACCAAAAACGAGGAAAGAGCTGTCCGGGGACAGGGGTTATGTGCTGCGGGCCTGTTTTTAAAGATGGAACAGAAGAATGGTGAGTACCCCTGAGTCAGAAAGAGCAGAAGCCTCTGCCAAGGAAGCCTGACGCAAAGGAAGGGGCTCCTGCAACGGGCCTCTCCCGACCTGACCAGCCTTACGTTTTGCAGTCACCCCAAGACCTACCCAGGTAACGGGCCCGAAGGCAAAGGGGTCTTTGGGGGTGGGTGCTTTTTCGATGCCTCTTCTGAAAAGAAGCATTATAAAGCTGAACTTCTGAGATGATTTTGGGCTCACACCCACCGTCTGTGGAACAGCTTGAAGCCGACTAGATTAGCTCATTGAAACACTCTGGGACCCGCTCAGACACTGCCCACACAGAAGAACCGGGCACCTGCCAAACGCAGAGATCTGGTTTTTGCAAACAGCTCCTTGGGTCTCTGCCCCAATCCGTTTGGGCTGCTCACTGCTTTCTTTGTCCTGGGTCTTGAGGCCAGCTGCCTCCATCCTTGCCCAGCCTCACTCCCAGGAGTCAGGTTCAGCCAAGCCGACCACTTGCCTCTTTGGCTAAATCCTTGGAGCCACGCTCCTCTTCTCCCTCCTCCCCTTGATTAAACGTTCCTGGTATTTTTACATATCTGAGCAGGTTGCTGCTCCTCACTGGCTCACTTCCTGCCAGCTCTTCTTCTGCTCCCTCTTCTCTCCCAGAAAAACCATCTCACTCAGACAGAAGGCCCTTACGTAACACACCTCCCCCACGCTCCCAGCAAGGGGGGCCTCCACATCCCCGTGGAAGCACAGACATCTACACACTGCGGGAGCAAACACCACCACAGGCTCCCTGGGGCCCCTCCAGGGCTAGGAGATCAGGAGAGGCCCAAGCTGCTAGGAGTGCTCTCCCGCCTTGCATCCTGGCCTTCCCCCTGCTTCCGCTACCTGGTCAGAGATCACATGAGCAATTGTCACCTAATCGCCCTTAATCTCTTCCCAGAGATTTCCACGGGCTCTGAAGTGTTTTGGCTAATAAAAACTAAGGAGATTCGCAAGAAACTCCAGATGCATTTGAACACTTTGGGGGGATTGCGCAACCTGAAGGCATATGAAATTTAACTCAAATAAGCATAAGGTTATGTGCGTTGGCACAAGTAATCTAAGATGTGAGCGTACATCTGTGCGCTCCAAATTTGCAGCCGCCTCTGAGGAAGGAAACAGGGGAGTAGCTCATTCTGGAGGAAGGGGCAGAGCAGCCAAAAATGTCCCAGGGTAACTACCCCTTGACAAGGAAAACTAGATCCCATTTTGCATAGACTTCATCAGTGACTCAGATTGCAACTTGTGCTTAGGTCTGCTACAGACCCCAGAACACCACTGCTTGCCTTGAGGTATAGGAAGACAGCAAGGAGTGGTTTCCCCATGCAAGTGGACCCCTCCAAGCTGCGGCTGGAAGGCATGGCAGTGTTCTTGATGGGGCGTGCGGAGGTATATGTCTGTGTTTGTCTGTGTTTACCACTGACTGCTAAAGCCTGGAAGATGCGAGGTTGTCTGCATCTGCTCTTTAACCCCCAGGGCCATGTTTAGATGGAGGACCACTTTCCAAATTATAGCAGGCCCGAACTCAGTGACTTCCCTACTTTCGGATATAAAAATCACGGAAAAGTGGCATTTTAATGTGTAATATGCACATACACAGGCTCTAAAACAGTTTAGTTCCCAGGGTGAGGGGGACTATCTCTTCATATACATATACAAATATGTATGTACATATACACGCAAACATATAGCAAATATATATACATATGTGTATACACACACACATTTGTTAATTCTGATTCCTGTAGGTTTGTCTTCATCTGGCCCAAGAAACCCAGTAGACAGGTAATCACCTCTGCTGGCACTTTAGAGGCACCAGCCTTTATAGGACAAGAGAAGGCTGGCACCGGTCTGCCAATCACACCTTTGTCCTAGCCACCTGACCTTCCCCCAGACCTCCGAAGGGCAGGGGTAGAAGGCCACAAGCCCCAGATCTCTGTGCCTTCTCAGAGAGGTGCCAACATCTGGAAACAGGGGAGGGAGAGATGACCTGTTACCGCCCTCTCGCCTCACAGCAAGCCGACCTACACAGGGGCCCGCCAGCTCAGCTACCTTTCCTCTCCCACCCCAACTCTGAAGAGCAAAGAAGTGGGGATTCCAAGGGAGGCTTTGGTTCGGGAGGGGAGTTTGCGCCTGGCACATTCTCCCTCCTGGAAAGAGGCAAGAGAAGTTGCAGTGCCCAGCAGTCCAACGGCCCCTTGCGCCGCGAAGGAAGAAGGGCTACGTGGCCACAGGCCTACCTGCAGAATGGGGCAGCTCCATTTGGTCCGCCCTTCGTGCCATGGCTGGACATCCTCATTATCCAGCTGACAAGCCGGACATGAGAGGGGGAGTTGACAGGAGTCAACGTGCAAGGAGCAGAGCTTCCAGTTGTGGGAAAAGCAACCACGGTGGGGGGGAGGGGGGGCGGTACGGGGTGTGGGCTTCTTCCTAGCCATCAAGAACGGAAGCCATCTTTCCTCTCTCATGGTCAGCATGTTCTCCGGCAGGGCCCATGATCCCAGGCCTGCTGGCTCACCATAGCCACTGCCCAACTTCTCTGCTACCCTGATGCCGCTGAAGCAAGCATATCATTCCATCGTAGGCTTTTGAAGGGCTTTTATTGCTAGTAATTCAGGGAGTGGATTAATTCATTTATGCATCTAATAATTCTCAACTCTATGAGTCACCAGAGTAGACAGTGAGAAGATAAAGATTTAGCAGCCAACTGGGAAAAAGAAACTAGATATAGTTCAAAACCTCTGCAAGAACAATAAAGCAAATAAAACGCTCGGAATAACAATTTGTCTTGGGACTAACTAAACAGGAAATTACCTGCTTATCCCTAATAAAAAGGAGGTTGAGTGAGATCAGAAAGAAGGAATCGATCAGTTCTTCTCAGACTTTGAGGCACACACAGATCAAAGGAGGAACCCACTCAGACGGTCTGGGTGGAGCCTGAAATTCTGAATGTCTAACGCGTTCCCCCACGATGTCGATGCAGCATTGCAGCTGGTCCTCAGATTACACTTTGAGTAGGAAGGCTCTTGGCCACACCATACGTCACTGGGCTGTGTGGTATATGAACTTTCACCACTGGCCGGTGGTATCACAATAGAGCTCTAAGCCTGTGTCAGGAGGCTGATATGACCCCCATGTAGCCAGCTCCCTACCAACCCAGCTGGATCCAGAAGCAGTGTCCAAAATAGCTGAAGAATAGCAGATTGAATACAGTGTTTTTGGTTTTTTGTATTTGTTTTCTTTTTTTATTGGTGTAAAATTGACATACAACATGGTATTAGTTTCAGGTGCACAGCATAATGATTTGATATTTGTATCTGTATTTGTATTTGCAAAACGATCACCGCAGTATGTCTCATTAATATCCATCACCATATATAAATATTTTTTTCTTGTGATGAGAACTTTTAAGATTTACTCTCTTTCAAATATGCAATACACTATTATTAACTATAGTCGCCATATTGTACATTACGTCCCCATGACTTATTTATCTTGTAACCGGAAGTTTGAACCTTTTGACTCCTTTCACCCCCAACCCCCAACAACCACCAATCTGTTCTCTGTATCTGTGAGCTTGCTTTGGGGGTTTTATTTTTAGATTCCATGTACAAGTGAGATCATACAGTATTTGTCTTTCTCCTTCTGACTTATTTCACTTAGCATAATGCCTTCAAGGTCCAACCATGTTGTTGTAAGTGGCAAGATTTCATTTTTTTTCATGGATGAATAATATTACATTGTGTGTGCATATATACATAATATTCTCTTTATCCATTTCTCTGTTGATAGACAGTTCATTTGCATATCTTGGCTATTGTCAATAATATTGCTATGAACATGGGGTCGCAGGTATCTTTTCAAGTTAGTGTTTTTGTTTTCTTCAGATAAATACCCAAAAGTGGAATTGCTGGATCATTTGGAGGTTCTATTTTTAATTTTTTGAGGAACCTCCATACCATTTTCCATAGTGACTGCACCAATTTTCACTCCCCCCAACAGTGCCCAAGGGTTCCCTTTTCTCCACAGACTTGCCAACACTTATTTCTTGTCTTGCTAATGCTAGCCATTCTGACAAGTGTGAGGTGATATCTCATTGTGGATTTGATTTGCATTTCCCTGATGATGAGTGATGTTGAGCATCTTTTCATGTACCTGTGGCCATCTGGATGTACTTTGGAAAAATGTCTATCAGATCCTCTGCCCAGTTTTTAATCAGATTGTTTTTTTGCTATTGAGTTGTGAGTTCTTTGCATATTTTGGATATTAACCCCTTATTGGATATATATATATTCATAAATATATTCTTCCATCCAGTAGGTTGCCTTTTCATTTTGCTGATGGCTTTTCTTGCTGTGCAGAAGCTTTTAGTTTGATATGGCCCCTCTTGGGGTTTGTTGCTTTCATTGCTGAATACATTTTTAAAAATTCTACCTAAATATTTGTTTTTTTCTCATAAGTTGTTCTAATTTCTTATTACTAGGTGGCTGTAAACTCAAGATGGACACACCTGGAAGTCTGCTAGGTTACCACGAGAGCGCCGGGCCCTCTGCCGTAGAAGACACCAACTTCCTCCTACAAAGCTGGGGAGTCTGGAAAGGATGTGGTTGCAAGTAAGAACAGGGGTGAGGGTAAGATGAGGAGGGATGAAAGGACTTTCCGGATGAAGAGAAGAGCTGTATAAAATACCTAAAGCAGGAGGACGTCAGACTGCATAGAAAACACTGTTTGGGGGCGCCTGGGTGGCTCAGTCGTTAAGCGTCTGCCTTCGGCTCAGGTCATGATCCCAGGGTCCTGGGATGGAGCCCCGCATCGGGCTTCCTGCTCAGTGGGAAGCCTGCTTCTCCCTCTCCCTCTCCCCCTGCTTGTGTTCCTGCTCTCGCTATCTCTCTCTCTGTCAAATAAACAAATAAAATATTTTTTAAAAAAGAAAGAAAGAAAACACTGTTTGCCTGACAGAGGTGTGCATGGCTCGCTCCCTCACCTTCTCTGGTTCTCTGCTCAAATGTCCCCTGCTCAGGACACACCCTCTAAAACAGCCTTCTTCTGCACCTGCCAAGACTCACTACCCCCTTCCCCTGCTTCACCACACTCATCACTACCACAGATGCGATCAAATGTTTGAAGGAACTACTTTACAAGCAGAGGACAGCAAAGCCCCAAAGCAGGAGAAAACTTCTGGAACACAGTGAATAAGGGCAAGCATGTCCAAAAACACCATTCAAGAGGATGCCGAGGACCATGGGGCAGACCCTGGTAAGGACTTCTGGATTCTGCGTCCATCCGCATGGGCGCTGCTGAGGCTGAGCGGTGTACAATGGTGAGCCTCTATTTCTCACTGGGCATCTGTTGGACGGGCAGGGCAGCCCTCCTCCACTTGTGTCATTCTGGGGCCTGGGCTCCAGCAGCAACAGCGGCAGCTCCTGGGGTGTGTCCTTGCCCTGGCAATGGCAGAGGTACAGGAGAGCAAACCCAAAGGCGCAGGGTCAGGTCCTCTACCATTCCAAGGCCAGAGCACATCTCATGGCTAAGTCAAAGTCAAGGGACCAGGAGTACATCTGAGTCTTGGTGAGGCTCTGCCAGGGTACATGTATCACACTACACTGATGAGCAGGGATGTGACAATGGGGACAGCGATTCAACCTACCACATGGTAAGTGTGATGGGGCGGCCATGTATGTGAGGAGGAGGCCACTGGGCATAGGAGTGGCAAGACGGATGTACATTTTTTGAAGTTCTCTCTGGCTTCTGCATGAACAACAGACCAACCCTGGGGAGCCAAGGTAGAGGCAGAGAGATGCTGCCGAACACATCCAATGATGGGCACAGGCTCAGTGAGGGTTTGCTGTGTGTCCAGCAGCTAGGAGGATGCAAAAGCAGCAGAACACTTAGACCTTGCCTCAGGGACCCCTGCATGAAGCTCTGGTCCACCCGACTCTGCCAGCCCTCAGGAAAACGAAGGCATCTTTGGTTTTTATACCCATGGTACTCTCAGCACTAGCCTAGACCAACCAGATCAGAGGCAGAAAAAGAAGTCAGAGCCTCCAGAGCCACCAGCGAAAGGGGGAGCTGCTGAAGGCCTCCGTGAAGGTCACAGGAGTGGAAATGGCCACTTGGGCCTGATGGGAACAGAAGACTCCCTGACAGCACTAAATGTGTGTGCGATGTTCAGAATGAAGGCTGAAAGGGAGGACGATTTATGCCTCGTTTTAGCTGTAAAAATAAGGCAGCAAGATGGTGAGCCCTAAGGAGCTGGCTGGTTTCACACCATCCAGAAAGAAATGAAAGGGCTTCCAATGTTATCCCATCCCACTTAAACCCTGCGTGTGTCATGTCTCGGATCTCCTGACAGAGATGGCAAAATGAGATGCTTTGCGAAAGCAGCCTTTGGGAAAGCAGGCCGTTTTATAAAGGGAACACACTGTAACAGGAATTTTTGTCTTTGGAGAAATGAACAAACTGTTAGAGGGTGTCAGGCAGAAGCCATCGGAAATGTCAGGGAGAGCGATACCCGAACCCAGCAGGGCTGGGCAGGCAGGGTTGCTACCTGAAGATCCTGCAGGTCAGGGGAGGGTCCTCTGGATCCCAATAGCAGAATAAGACTAAGCAGCTGCTGGTTGGGCATGCAACAACATTTATCAGATACCCCTCACTGCAGCACCATGGAAGTTTACCAAGGGACAGCATTTTAAGGCCAAAAGGGACCTCATATTACTAAAAATTTTATATTAACACAAATAGCAAAAAAATAAGCATGTATAACCAAAAGAGATATAAGCTAATAAATGAGTCAGATCAAGCCACATAATTTCTTTCAAATGTAGTCTTTATCTTTAGGCTGGGGCATCTGGACCAAATTGCATTTTAACATTCCTTTCATTTCTGATATTCTATGATCCATTAAAGAACACCTTGCAAGAAATCCCAAAGAATGTCAGAAACAAAACCAAGAAACTAAAGGCATCAAAGGAATGCACTAAGGGATGATAAAAAGAAATAGAAGAGGGAGTGTATTCATGTTTTGCCTTGCCCTTTACCACGGAAGATGTGTGCCCTTGAAATGGACAGGTTGGAGCATTCAATAAAATTGTAGTGAATGCACAGAATGTTCTAGTTTTAACTGACAAAACAGATATCAATAAATCACCCAGACTGGATGTGATCCACCTAAGAATTTCGAATGAATTTGTGGGCAGGATTCATGGGCTGTCGACTGTGATGTGAGACCAGTTGTTGCAACAGCTGCTGTGTTAGATAGAGAACAGTCAGGTTGCCAATGTAAGCCTCATTCTGGGTTTCCAGAGGGGACCCTGGGAAATCGCCCACTGGATGTCTTTCCCTTCCATACTAGCCACACTGGTAGAATCATCACATAAAGTACAGATTTATGGGCAGCTCAAACCAGCACAATCCATAGGGGCAAAGGCAGGACTGGCTCTGTACAGAGGAACCAGGTCTGATCAGCAGAGTTTTTTGAGGGCACATGGAGAGAGGGGGAGAGTCATCTTTCAGACTTTGGAATTGCCTTTGGCAAGAGTCCACACCAAAAACTTACTGTGGGCAAGTAAAGAATGATTGAGTCACCATAGGATTAAGGGACTATTTGGAATGAATGAAGAACTGAATTCCAACATAGGAGAAGTGGGTGGTTTAAAAAAAAAAAAAAAGAGTCATTTCTCTGCAAAAAAAAGTAAGAGTTCTCAGAGATCAAGAGGGGCTGATCTTGGTGAGTAATTTTATAAAGAGATTTGAAGAACTAGGTACATAGTGAAACGTTCACGGTTATAAATGACCCCAAGGCATTCTGAGAAGCGAAATGGCAGGTCAATGGGATAGAAACTTGTTGAGGCTAAATAGAAAGGGGTACAAGAATTTCAGTGCAGAGAAGTTCAAGTTAAAGCACCTTAAGAATGAAAAGTTGTAGAACAATAGCCTAGAAACTATCCATAAAGCCGAAAGGAGACCTTGGGTGTTGCTTCCCTCAGAACATAAAGCCTAATACAAGACAGTGTCATCAAACACAACCAAATGCCAGACACTTCATAAACATGTGTTAAATGAATGAAAAAATGGATCATCAGAAAGACATAAAATAGAAAAATGTCCAAATCTAAACAAAACTATTTGTAACAGGATGTTAAAACAGGACTCTTCATTTTAACTGAAGCACAAAAACAGTGCATGTTACATTCCAAAGTAAGACCATTATTTTTTTTAAGGACTTGTAAAAAGGAGATGCCTGACAATCTCAAAAAGATACATACTGAATGATTCCATGAGATAACATAATTATAGAGAACAGACTAGTGGTTTTCAGGAGAGGGAGAAGCAAAGGGAGTGTGCTGTAAAGGGTAGCCTTATGGTGACAGTACAGTTCTGTATTTGATCGTGGTGGTAAAGTCGCATAAAGTTGCACACTCCCCCCCCCACACACACACACACAGCTGAGTACGCGCACAACTCATGAAATCTGAATAAGCTCTGTAGATTATACCAATGTTAATGTCCTGGTTTTGCTATTGCTTTACAGTTATGCAAGATGCTCACACTGAAGGTAAAGGTTACACGGGATCTTCCTACACATTTCTTGGCAACTTCCTGTGAACCTATAATTATTCCGAACTTAAAAGGTGGTTGTTTGGTTTTGCTTTTTAAAGGAAGTGGGGGATTGAAAGCTAATTTCAACCCTGAGCTGACCTCTCACCTCTAACCTATATAAGAGATGGGAGAAGTCAAGAAAGAGAGTAGAGGTTGAGAGAACATTTTCAGAGAATGCTCTAGGTGTGTGATGATTCCAATCCTCTCCCTGGAGGTAGGATTGCGATGCCAGCTCCCTGCATTAAAATTAATGAAGAGCCTTCAGTATGAGCACCCTGAGAGCATGATGTGTGTGCCCCGCAGTTGTGGGACATCTTCAACTGTGACCGACTCCCACCTGAGAAATTTCAAGAGCAAATTTGGCCAGCTACCAACATGCAGCCAAGGAAGGGAGGCTGTGTTGGGTGGTCTGCGCTCACAGAATTTGTCAGTGCAACAGATGTATGACTGCTTTCAATGAGCCAGATACAGAGCAAGCATAGTCCTTTCTCAGAGTGCTGCTTGGAGAGATGAACAGATAGCAACAGAGATAAGCCAGAGATAATGCCACATGCCAGGAAGCAGAGGAGTACACAAGAAGCTGGAGAAGAGTGTGTTGCCCGTGTCAGTGAACTACAGAGGTCTCCAGCGATAGGAATGTCAAAACAAAAACAAAACATGAGCTACAGATGAGAACAGGAGTCAGCTTTAAACGCTTCCCAAGCCCACAGAGGGCAACGCTGACTCACAATAGTAGTACCAGGTAAGGAAAAACTTCTCTAACCAGTTGTTAGTTCTTCTCCCTCCACATGCTCTGCCCTGAAGGGGTCAGAAATCACATTTAACAAGATAGAGGAGGGAGATGAAAAAGCACAAGGTGAAGAAAGAACACATCCCCTTTCCCTGAGACCAACTTCCACCTGCAAGAGGTCACAATCAAGGAAAGGAGAGAAAACTTAATATTGAACCAAGTTCAAAGTGTTATCTGTTACATGGGACTGGACTTTAAATTATTGATTGGAGGATCTTGTATTACCTGGGTGACCAGAAAACCTGCCTTAGTTTTCGTCAGGATGCAAGAGTAAAACTAAGTCCACACAGCCGATTTAAAGGAACAGCGGGAGGCAAAGCATTGGTTCATGATTACAGGCCATGGTCTTGCTTGTTCAATGTAATGGTTACATAAAGGGACTACTGAGGGAGGGCTAGTTTATCAAGCAAGATATCAGAGATCTGGAGAAGGGCAATGAAAAGACCAAGGACATAGTGTGGGGGGAGGGAGGTCTGGCGCACAAGAAGAAATTCTAAAAGATTATGATTTCAAGATGAAGGCAAAGGCTGGAGTGGAAATTTCATTGAAATCGATAAAATCATAAATGATATGGCCAAGGTCAATAAAAACTGTGCCAGGTCCCAGGCTGGCACCACTCAAGGTAAGACATAGGAGAAGCAAGGACAAATACTCAGGGAAGACACTCCTCTCAAGAAATGGCATAGACTAAAATACCCATAAATGGCATTTTTAAACTTAAATTGACTGGACTTTGAAGAATAAATATATCTCATACTGCACCTTTCTGGAGAGGGAAGAATCCGAAATTACATCAATAAGACGAAAAATCCTGAAATGCAACCAGAAGTCCCCAGACCAGAATGATATTTAGTGTGCTCCCATAATTCATTTTAACTTTCTAAAATACATCCCAGGCAACACTTTGGGGGTGCAGGAGGTTTCTATTACTACCATTAGATCAACAGGATTAATTAATAACTTGCAGTGTCAATACCTACCATGTTGGTAAGAAAATGTCCTTTGTGAATAAATAGAACATTACTAATGGGAGTCGCTAACATTGTTCCTCCAATTAATGTAACCCAGATTATTCTTCATCTCCTCTGAAGAAGCCATATGAGATTCTGAAAGGTTTTGGATCAGTGGTTCTCCACCAGAGTGCACACACATCATCCTCTCTCAAGGTCTTCACGGGTGCCCTTCGCTCTGCCCAAAACTCTTCCCACCCCTGTTACAGCAATTGGGGCTCTGCTCAGAGAGACCTTCCCCTTTTGCCCTATTTAAAATTACTACTCTTACCCATCACTACTTAAAATTTTAATATTTATTTTTTGCTTACTTACTGTAAGCAAGTCTCCCTACTGGAATGTAGGCACCATGAGAATGGCCAAGCCACTGCTGTCTCCTAGGCACCGTCAGCTAGGCAGTGCCTGACACATGATAGGCTGTGCCTGAGGCTGCCAGTTTCTCACCTAGTATCCCTGCTCCCCTTCCTCCCTATTACAGAGTCACCATATTGTCCAGCAGTTGTGCCCAGCTCTACGACTATATCCACAGCCTCCCTTGTCAATAGAAGTCGTCAAAGAGGTCTAAACAGAAGTCATGGGGCGGAACATCTTGGAAAACACACTGAAGGAGGCCCACTCTTTAAAGAAGTCATGCCCTTTCGTTCTTGTCCTTCCCACTGCTTAGAAAGTGATTGCTGGAGCTGCATCAGCCACAGTGTGTCCATAAGGTAAACTTACCTAGAAGAACCATTCTAGGCAGGATCCGAGTCTTCGATACCAGGTCTAGAAGTGCCTACCTCTGGACTTCCTTCTCATGAGAGGAAAATAAACCTCGAATTTAAGCTGCATGGTTAGTGTTCTTTTTTATTGCAGCCAAACCTAATTCTGATGTATGAGAACTTAGCAAACAGTTGTTGGATAATTATGCATGTGTTGTTCTTTTAAACTTTTAACTTTTAAAAACTTTTTAAAAACATAACTTGCTATGGTCCCCACTCTGAATCTCTAATTGAACAGTTCTGGAATGGGAACTGGGTGAATGGGGTCATCACGCTAGTGTGCAAACCACTGGATAGATGATCCTCCCATGAAGCTGGATCTACACAGAGCAGAGCAAGTAAGAGTTCTGGGATCTGGCTGTCACTTATCCGCTAGCTGTTCTGCCCGAAACAACTTGCTTCACCTCCCTAAGCCTCAGTTTTGCCATCAGTAAATTGAGTCAACATTGTAAACAGGTGCTTCATAAATATTTATGGTTGTTGTTATGATAGGAGTTGTAAGATAAACTAGGTTATTTTGGGAAAATACCATGCCTTTGCCCACCCACCTGGCTATGTCTGAGACAATGTCAGGAAACCCATGTGGGCAATCTAATCTACCATGACAATTTTCATGAAGGACAAGAAGCCGAGTCATAAAGAGAACTCTTTGGAATGCAAGTTATAGAGACCCATCAGGTCTAGCTAAGTTTGAAGTTAGCTAAGAATGTGGCTGGGCCATGGGAACAACTGAACCCAGGACCAAACCACCCCGGATTCTTCCCCCATGTCTGTTTTGTTTCTCCTCCATTCTTCTCTTCCTCTCTGTAACCTTGCTTCCTCTGCTTTTCTGGTTCACATGGTAGGAAAACGTGACTAGAGAGAACCTTCTAAGTTCACGTGTTACTGATCTCACCATCTAGGAGGAAACACGGTTATCCAAATCTGAGTTTCCAGGAAAAAGACTCTGATTGGCTTGGCAATACAACCACCCTGGCCTCATGAACTAAAGTATGCACTAGGTGAATGGGTCTCTCTGTGGGAACATGGTGAGTCCTAACATAACAACATGGATGGGGGGAGGGGGCAGGAACTGGGCAGAAAAAGAGCAAGCACTAATTACCAGAACTGAAGTCAGGTTTTCTGGGGGGGACCAGAGAATCTGAACCAGAGCCAATGAAAAATTACAGGTGGTAAGATGCTAACTCTTCAAAAAGCTGGCCCACCTAAACTAGTTCAGTCAAATTTGGGACAGATAACTGGGTATAATTGAGAGACTGACCTGAATGAAGGCATCCTGGCTACTGTATCAGCAATTTAAAGAAAAGGGACTTGCAGTAGAGTAGAAAGCTTGCAGTGGACAAACGTTTAGTGTGATAAACATTCAGGTATGGTTTCCCTCAAAGACCAAATGCTCATGATGGACTGAACATAAGAAAAAAGAGTGTCTCTGATCAGCTGCCTTTAACCTATTTTCTCTTTGGAAATAAAGACTATTTATAGATTTCTCATCCTCTTTCTGCAAAGGCTGCTTTGAAGATCTTTGCAGGCAGTCTCCAGGTGGCTCTTCAGCTGCAGCTCTCCCTGGGCACATCTCCTGCCCCCTGGAGGGCCTCCCGGGTTCCAGAACCTTATTCCCTCCCCTCTCTCGTCCCACTAGACACAGTGTTAGTAAGAGCATGCCTATTACTAGTCTCTGAGTGCTCCCTTGGCTTGTTCCCTAACTCAGCTGGACGTCTTTTCCCTTATGAAGAAAGAAGATGATTGTATCTGGACCCATCAGGGATATATGGCCTGGGTGGGTCACAACTCAGCATCTCAGGGGAGGGTTCCTTGGTGACTGAGGCTCTGATGGCTCTGCTAAGCCTTCAGCTTTTTCACTGGCCTGGAGCATCATCACCCGTGGATGCTCAGGGCCAAATAGCAGTAGCAGTTGCAGAAAAGACCCCCTGTAAAGGAGGCTAAAGCTCTTTCTAGATGAACCCCTCCAAGGCTTTATTTTTCTTGACACCGATAAAAGCTTGTGGAATCCTAAGTAGCCTTAACTAAAACCAGGAGTAAGTCTCCCTGTGACATCCACTACAGGGGAAAAGAGAATAAGAAATACTTTTGAAATAAATGCCATTAACCCTGAGAGATGCCGAGGGTCCCTGAATGCAAGTAAAAGAAAGAGGGAGTCCTGCCCAGCATTGTTTTTTGGGGTTTTTTTTGGTTTTTTGTTTTGGTTTGGTTTGGTTTGGTTTGGTTTGGTTTTTGGGTTTTTTGTTTTTTGGGTTTTTTGGTTTTGTTTTTGTTTTTTTGCTGAATGGTCTATTGATATCACAGCCAGCTCAGTAGAGTGGAGAACCTTCGGGCTGTGGGGTTGTATGGAGCTGGCCTTATATTCTGGCTCTAACCCTTAGGACTTGCAGGCCCGGGAAAATTTTCATAATTTCTGAGTTTCTCCTTCCCTTCTGTAGAACGGAGATAATATCCTGCAGATTTCTGTGTGGATTAGATATACCAGGTGAAGGCCTGGTACCAAGCCCAGCACAAAGTAGCATCTCAGATAAACGGCATCAAGAGTTGTGAATGTAGTTGAAAGAGCACAATACATCAGCCTTTCAAAAGATCTTCTGCTGCTCTACTTCTTAAAGATTTTTCACAGGTATTACTAATGTCCTATCAGTTGCTGTCTCAGATGGAACGTGCGCGAGCATCTACTGCTGACTTTCTCCAATTGGGCTGCTCATGGCTCTGACATCTGGCAAGCTTGTGAAACCCCAGATCTCAGGCATGTGGGGCCCAGAACTCGGCATTTTTAACAAGTTTTCCAGCTGAGTCTCGCATTTGAACTTAGGAAAACTTCTGATCATTATACAATGGGTCTTAAAATTCCTGGGTGATGTTTTTTGAAGGCAGAGTCGAAGAGGTGGGGTAGTGGTGCTGTTAGCTGGTGAGCTGTGTCTTACTCACAGCAGCTGGAAGACGTGCCCTTTCTCCCAACTCCTAGTGCTGGTGGGAGTAACAGCCACTCTCACAGTCCCAGGAAAAGATCCTCTCCTGCCCAGGAAGGTGCCCAAATAGCCAGGAGCCCACCCCAGGTCTGCCTGAACTGTCAAGATTTCTCAAAATTTTGGAAACTTTCTGAAATCAAAATACCTTTTTTTTTTCTTAGCCATGTGCGAGGCGTATACTATAACAGCAAATTCTTATCCATAAGAGAACAATACCAAGGACTCGCTGAAACAGAGTCCAACTCTAAGTGATAGATATAAAACTTCTTAGAAGTAGATTACAAAGTACCACCTGACTGTACCTTCCCAAAAGGAAAATGCCTACAGGTGTCAGGCTTAAGCCTGACTACTATTCAGGAAACACAATAGTTTCCAGTATTTTGTAGAGTTCTCTTTCTTTCTGTCCTTTTTTGCATTATTTCCATTCACCAAAAAAATACCGTCCGCATTGTGGTCTACATATCAGGAAGAACATGTCATCTGAAGGCCATTCGGAACTAGTGTCCTTGTGTGTACCCAATTTCTGTGCATACCCTTAGCATTGACCCCCATTTGCTGTAGCTCTTGCTTCTAATTAATGGGGAACAAGAAGCAACTTTCTCCTCCAGATTTCTGTTTAGAGGCCCTTATCCAATTAATGCAACCATACTCACCACAAGAGGGTCTTTGTTGTCTGACCTACTGGGAATCAAGGGACCTATTCTTTAAAAGGGCCAAGTCCACATCTAATGGAAATTTAAAAATCAAAATATTTCTTTTTCTGACATGTCCATTGCTATTTGCCAAGGTAACTCCGTAAATGTTTAACCTTTACATTGTTCCCTAATGGCTGGTATAACAGTATGAGGGCGGCCCAGGGCTTCTAGGCTGTGCAACAGCATGAAGATGACCCCCAGTAGGTACATTTGGTACCAAGGCAATAATACCTTGCCAGATATCATTCTACTGCTTCATAAAGTCTCTTGTGGAGTGATTCCAGAACAATTGCTCTTTAATCAACACTTCTTGCCTCTAAAAAAGAAAAAAAAATGAATTTGGTTAGATAATAGGGGAGCCATGCCTCCATCTTGGTAATGGGGCTGATGATGTTCAGAGTTTTTAGTCTCACAAGCTATTATGAGAAGAAAACAGATGCTTTTATCCCAGCTTTTTGTTTTCACACATGTATATACCTGATGACAAAAGGGGACCAGGTGGGTACGATGGATAATTCATTCAATATTCATCCATTCACCAAAAGTCCACCCAGCACCCACTCTGAGATAGGCTCTGTGCCAGGCACGAGGTTTAGGGTGGAGTAGTGTGAACAAGGCACAGTTTCTGCCCTCAAGGAGCTCGCAAGCTCACAGGGGACAGGTCAACTATCACAATGAGGCATAATAGAAAGAGGTCAAGCCGCAATGAGGAGTAGAAGAAAGGAACAGCAAACACTACCTGGGGCAGCTCAGAGGATCAGTCAATTAGT
The DNA here is from genome assembly GCF_004348235.1 of Phoca vitulina. Lineage (NCBI taxonomy): Eukaryota > Metazoa > Chordata > Mammalia > Carnivora > Phocidae > Phoca > Phoca vitulina. The sequence continues at coordinate 27,673,176 of NW_022589717.1, read as the reverse complement.
GAATACAGAACTCCAGAACTGTAGGGCAGGTTCTATGGCAGATCCCTAGGGTTATCTTTATTCAAAGGAGGGCATCATTATCATATTTGTTTGAGTGGCAGGGGAAGAAATAGTTGCCTGTTGCTCCTATAAGCCCTACTTCCTCGCTCAACATTATAGGAAAGTCCAGTTTACTTGTTTACTTGGTGGAGATCATTTCTTCCTGACATGGGAAATCATACTCCTGTGAATCACTCCACACCCCGCAGCCACTATTTTTCATCACATAGAAGCTTTTATTTCTAGCTGGGTGTTGACAAGACAAAACTGTTCCCTAATGCTTAAGTAATAGAGCGGAAAACAGTTGACAAAATATGAAGAGGTTGATTTTGATTATACATACAGCCTCTTTTAAGAATAAAATGTTTGAACAGGCATGAGTCATTCCTTACAGGGTTGTGAAATGATCGATTGATTGATTTAGTTCGTTGTTTAATTGATTCGTTTTAAAACAATAACTTTACTGGTTCTATACATGCATATTATAAAAATTCAAGGAACATACCAGAAAAACAATGCATTATTCAAATTCCACTACCCAACAATAGCCAGTGTTAATACATGTTGATCGTCAATTCAGACTTCTCTCAACAGAAATGTATAATTGGATGGAGGGATGGATACATTGTCAAAAATAATCTCATAAGAATAGAATTGTGTTACATTCCTTTTAAAAATAAAAACATTAAATTTGACTTTATATGAATTTAATAGAAGACAAAAGAAACTGAAGGGAAAATAAAGAAAACATTGAAATTCATAGAACTTTCCTCATTCTTAGGCGATGGCTTTAAAGGGTAAGAAAGAAAGATCATGAGTATCATTAAGATGTCTGACTAATTACTTATTTCAATTTTAGACTACATGAATTGAAGGATTTTGCTATGAAAGGTAAGTGACCAGCATACTTGTATTTCTTCTCCCCTTTCCTCATACCATCTCCCATTTTTATTTTATTTTATTTTTTTGGTGCTTTTGTTTGCTTAGTCAAAATTTATTCATTTACATTCTGTTCTACAGCCATATTTTCCTCAGTTGTTGCTGTTTTTGTTCAATCTTAGCTTTACGTTTAAACTAATTCAATACTTTACCTTTCTTTGGTTTATCTCTTGGTGAGATGGCTTTCTTCATCACAATGATACACAACATTAATTACAGCAAGCATGTGTCTACATAGCACTTACTATGGGCCAGGCATTATTCCAAGCAGTGTATATATATTAATTCGTTGGATCCACACAAACAACCCAATTGAATAGTGACTATTATAATCCCTATTTCACAGATGAGGAGACCCAGTACAAAAAGGAACTTGCCTAAATTACACAGCTAGTAAGTGGCAAAGTCAGGATTCAAACCCAGGCAATCTGGCTTCAGAGTCTGTGTGCTTTATTCCCTGAGCTCTGTGACGTTTTAGCATGTTCCCTCTTGTTGCCTTTATACATGAATGACAATGTGGCAAGATGAAAATATTCTAGGTCACGGTTTGCTTCCTCTGTAGACATTGCCATACCGTTGCCTGGAGTTTGGGAGTTGATGGGAAGAAGTCTGAAGTCCCTTTGATTTTTTTCCCCTTTTAGCTTTTTCTGCGGAATGCCTGAAAAAGTTCTTTGAGGTTGAATAGCCTGATCATTGTATGACTCACATTGCTCATTCTGTATCAGTTTTGCCTAGTATCCTGTGTGATCTTTCAAACTGCCAATTTGCTTCATCCATCACTTCCAGAAATGCTTCCTGTGTTATGTTTTCAATACTTTTTGTTTTTCTGGTTGGATTTTTATCAGGAATATCAAAAGTCTTTACACTGAGGTGTCTTTGAACTCCATAATTATTATCAGTTATTGTGTCCTCTGCATTTGCAGTGATTATCTCAAGTCCGCACTAGTCATCGACATGATTTTTATGTGTCTACAATCTCTTTCGATTTCTAATAATTACTTGAAAATTTATTTGTTCCTTTAGCTTTTCAATATCTCATTCCATCTCATTTTGTTGTTTTATCTTATTTTTATCTTTTGTGGTTTTTTAAAAGATTTGTTTATTTATTTTAGAGAGAGTGTGCGCACATGCAAGAACGCAAGAAGGGGGAGGGGCAGAGGGAGAGACTCTCAAGCAGACTCCCCACTGAGGAGGGAGCCCCACAGGGGTTTAGTCTCACGACCCTGAGGTCATGACCTTAGGTGAAACTGAGAGTTGACCGCCCAACCAACTGAGCCACCCAGATGCCCCTGATCTTTTGTTTTATTTTATTTGTATTCTTATTAAGTTCTTACATAGAGCAATACACTTGCAAAGAACCTGCTTGCTATTTTGGTTTTGGTTTCTTCCAGACAGAATTTTTCATCTGTCTTTAACATGCATTTATTTTCCTCAGTCTATTTTTACAATGACTATGCCATTTCTTTTCATCTTATTTCTGCTTAATATGGGCAATTCTGACTGTCTATTGCTTCAAGGGAATACAATATAAGTGAATTTTACTTGACATCCTCCCTGCCTTATAGAGAATGCTTCCTTCCCCACTCTGTGTTGCAGTTTGAGGACTGGGTATTATTTTTCAAGCTCCTTTTCTATAGCTTGAAGGTTTGGGAATGAGGATCAGTTGGGCCTAAGTGGAGTCCTTGCTTGCAGCCCAGTTTCACTTCTTTCTGATATGCAGCTAACTATCTTTTAACTGGAGCCTGGTCCATTTAACCAAGGGTGTAGTGCACCCCACTGGGCTTTAGCTCGCGTCTGCAGCTCAACACACTGACCCAGAAGCCCTTTCTGCCTCGGACAAATCCCCAGCCCCTAAGGCTTCTCTCAAAAATTTTTCCTGGAATTTTCCTGGAATTACTTATTCATCCCCTCAATCTATTTCTCTTGAAGCTGGAACATATTGATGAGAATCTTCAGGGTTTCATTAGTTGGCTATCTTTCCTCCCCATGTTATTTTTTGGGGGGGTGGGGAGGGACAGAGTTAGGGGAGGGTTGAAAATGCAGGGCTAGGAGACCTGCTCAGCTTCAACAGCATCTTCTGTTTGTTTTTGTGGCTGCCACTTCATGATATTTATGGCATGAAGTTTGTTTGGTGCTAGTAAATCAATCTCTCTCTGTCTCTCAAAAGAGAACACCCCTCACCCTTTCAGGAGTTACCCCCCCATTTTCCCCTCATGCCAGCCCCCTTGGAACCACCAATCTGCCCTCTGTCTCTATGGATCTACCTATTCTGGGCATTTCATATAAATAGAATCATACAAGATGTGACCTTTTGTGTTTGGCTTCTTTCACTTAACATAATGTTTTCAAGGTTCATGCATATTGTAGCATGTATCAGTACTTCCTTCCTTTAACGGACCAATAATCCTCAATCTACCACATTTTGCTTGTGGCCCGTTCCCTCATCTTCAAAGTCAGCAATGTAGCTTCTCTCTGACTCTGCTTCTGCTGTGACATCTCTTTCTCTTACCACAGAGAGGAATAATTTTCCCCTTTTAAGCATTCATAAGATTAGGTTGGGAACACTTGGATAATCCAGGATAATCTCCTCATCTAAAGGTTCTTAACTTAATCACATCTATGCTGGTGTGTTCTGGTGTATTCTATAACAGGTTATGGGGATTAGGGTGTGGACATCTGGGAGGGGTGCATTATTCTGCCTACCATAGACATGTAGACTAATACTGATAGTAGTAATAATAATAGTCAACATTTATTGAGAGATTACTATGTGCCTGGTATGCCTCTAAGAGTTTTACTTAAATTTAGTCCCTATAATATTTTTTTAAAGATTTTATTTATTCATTTGCCAGAGAGAGAGACAGTGAGAGTGAGCACAAGGGGGGGGGGGGGGGGGGGCGGGGGGGGGGGGGGGGGGGTGGCACACAGGCAGAGGGAGAAGCAGGCTCCCCACTGAGCAGGGAGCCCGAAGCAGGACTCAATCCCAGGACCCCAGGATCATGACCTGAGCCAAAGGCAGATGCTTAACCGACTGAGCCACCTAGGTGTCCCGCTGCAATATTCTTATGAGATAGGAACTATTCCTTTCTCCTTTAAAGCTGAAGAGGATGCTGAAATACAAAGGGGTAAAATGATTTATCTGAGGTCTCACAATAGGTAAGTAGCAGAGTGAGAATCTTAACCCAGAAATCTAGCTCTGAAGTCTGTACAATTAAAAAGGGTCCTTCCTATTTAATAAGATTGGGAATCCCTGCCCTAAAGGATAGAGTTTTTCCTAATCAGGCTCCAGCCTGAGGTCCTTGCTGGTCCTCTCACCCCTCAGGAGTAGCTGTGCACTAGGGAGGGAGGTGGTCCCATGAGGCAGGTCTCCGGGGCCAAGCTGGGATTGGGGTTCCACCAGGGACAGTCAAGAGTCTTTAAAATTTTGTGAATTCTGGAATGATATACATAGTTAGTTGTCTTTGTATCTAGCCACTGATGGAGAAAATATATAGTGACAAAAAGTACATTAAATATTGAAACTCATTTAATAAACTTACCTCTTATTGATCAGTATATTCATATATTTAAATTTAGATCTACAATCCTTTATCCATAATCCTGAACCTTATAAATCACTAAAAATAGGACTTTTTTGACAATTCATGACAAACTCATTTTGGGGGCAAAATCTGACCTGCACTAACATAAGGCTATTAATAGTCGTTTTTTTATTCCATTAATAGTGAACATTCCCATATTTAATTACAAAACTATTAAGGTGTTTGATTATAGGGTGCTGTTCCAGACTCTACTGGGAATGTTACTAATATAAAGTATATACCTCCTGTTACCTGACTTCTGAAACCTGAAATATCTGACTTCCAAAACATATGTGGCCCCAAAGGTTTAAGATACAAGCTTGTGGACCCGTAGGAGATCTATGGGCAAGAAATATTATTTGTTTAGTCTATAATCAGTTCTTAGCCTACACGTGAATCTATTGACACCTTGCAGTAAGTTCCTTCATCTGCCCAACAAGCTTGCTGGCCTACTTCAGAGTTTTGCCTAGGCCCTTTTGTTCTAATTTAAGATGTCTGAGCTTCTAATTTAGGAACTACTACATCTCCTAGAGGCTAGTATCCCCTTGTTTAAAATGAATACTCTATGACTCTAATATATTTAAAGGAAACATTTCAATATAATAAGCCAGCATGATACAAGTACAGAATAACATAGGATGGTTTATAATCCCCATGTGGAATTATAGAGAAGAGGAAGCACTGCAAACTGCTTATTACAGCATGTTTGAAAGAGAACAACAGAAAGTAACATTCCCCAGCATGGGAGGCTCGTAGAGACTCTGATCCTATGGACCATGGCAGAGAGACAGAATGCCGGCTGGAAGGACATGAGTCTTGTACACTGGTTCTGCCTCTGCCATCATGCTGGAGAGCCACTCCCAGGGTACTTTACCACTCTGAGCCTCCATATCCTCATCCACGAAAGAAGGTGGGTTGGATGAGCTCTGCAATTCTAGACCCTACGATTCAAAGGATCTGTCCCCCCGAGTTCTAACAGCATTCCAAACCTCACTTTTAACCCAGTTTAGCTTCCTTTAGAGTAAAATGCATGTTTTACATAGATAGTAATACTTACACCAACTAATAAAACATGCTCATTTATATGCATGTTATAACTCATAAGTAACCAAAGAAATCAACATTTTTATCAAATGTTCATCTGAGGTCAGTGAGTAGACAACTCCCTCCTGCTTTTCCTGAGACTGGTTGTTGAGAAGTCAGCCTGGTTCAGAGTTGACCCCAGTGACGAACTCATTAATTCAGTACTTAGTATGCATTGGGCACTGTGGTGGGGAGAGGAAGAAGTGGATTTTGCATTTATTGGCTTGTGGGACTGTGTAACTAGCTAGCTATCACAGAGTAAAAGTATCTGCTGCTCCCGTCGGTCTGATGATGAGAGAAGTTGTTGATTGGCATGTCAGTTGATTCCCACTCCTTTTTTATGTATCACAAATCATTAAAGTGTTATATTGATGATGGGAGGCAGGAGAATATTCTAGAAACAGGTTTAGTTTGGTTTTTGTTTGTTCCCTAACAGAATGCTGACTTTAAACTTACGTGAATGCAGAAAAGCATTGCATTATGATTGTCTCTCCATAAAGCAATGGGCACCTCTCAGGGGTTATAACGCTACCCAGAAGACCCAACTGGTCATGTACCTGGCAACAAGCTCGGGGCCTCTCAGCAAGCCACGCCTGGCCGGGCTCTGGCCTCCTTGACTCCGTCCGTGCCCTGCCTAGAATGATCAGACAACACCAGTCGCCCTAGAAGCTGCCTCGGGACCCACACTCGCACCCTCTGCCTCTACCACGCATGCCCAGAGGGAGAATCAGGCACTGGTTTCCGGCTGAAGGGTTGCTGTGTGAGGTGTGCCCCTTGGATGGAGCAGATGGTGGTGAGGCAGGCTGAGTGGCAGAGGCACATGGCTCTCCGAACCTTGTGATTGCTGGCAAATGGGGGCCTGAATGTGCATTTGGGATGAGGGCCTGCTGAGCAGCAGAGTCCCCCGCCGGGGCTAGAAGCTTAGAGCCCTTGCTTCTGCGGCACCCACTGTGTCTTCCCCGTGGTCTGGCTTCCCGGGTAGCTGGACAGTGTTACTGCCTCCCAGTACCAGCCCTTTCTGCCAGAAATCAGTTACCAGGACCTGTCCGGGAATTACCCGTGCAGGTCAGGGTCTGAGAGGTCTGAGATATCAGCACAGTGGATATCCGAGGCTTGCTGTTTGTGAAGAAACACTTTCCGTGCTCTCTCCTGGGGCTGATTGCTTTCAGCTCCTCGGGGGCCTGGCCGGGACAGAGCTCTGGGCCTGCCCTGTCAAAAGCCGGACTGTAGGGCCCGGGTGATCCTCCGCGGTTACCGTCCCCCAAGACTTGCCGCCTCTACCTCCCTTTCTCTCCCTCTCTCTTCCTTGTTTCAAGACCCTCCTCCGTCCCTACCCGGGATTGTCCTTTTGTTCTCACCAGTTCCTGCCCCGAGCCTGAGGCATCTGACGGAGAACTCCTTCGTGTAATGCAAGGTGTGGATGGCTTGAGGAATTCTTCCTCGGAGGAAGATTCACATTTTATGAGACTCAGCAGGGGTGGGGGCGGGGGTGGGGAGAGGACACTGCCTAACTGTGAGGAATAAACCCACAAAAGGTGGCATTTTAGCCTCCAGAGAGGGGAGATTTTTACCTTGGAGCTGCCCTGTCTGAAATCAAGCCATGGAGACACCCCGCAGTGTTCTCTTATGCATAAGATTGCTACTGGTTCATTTGCAAAGTGAGGCTAGAAGCCCCGGGAGTGGAGCCTCCAGCTCTTCCTGCTTCCAAGCTGAGCCCACGACTGTGCCCTGAGCACGTTTGCCTCCGCGCTCTTCCCACTCGGTTTCCCCTGCTGTCCTCCCAGGCAAGAGCCGAAGCCCTTTTCCTTCCTCCTGGCTACTCTGAGCCGGGCTCCCCCGCACCCAGGGCCAGCAGCCGTGGGGAGGGGGGAGACAGGCTTCCAGGAAGGCTAGTGCGCGGAGACCAGGGCAGGGTCAAGAAAGCAGAGAATCATGGTGACCATCCTTAAGTACCATCCTCCCCGGCGTCCCCTCACCCACCACCCCCAGTGTTGAACCAAGTGGACAAGAGCATGGCAAAGACCCGAAATAAACCCCAAAAGGGGTTCTCACGAGCAGGTTTTAGAGAAGAATCTGATCCCCCGGTGTAATATAGAGCACATCAAGAAGGGGGATATGTGCTTGGCTCCGTGGCAGGCATTCCCCTGCCAGGATTGGCTTGGACTAGAGACAGAAATTTAGCCTTGTCGAGGCTGGGGCAGCCAGGCTGAACCTCAGCACCGCAGTCTGCTAACACCTCCCAAACACCCAGGACAGGCTCGGGGCTGTGGAGAGGACCAGGGTGGGATCTGCCTTATCCTAGAGAAGCCGACTTTCTGTGTCTGCGCTCTGGGCCCCAATCACTCTGCTTGTTTTAGAAACAGCTGGTCACGTCCTCACCCAGCGTCCCACAGTGGGGCTCCACCACAGCCCAGGGCCAGGGCCAAGCAGTGCCCTCCTGTGGGCTGTCAGGAGCATGGAGGGCAGACTTCCTAGAGGCATTCTTGACCATTCCTTTTCTGCAGGATTTTTTTCCCTTCTACCAGCCATTCTCTTTGTTAAAGGGAGTTAGTCACTGTGCTGGATTTATTGGCTATATCTAAAATCTATTTTCTCCAAAGGCATCGCTGCAGATGGCCACTCTTCCATTCTATCCTGGTGTGTAAAGAGATCTGAAACTGACAAGAGTTGGAAGAATTGTAAAACCCACGAGGGAATGGAACAGGACGGTGCAGGACATTCGGGCTCTCCAAGTCAGATCTTTCCCACGAAAGGAGCCGTGCTCTGGCACAGAGGATTTCTTAAATCAATGTCCCTCACAGCCCAGGAAATCTAATGATCGAGGCTTTCTCTTATGTATAAAACATTTTTTGAATCCTCTTCTTCTCTTTATGGAACAAGTTCAGCCCATTTGTGGGAAATTCCAAGCCATAGTATATCCCAGAGGCACATTTTTGATCTGTGGAATCCCATTCCTTCATTCAGTAAATGTTTCCATGTTTGGCCCTGGATATCATGGCTTGCTTCATGAGGTTCACAGTCTAATGAGGGTGATCCAACAAAAACCCATCAGATTCAAGCCATCACCACATCCAGAACGGAACTCCAAAAATAACCTCAAATCTGTCCATTTGTCTCTGTCTTCACTGGCATCACTTCAGTCAAAGCTACCATCATGTCTTGTTTGGACTACAGTAATGGCCTCCAGCAGTATGTCATATTACTGTCCACCAGATATTTCATTTTCTTTTCCTGCAGTACCCCTGCAGGGGGTACATTCCATCTATCTTGAAATCAGGAGTGACCATATCACCTGATATGGACAATAAAATACAGGTAGAAGGGGCAGGTGACTTGTCTAGCCAGATGTTTTAAGAACCAGTACCTGGTTTGCTGTGTTCCTTTTCCTACTGTGTGACCAGCAATTTTCAAGATGGCGGCTGCTTCATCCGCCCAGATCCTGGAGTGAGTGGAGGGGAGGGGAGGGCTCCCAGCTGACCCGTAATGGATGTGCAGCATGAGGGAAAATTACAATTGTGTTGCTAGAAGCCACAAAGCTTTAAGGGTTGTTTATTACTTCAGAGCCTTGCCTAATCTGGCTGATACACCTCTTAAATGATTTCCCTGTTTCTGTCTTGCCTACTCCAGTCCAATCTTCAGATATCAGCGGAAATTATCTTCTGAAAACAAATAAAACTTGTTAGTTTCTCAATGGATTTCCACAGCACTGAGAATAAAATCTGAGCTTCCACCCTCTGCAACTGTGTTCCAGCTACACTGACCTCCTTCCAATGTTTCTAATGAACCGAACTCCTTATCTCTGGGCCTTCCCACATGTTATTTCCACTAACTGGAACACCATTTCACCATTTTTATCATGGCAGGTTGCTCCCATACTTCTGATTTCAGCGTAACTGTTAACCTCCTCAAAGGTATTTGCCCTGTTTATTCAATTAGAGCCAAGCACTCCCTGTTCTTCCTGTCATAATCACCATGTTCTTTTCATTCATAGTACTTGTTGTGATCTTTAATCATCTATTTACATAATTATTTGCTTTTACTGTTCATCTATCTCCCCTGAGATATCAGCTCCATGAGGTTAGGGCCCTTGCTTGTTTTGTTCACAATGGCATATCCAGCTCCTAACACAGTGCCTGGCACGCAGATCGTTCTGGAATGAATGAATGAGTGAACAAAATAAATGCTTTCACAGACTCTTGATTAAAGTGGTAGCTATGGGAACCCACACAACAGAAATCTATGTCAGGGATAACATCAAGAGGGAGATATCTTTAAGAAGGTACAGATCTGAACCAGAGAGGACCTAAAATAGCAGAGAATGGTCTATTTCAGGTTAAAGCATAAGGCTGGTTCCAATATTAATCCAGAATTTCAAGTCACATTCAAAGGAAGCCTACACTACAAATCAAAATCTCATGAAACCAGTCACGAGACTCTCCGATAGGCACTCTGCACCTCTCACCTCTCTCCCTCATCCCCATGCCAGCAAGGAACGTATTATTCCAAAGGACTATAGGTTTCTCCCCTATTGCAACGGTGTGTTTTTTTCACTTGAATATCCTGCAATAAAATTTGAAAACTAATGCGCCCCCTCAACACATTTTTAAGTTAACATTTAAATTATTCACCATATTTACAGATGCAAATTTTACATGATTCCTTGTTCTTCTTTGAACTCATATGTTCACTCTATTTTGCCCACAGAATTTTATACTAATATAAACTTCTTTAGTCACAAAATATCAACATATTACAACTCTTGGCAAATAATCATTAAACAGAAAATTCAAATTTTATTAAAAATGTATCTTTCGGTGGGATAGTTGAAGCTTCTTTTCTCAATGAGCTGATGTTCCATGAATGAACATTACTTTTTGCTAGAATAAGATGGCTTCAACAGCAATTCTATCTCTGCTTACTCTTGTTTTCAGTGTAATTGCTGAGATACCTTGCTCACATAAATACATTGACAGGCATGCAGGGAAGGCAAATAGGTATGTTTTAGAAGTACTGCTCATTTCTTTGAAATCTGTCTGATTCTTATATAAAAAATAACAAAATTTACTATCACCACAAATTATTTTTAATGTCTGAGAGCTGACAGCTCAGTTAGGTCCTCCTTCAATTTCACTGAAAGCAAAGAGTTGAACCCACCCAACTTGCAAAAGGATGTGTTCCCCAGGCAGCCATCCATTTTCTGAAACTCTGAGAAGTATATCAAAAAGCCTCTACCAAGGTTAAGCAAATGACCGTCATCTGTACATTTTACTCTTTCACTTAAGGGCACTTCGTTTAACCTGAGACATACACAAAAGGTTGGGAATTACTGCTTCTTTCACTAGATCTTTTTCAATATAATTTTTTTATTAAATGCTTTAGTATTACCACTTTTTTGTTGTTTCTTTGGCAATATCTGGAGCATGGAGAAGACAAGGTCCTTTAAAAGGGACTGTATTTCTAAGTGTCCCTTTGCTTGGCACCACAGAGGTTTTTACATCCCGGGCAATGCACCATAGTATGATTTGGGATGGGTAGGAAATAAATTGCCTCTCTAAAGTAGGAGAAGGAAGACTATGAAAGGGAGTGTGGAAGAGAGAAACAGTCTTGTTTTCAGACCACCTCTATTCAATTTTAGAAAGGGAACATATGAAAGTTGAGGACTGGAAATGAGTTCCCTTAAATCTAGTCATGCTTGTGTACCTCTTGGAAAGTCTTCATGTACCCCAGATTTGAAAACCAGCTGCTCTTGGGACAAGTGCACCGTGGGCTGCAGACTGAATCAAGATCCTCCCCCCATGATGGATCCAAACAGCTGGGATGATGAAAGACCACCTAAGGTTGCCCTGTCCATCCCACTTGGGACCTGCCTCTCAACTTCCATCCAGAATGTGAGCCATGGCCATAGGAGTGGGGAGTGCTCTGGAACCACTTATTGAAGTTTGAGAGCAGTTATTCTGGTCACAGGCAGACTACTCCTTTTTCTTGGGGCGGATAAAATGGGGAATATGTTCGCCTCTTGGCACCTTATTTTCAGCTCAGTATCATCCCAAGGGATTTTCTGATTTTATCTTCAAAGTCTCAGTCTAAATGAGTCAAAGCAGTTTGTTTCAGTAAATGTAAGCTTTACCCAGAAACGAAGTCCAAGTGGGATACAAAATGAAACCAAGATTTTTCAATTGTTAATCAATTGACTTGTAACAATGCAGTTTTGATATGCCGAACAGATTACATAATAATGCTTAAACTTGCAATAGCCCAACAAGGAAGCTTATTGCCCTCATCTTAGAGTTGTGGAAACTGAGGCTCAGCGTGGTCTCATGGCTGCAAGGGGCAGACTCACTCACAAACCTTTTGCAGTATTCACCATGCCACACTATCTCTGTATCCTTCACCCACTATGCCCATTGCACACGGGAAATGCAGCCCCAACAGTAAGAAGCAGCTGATACATCTTTCTTTTCTGTGTTCTGGGCCTGCTACTCAGGATTATGAATCGTGTCGCAACTAACTATAGAAACTGGATAGTGTAGAGAAATTAAAATCACATCTAATCCCCAATTCTCATTTTAGCAAATAATCTCAGCCTCTTATTCCATAAGGACTTCTTGAAGAGTTCCAAACAAGTGACAATATTTGACAGGTTCTATTTCCACCACCTTGCTTTCTCAACCCTACCCTTTAGTAGAGAGCATAGCATACTGAAGAGAAATTTGAAAGTTAAACAGCAAGAAGAGAGAGAAAAAAATCCAGAGGCTTCAGTTATAACTGTATATGGGTAATACGGCTACTGTGATGTTAGTCTTCACATTATAACTTTGGGTTATTGCTAATTTTAAATTGCTTCTTCAATTAAAATCCACAACCAGGGGTGCCCGGGGGGCTTAGTCATTAAGCGTCCAACTCTTGATTTCTGCTTAGGTCATGATCTCAGGGTCGTGGGGACGAGCCCCACTTTGGGCTCCACGCTCTGTGGGGAGTCTGCTTGAGATCCTCTCTCTCCCTCTCCTTCTCCCTCTGCCCCTCCCCCCTGCACTCTCTGTCTCTCTCTCTCTAAGATAAATAAATTAAAAAAAAAAAAAGTCCACAACCAAATGCCTTGATTACAAGCATGGAGTCTAAATATCAAACCGCTAAGCCTTAACTCCGTTCAGGTCACAATCAGGGACTCTAGCAGATACCTCCGCCACACACACCCCTCCCCCTCACTCTACCTCTGACTTTAGCTGCAGCCACAGGGGACAGCCCGAGTAATCTCAGACTCACCTTGCTCTGCCAGCATCCATCCCATGGGCCTTTCTGCTGGGCAGCGTGGATAGGGTTTTCTGATGTCATGGGGTAGCCAGCCCACACAAGTGCAGCCTGGGTGTGGCAGGAGGCTGAAGTGTGTTAATGCCCCACGTGCAAGTCGTGACCCATAGGAATGCAAGCCAGTGGATAAGTGCTACACTCAGCCATCCTGCAGGGGGACAGTTCTGACATATGTTCACTGTTCTGGAGGTTCTGATAAAACCAAGACTTTATTGCCCCTCGTAGTGTAACCTCAGTAACAAACCCATCTGTTGGTTTTTCTTCCTCCCTGTGTCAGTCTCCCTGCTCCCTGGGACCACTCTCTAGTAAAATATGTGCTCCCGAGATTCCTAGACTCTGCTTTTGGGGGAGCCCAAACTAAGATGTAGAATTTCCAGGTGTTCCTGACAAATGGCCATTCTCATGGAAATAGCTAAACAAAACAAAACTTAAATAACAAGCAGTTCATTCCAATAAGGCAGTAATTCCTGGGTAGCCTGGGTGGCTCAGTCAGTTAAATGCCTGCCTTTGGCTCAGGTCATGATCTCAGGGTCCTGGGAAGGAGGCCTAGGTCAGGCTCTCTGCTCAGTGGGGAGTCTGCTTCTCCCTCTCCCTCTGCCCCTCCCCCCGCCTCTCCCCCTCCCCTTTCGCATGTTGTCTCTCAAATAAATAAATAAAATCTTTAAAAAATAATGAGGCAGTAATTCTTGACTCACAGGTGGGAAAGTAGGGAGAAAGAGGGACATGTACCCCAGGAAAAGTGCGTAAGAGTAATCAAGCGGGCTTTTTAAACCACATCCTTGAAATTCTGATTTCTCTTTATGGAGTATTGCATAATTCCCTCCTTCTGAAAGAATCACAGCCGCATCATCAAGTCACTGTCTTGTCACTATTACAGATGAGGAAACATGTTGTATGGGGCAGAAAAAGAAGGTTGCAGCAGTGACAGCTTTTTAAAGACAAACTTTTTTAGATGCAATTTGGTACATTACCCAATAGTCTTAGCTATTTTTAATTGTAGCTTAATTTAACTCTGGTCCTCTTGTCCCTATGCTTAGATTGTTGGCGCTAAATAAAGAAAAGGCCTAAGCTGCTCTTTCTAGCATTTGTGTAGAACTTGGAAAGTCTTTATCACCTGTCCGGGCCCCTCTGCTTTTTCAAGGAATCAGAAGATGATTCCACAGCACTGTACCTCTGCTCTGACAGCAAAAAATTCGTGACCTCTTTTTTTCATTTTATTCTTTAAAGAACAGCAAAAATCCCCTTTCCCAGCAGCTTTCTAGTTAGAATTTGCCAACTAAGTGTAACCTGGAATTTGCATATAATTCCTTTAGCAACTCTCTGGAAACCTGAAAAATTTACAACTGCGCAAGAGAAGCCACATAAGGGAAAGGAAAAAAAGAAAAGTTGCAGAGAATACTCAAATCTCTACTCAGAATAAAACACTTTAAACGACAAATTTAAATAAGGCCTTCTGGCATACAGATTTAAACTGGTTTCACAGTAGCCACACGTTGCCCAACATTTGGGGTGAAAGTTAGTGGTTGGAGGGAAGGCCCAGCCACTGCAGACGTTTGTGGTCGACCACAGCACTGTTTCTCACCAGATCTGGATGGACTCCCTCATTTTTCTCAACACAGCACTCTCGTTGGCCGAGGTTCCTAAACTCATGAAAGCAAATCAGGAAAGGCAAATCTAGAATAGCATTAAGGATACAATCATGAACAAAATAAAGCCCTTGCTTTCCTGGAGCTAGCTTCTCATGGGGGAAGCACATGATAAATCAATAAACAAATATGTATTTCATATCTGGAGCAGAGCTTGACAGTTGCCTTCTTGGGTATTTTTTGCTCCTCTCTCAAATTAGCCGAGTAATGATTCTTACCTGGACACATGGCCTCCCAACTAAAAGACCGTATTTCCCAGCCTCCCTCATTGTGACATGTGGCACAAGACTAAGTTCTGACCAATGATATATAAGTAGATGTACTTGATGGGACTTGCAGGAAGTTTCCTTAAAAGAGAGAGGGCCCATCCTTCTTCCTCTTTTCCTCCATCCTGCTGCAGGGAAACTGGATATAATGGCTAGAGACCCAGCAGCCATATGGAACCAGAGGATTAAAGTCTCATCCTAGGTGCTATGTTTTTAAAGGCTAGATAAAAATCTTTAGTCCTCAATAACCATGGAGACACCACACTAGCTCTGGACTGACCACCTCCAGACTTCTCCTGCTTAAGAAAGAAAGAAATGTCCACTGCTTCCCAAGTTTCTGTTATTCACAACTTAACCTAATCCTACCTGATAATTTTAAAATCCATATGCAAACACCCTAAATAATATTGCGTTAGATACATACTAGTGAAATATATGTCCAAGAAGAGAGGCGTAGAAGAGGTTATAGAAGAGAGGCAGACCTCAGTGTTTCAACTGGAATGAACAATTAGATTTGAATTTTGACATTTGGCAGGAGTAAAAGTACCTATTTTCTTTTGTGGTCATAGATTATATTTATGGGGGGCACCGTGTCTGAAAAGTTGTAGTATTTGCACCAAGTAAATTAATGAATGGTTAAACTGCTATACAAAATTGAGGGATTGTTTTCTGTTTTAAAACAGTTTACAGAGCTGTGAATTTCCCATTTGCATCGGGTATTCCCAGGGAACATGTCTCATCTGCATTCTGGCCCTCTTTGTCTTCTTCCATCAAAGCGTCAGCACCATTGAAACACCAGTGCTGCAATCCTATCCTCTTGTTTTTTAAAGCACCAAAGCTATACTTATTTGCATATTTGTTGGCATAAATTTGAATATTAATTTCAATAGGCATTGCCTCTAAATCTAGAAAATAAATACAGCCTGCTGCAATTATACAGATAACCAGTATTTAGGACACATGAGTGCCTGAGAGTTTTAAACCTTCTACATTTAATTATACTCAGATTATACTTAAATACACATACTCCCACAAACGCACACAGTTGTCGGCTTATAGGTTGTGAACTTTGCAATGAATTTATGCCCTCAGCCAGGTGTAAAAGTTTCCATGTTGGAAAAACTGGTAATCCAGTTTCAGAAATGTATTGGTCAGGAGCCCTCTTTTAGCTACAAATGACAGAAAACCAACCTACAACTGCTCTAAACTGTGAACATATTGGCTTACACAGCTCAGAACCCCAAGGGGTTGAGCAGCTTTGGGTACAACTGGACTGAGTATTCAAATGATCCTCCCCTCCATCTTTTTGCTCTGCCTGACTCCCCTGGCTTCATTCTCAAGCAAATTCCCTGTACAGGTGATAGCAAGATACCCCTGCCAGTCCCAAGCCAATGTTGTTCTTGCACCTTATGATCTCAGAAGAATAAAGACCCTCCATCTATATGGCAGTCCCCAGAAAGAAATTGTTCCTGACCAGACTCAGTCAGGTGCCTAGACTTCCTGGTACAGCCTTAGCAGAATAATATGCAGTTAGGAAGAAATGTTTCCCAAAAGAAAATAATGGGAGCCGGCAAGAAGAAGAAGAAGGAGGAGGAGGAGGAGGAGGAGGAGGAGGAGGAGGAGGAGGAGGAGAAGAAAGAGAAAGAGAAGGAAGGAGAAGGAGAAGGACGAATGTGTATTCATGAAGGGAACATAATCATTCATTGGCTTTTGCTCAAATGAACATGAGGCCAACTTCCCACTGGGCTGGAAAAGCTTTGTCCCTTCTCAGCGAGTGTGGGCTCTGACTATAGAAAACCACGAGGAGGTGGGGCCATGTGCTAGTGTTTCTCAAATGTGGACGTGCTTACAAATCACCTGTCATTTTGTTAAAATACAGATTCTGACTCAGTAGGCCTGGGGTGGGGCCCGGGACTCCGTAGGTCTAACAAGTTCCCAAGTCCTGCTGATTCAGCCGGTCCCCCAACCACAGGGCACAGCAAGACAAGATCCTCCATCACTACTGCAAGTCTGTTTGACCCCAACAGCACGGCTCCCTGTGGCTCTTTCTTCAGAGCTGCACCATCATCTTCGCCTTGGCATGGCCACAAGTCCCATGGAAAAAGCTGTCTCTATGCTGCCCATCCAGGGGTTAGCGTGGCAAAGGTGCCCGCCTTTTTGAATCCCCCGGAACAGGTTTACCATCTATAAAAGTGTCCCCAGAGGGCAAGCAGCCTTCTGTGTGACTGGCACCTGTCGAAGCAGATACACTGTGCTGAGCAATTAGGCCTTATCACTGTTTGACTGCCGTTCGGTTTGCATTCTTCTGAATTATGGAGAGTTTAGGAAAACTCCGTACCACTGATAGCACTACTTTCTGGACATGCAAAATTACTTGTTTGCATAATTTACCGCGAATGCGTAAGTCTTACTCAGCACCTGGGTGTTCTTGCTCATTTAGCATGCAGGTGTATAAAAGATGTATAAGACCTTCTCTGGGATGCTCTCCAGACATAATACTCATCAGCTGCATCCTGAACAAACAAGAATTCATCTGGGCTTTTGAACAGGACCTGAGAACCTGAACAACAAGTGGAACTAGGCATTATTTAGCTGAATGCTACATTTCGGTGCCTTCCTCTCTGCCCCTTTCCACACACAGCCTGATTCCCCTTCTCCCTCGCTCCCCAATTTAGCCCACATCCAACACTCCACTTGCTATATCCCCGGTGAAGGAGCTAAGGGTGAAGGAAAAACCTAGCAGGACTGAAAAAAATTCGTGCATTTTCTCCATCTTTAACAAATGCATTCAGGTGAAAATGAACTTCAAGGATGGTCTTAAAGGGGAAGAGAATTCATGAAGGGTATTCATTGAAGCAGAGAGAAGCCATCCCACCCCTTTGACCCAAGAGACCCCAGGAGTTTACAGGCTGATCATATTACATGTAAACTTCGCCTGATGACGTCATCTTCTTCTTCTCTTTTATTCCCCTCTCTGAGTCACTGCAAGGAAGACTCCATGGAGCTTGTGGAATACCAGATCACTGGCTTGCTGCACCCCACTGCAGGCCCTCCCCTACAGAGTTCCAGTTGTTACTCTCTTGCAAGTGTCTCTCCAAGAGTACAGCACACACTACCCACAAAGAAGAAAATGGCAGCCTAGCCAGGTGTTTGATTGCAGGCACTTGCTTGAGGTACAGGGCTCAATTTCCTGTATGGAAAATAAGCCATTCTTGGGAATCAAAAATTCATACCACATTTTGTAGAAATCTGATGGGAAACTATGTCTGGGGAAATTTCCACAACTTAAGATATGCAAATTCACTATTCGATTGTAATGCCAACCCATGGATCTGGTGCTACTACCCTGCCTCTTATAAGATGAGAGACTATAAAAACTAGTATATTAAAAATGTATCCACCAAAGTAAAATTAGTTCTCAGCAAATGCTTACTTTTCTAGAATTTTATTTCTCAGATGGATCGGTATAATTTTTAGTGGTACATATTGCCAGCCTATAATAAATATATAAACCTATCAAAATCTGATAGAAAAATGTATCAGATAATACACTATGAACTAGGGATCAATTCTATACTAGTCCGGCGGGATGTATCTAGTGACCTAATAGAATATTTCCAGTTCTAATTTCTCTGATTCTGTAAAATCAATTTTTCTATAAACTATAACCAGTACATGAGTGTTTTACAAAAACTAATCATATTGGCATAATAGGCATGTCAAGTTACGGTGTAATGGACATTCTGTTGTCCTTTTATTGAAACTAATAGCCTAGCGTTAAAAGGAATAAAATACTGAAAATGATAACAGTTTATCACTTTGCTTATTTTTTTTTCCCTAGCCTCTTAAATTTGATGGTATAGCATATTGGCTCTCAATCTCCTTTTATGGGTATTTGAGCTTGACCCTGTTAAAAATGATAAAGAAATGGCTAAGAAGAAGCATTTTCACACTCTCTGACCCTCAGCAGTGTAGTTGAGAAATAACCAGCCTGTGGCATCTTCATCTGGGAGGTTCTTATGTCCACCGCTGCTGCGGGGAAGGTTCAATGAGAGAGAAGAGTTACGACGATAGGCTCCTGCTTTGTAATGTTGACAAATCAGCCGATCTCAGCTCTTCGTTTCCAAAATACTTCTACCCAAGGAGAATGGAATGAAATTGAAGTTGGTCATGCCAACCCAGGATGACCTTGAATGAAATAGATCTTTCTGTTTACTAGGCATACAGATTACAGTGGACTCATCAGTCAGGAGGCCGACAGTATCATAGATTTATCTCGCTAATTTGAACTTTACAGGGTTTGGGAACTAAAGCTTTTTGCTAATTATTATTGTTGTTGTTGTTACTTAATGGGATTTGGAAGCCTCTCCCAAAGTAGATGGGCTTTCCTCTTTGATACTTAACACAAGTGTGGCTGATAATCGATTCTGTGATTATATATTTAATGCTTAACTCCCCCGCTAGGGCCGCACAGGCCCTGAAGGCAGGAACTGTGTTATCGTCTTCTTCCTTCTACTCTTAGGGCCCCAGGTGCGAGCACAGGCTCTTAGTAGGGGGACCGATTTGCTCAGCATCACTTTTTACCTGTTGTCCTGTAATAATTATTTAAATATACAGTAATTCTATCATTAAGTCAGTGTTAGGTGGATGAATGTATGAACAAACACTTGGCCATATATTGGAAATACCACTGGGTTTGGAGTCAAGAGAAATTGGTTGGAGTCCTAGCTCTGCTCTGTATGTTTTGTGACTCGGGCAAGTGACTTAAGCTCTCTCTCTGAAGTTAAGCTTCTTCACGGTGAAAGGAGAACAATTACAGATCACGTATGATGCCTACCACATTGTAACTTTTCAAAAAATATTTCTTTTCTCCTTTATTTAAAGCCTCACTGTCTGATATAATTTTCTGCAATGATGAAAATGTTCTCTGTCTGAGCTTCCAGTATGGTAGCCACCAGCTCCATGTGGATATTGAGCATGTGAAATGGAACTAGTGTTGGGGCACCTGGGTGGCTTAGTCGGTTAAGAGGCTGGCTGCCTTTGGCTCAGGTCAAGATCTCAAGGTCCTGGGATAAAGCCCCTGCTCAGTGGGGAGCCTGCTTCTCCCTCTCCCTCTGCCTGCCCCTCCCCCTGCTTGTGCACACTCCCTCTCTCTCAAATAAATAAATAAAATCTTTACAAAAATGGAACTAGTGAAAACTGAGGAACTGAATTTTTAATTTTGTATCATTGAATTTGAAGAGCCAAATGTTGCTAGTGGTTACTATATTTGACATACAACACAGATCTAAGGGCTCCATAGGTTTCAGAAGACTCCAATGGGGGAATTAAATGAAGAGTAGGTTTTAATACAGCTCTCGATAACTATTCTGGGGTCTTTAGCACCTAGAATTAAGGAGTGCATTCCATTTCCTTTTATGAATCACACATTCTGAGGCTGACCAGTTTGCATTGTTTTAGTAAACTGTCCACAGCTGGATTTAAATTAACTTTTTTAGGACCCAGAAGAGTTCTCATAATTACAACACACATTTGATATGAAATGACTTTACTTCTTTTTCACCCATGAGAGACAGACCCCCCAAGAGAACAATCACCACGCTAGGAGAACCATCATTTTATAACAATATTTGGCTCCCATCAAAATTGTGAAGCCACCAAATGTGTTTTACTTACAGAATAAATAACTTAGAGTCACTTGGACTTCTTTCTAAGTTTGGTGAATAATATTTTAAGCACTTTTGATTGCCAATTTTTTTTTAATTTGGGATTTAAATTTAAATTGGGGGGTGGGAAATAGATTTTATTCAATTAAATTTTCAGACTGTGCATTAGTCCTTGAGCGGTGGCTAATTGTTCACTTGAGGGAGGAGGAAAATGAGGTGATAAATTTTCATTGGATTCCAGAAAAATTAAGTGGAAGAATGATTCTGACACTTTACCTGGAAAAGGGACATCATTAAAAAACTCCGATGACTTTTCTCTGTAGCCACCATTTAAACTTGTAGTCATGAGGCATTCACTCAAAACACAATAGCACATTGCACTGCGAGCTGATTTTTAAGGAACTGTGTATACTTATTAATACCAGAGCTTATGATCACTGGAGGAACCAAATGTGTTCTGGTTACAAAATAGTACTGAAACTTCAAAACGCTGAAAGGAGATGAAATACACATTTTTTAATTTGTTCGAATTAATAGTAAAACCAGGATTCTCTGAAGCTAAAACAAGTTCTCTTTTCACCGCAATAGTATGAGAAAGGACCATTAATATACCTAATTGTGCAGGCTTACACACTGCTGCTCAGGGACAGTAGTATTATAGTAACGAACACTTTGTCCCTTTTTGTTAACTTGTGAGCTTTTTCTTTACGGATGCCCAGAACTGACCTTTCAGAATGTGCCTAGATGAAAAATTCGCTTTGAGTCATTGTCGCCACAACCTTAGCTAGAAAAACAGCTCTGTTCCAAATCAGGACAAACGAAAGGTGTTGGCTTTTTATAGGCAAATCCAACTTCGCAACCGGTTCTCCTCAGAAGCCATTGCGCCTGGTTGCCAAGGTCTTGCTGATGGAAAGCCAAAGCAGAAAACATTACTGGGTAGCTCTGCGCACACCGCAGTTAATTATTACTCCAGTGGACAGTGGTTCAGGAGATTATATACATTTACAACATGATTAACTCCGTGCTCATCAATTTCATTTTTTTTTATCAGAAATGTTGCCGCAAATGTGGCATAAATTTCCTGGGGACAGCGTTCAGTTCCGCCTTATTATGCAGCACAGTTTTCAGAGATAGGAGGGACTACAGCTAATCCTAATTTAATTTCAGAGAAGAAGGGAGCTCGCTGGCTTGCTACAAGCCGAATTCCATTTCTGATCTTATCATCCATTCTGACTGAGACAGGCTAGAAATACCTGTGTGAATTGTGGTACCAAAGAATAACCCGGAATCTGGGATAAAAGCGCAGAGTCTCCGAAATTTCCTGACACCGTCAAGTCTGTGCCTGCAACTGGATCCCGCAGCATGGTGTACACGTGGTTCTCAGCATTCGTACACCCTCAGAATCTCCTATGAAGAGCATCAGTCCTATCTTCGAGAGCTCACAATTCCCAGAACCAAGCCACTGGCCTTTCAGGAGAGAACTCATGTTCAGAGAAGTCCCTCTCTATTAGAGGAAATAAATAAGTCGATGCCTTTTTAATCTGGGTAGATGCATGGAGTTTCCTATGGGGAATTCTCACAGGGATGTTTTCACTCAAATGTTTTTCCGCAAGAGAAAAGGAAGAGCCTGGTGCCCTCCTGGGTCAAAAGCACAAGCTTTTCATTAGCTTGTGATGACTATATATGTATCAAATCCACATCTACTTAAAGAGGTGGAAATTACCCTTTTGGTTCATTGGACCAAGCAGGAACTCTCAGTATCATCGGTTCTTAACGGAGCCTCAACAACTCCGTAACTGAAGAAATTCTCCAGGACCATGCACTTTAGTTAGACTTTCTATTACCTAGGATCCACACCAGGAACATTGTGTGCAAACACAAATCAGATATTCTTCTGGGATTTGTTTGCTGGATGTCACTTGGCAAGAATTCTCATAGCATCAAAATTATGCTTGGAGAAAAAAAAATGAAAGACTCCAAGGAACAGTGCTGCTCTTTGCAGGAACAAAGCAATATAAAAAATAAAGCCTATGATGAACTATTCTCCTCCTCACTGCTACTCTTTTATCATCGGCATCTTCTTTCAGCTTGTTGGCTAGCCTTCATGTGAAAGAACTTCCTGGGCCAACACTGCTACAGTTTCTGCTTCTGGAAAATGTGTAAAGACGCTGAAGCTCACAAACAAAAAAATCTTTATATAGGCATACATTTGTGAGTGTGGGCATACGTCACACATGGAAGCTATGAATACCTCACATAACCTTGTTAAGTGAAAATAACATTAAGATCGAAGCATTTGAAATTAAAGCAGCTAATGTGTCCCTCCGTGACCTGGGAAAACTTTACAAAATTGTCCAATTGCTCATCGAGAAAAATAAACATTCAAGAAGGGGGTTAAGAAAAAAAAATGATTTAAGAGACTAAAGGAGAATTTGCTATACACTAGATTGTTAAACTTAATATAAAACTGCAGTAAAACGCGTGGTACCAACACAAGATTAAATGATGAGACCAATGGAGCATAATCATGGACAAAAAACCTACTCATGTGTGTTTGAAGGTGTGATGTGTTTTATGATAACGTTGGCATCATGTGATAGAGTGGAAAGAGTCATGAACTTTAGAATCAGACAAATTCAAACCTGGATTTGAATTCCAGTTCTACCACTGTCTCGCTGTGTGCTTTTGAGCCAGTTAATACTCTTACTAAATATGAATCACCTAAATCTCATGGAGGTGATGATGCATCTCTTGAAAGGTGTGAGGATTTGAGAACCAAATGATGCATTATATGTGTCAATCTAGGCTTTTAGTTACAGAGACATACTCTGGCTAATTTGGGCAAAATAGGAATTTATTCAAGGCCATTGTATTGCTTACAAAGTTCCCGAGAAGATTGGAGAACCAGGCTTGGGAAAAGGAGGGACCAAAGAAGGCAGGGCAGCAGCCAGAAGAGCAGAAATCCACGGCAGCGGAGAGCAGGTGAAGTCTCCCAGCACTTGGCTGCTTGCAGTTAGCGCTGCCCCGTTTACTCCTGAAAGTAGGAATTGTAGGCATCACACATCAAGCGGCCTTTGCTTGCTCCACCGCCTGTGAATCAACAGATCCTGTTGTGAAATCTGAGCAGATTCATTGATTAGTTGAGCCTCGATCACATGCTCCTAACCAAAGTGCAGAGGAGGCCGGGAAAATAAGTTCTCAGCATTGTCAAGTCTTACAGGCAAGGCAAGCTCCTTGCCTTGGTCAAGGTTCCTAAGATGGAGAATTTACAAACAGAGGAACTTCAGACCCTGAGTGATCTAGAAGATGCACAAGTCCATTACAAAATATATCAAAGCTCCCGACACATAACAGATATCCAACGAATGGTGACTCCGAATATTTTTACACATCAGTGGGAGAAAGGAACAACCCATTATTCAACAAATGGTGCCGAGACCATTAGTTATTTGGAAAAAAAAAAAATCTACAATTCACCAAAATAAATTCCAATTGGATTCAAGATTTTTAAAAGAAAAAATCACATGTCACACTGTATCCATTGATACAGCCTCCCGATCCACCTAGAAAGGAGGCTCATTTGAGTGCAGTGGGTTTTCTAATGGTGTTTGCTCCGGCGCTGGAAACACAGGAGGGGCTACCTCCTTAACCGCTTAGAGCCAGACCCATATGCCCTGCTCCTAATTCTGCATTTGACCCCCAGTTAGAAACACTTCTCTTTCATTTGCTGGAAACAAAATGTTAAAATAAATACCAAAAGTGTTCTAGTGGTCGGGAGTCTATGTTTCCACAGAATTGTAGGTTCCAGGTAGGCGAGGGCCTTGTTTTATGCATCTTTGTGTCCTACTCTCCCTGCCTCAATGCTTTGAACAGAAGAGGCTATTGATTCATCATTGAAGAAGAAAACAGAATTGCTGCTTAACTGTTTTGAAATGTCTGTTAATGGTTTCCATTGTGAGCACTAACTCAGATAAAGTAACCTCTCTGTTCCTCCATTTCCTTTCCTTTAGAAGAGCAAGTACACTCAACATTGTTACTCCTCCGTAACCTCACATAACGTCAAATATTGATCATTCCAGGTTTGATGAAATGCTTCATAGGTGACAACTCTTTTAAGTTCACAGATGGACAGCTTTCCAGAATGCATACTCCTCTTTTTCCTCTCTTGTCTACAATCCTTACTGTTCCCAATTTTCCTCTGCCACTCCTATATCTAGTTCTGAAAGGCTAGCCAAAGATGAGTGAGGCTGGTCAGAAATTTTTCTTTTTAAGGTGTATTTCTTTTTGGTTACATTTTTCTTCTTAATTTATTGCTTTTCATTATTGTTAGAATAGATATGTGATCTGAAACATTAATTTCCTCATGACTGAAGTGATTCTTGCTTTTCCTTTGGCTTTCTAAAAGATTCTGATAGTATTTAAGTTGAGAGATCACTTTGAGACCCTGGGATGCAAATAACTATAAATATGTATATTACTATTGTTGCTATTGCAAAAAAAAGGGAAAACTCCTTTTCTTACATATATAATATTTTCATTTTTAAATGTAAGGAGCAAAAACACTGTTAATCATAATACATCCCTAAACAACACATGGATAAGAATTCACTGTCTCTGAGAAATTCTACTCAGCTCCAGACCCGAAAAAGGCCAGTTGTTGCCCTCTCTGATTCATCTCTGAGAATGAAAAGAACCAAACATCAGTTCCCTGTAGTACAAACTCTCTTTCATATTTTATTTGCTAATGTACAGCTAATTTCTAAATTAAGAACAGGCTTACAAGAAAGGTTAGGAAATTCTTCACTCCCAATCCATTAGTAAGTCTGAATTTGATTGAAATTTTAAATAACTTTTGATAATTAATGCATCTTGGCTTTTGGATTTCAACTAAGATGAAAAAAATCTGTTTTCTTTCTAATTTAGAGTTAACAGTAGATTTAGTCCAGTCAAAAGATTCCAGAGTTCCTCCCAATGAAACACTGTGGGAAATTCCCTGATTCTCACAAGGTCGACATGTATTGATCATATACTCCTGTCACCAGTTTAAATGATCAAAGTGTTGAACTATATTTATGATTAGGTCAAGGGTCACAAACTTTTTCTGTAAAGATCCAGATAGTATATACTTTAAGCTTTACCTCTCAAAGCTGTTATTGTAGTGCAAAAGCAGACACAGACAATACATACATGACTGAAGGTGGATATGTTCCAATAAACCTTTATTTATAAACACTAAAACTTGAATCTCATATAAATCTCATGTGACATGAAATATTGTTTTTCTTTTGATTTTTTTCAAGATGTGAGTGTCATTTTTAGCTCATGGGTAATATAAAAATGGGTATCTGGCCATATTTAACCAGCAGGCCGCACTTTGTTGACTCTCACTTTAAGTGAATTGGGGATGAATTTCTTGAGAATTTTTTTTACCAAATAGCGTATAATATTGGAGTCCGAGCTTTGCCATTCTTCCATAATACAAGCCCAAATTCTTTCAATTTATGCTATGCATTCATTAAAAAGAAGGGTGTGGATTTAGATATACTGATATTGAATGTTCCCCAAGGCACACGGATAGAGTAGGCTCACATTTGTGTTTAAAAAGGAAACCTATAGGGTGCCTGGGTGGTTCAGTTGGCTAAGCATCAAACTCTTGATTTCGGCTCAGGTCATGAGCTCAGGGTCATGATCTCGGGGTTATGAATCAAGCCCTGCGTCCCTCTCTGTGCAGGATTAGGATTCTCTCTCTCCCTCTCCCTCTGCCCCTCCCCGCCCCCCTAGCTCATGCACTGATGCACACATACTCTCTCTCTCTCACACACACACATACACAATAATAATTAAATAAGATAAAAAGTAAAACAATATATATACTATACACATATATTCTTCTCTATGCAAAGAACAGCAGTTGCCTCCATAGAGAGAATTGGAGGACAAAGATGGACAAGAGTGAGCAGGTGGCTTAATTTTTATTCTATGCCACTTTGTACCTTTTGGCTTTTGTACCACTTAAATGAATCCATGTTTAAAATAATAAATTAATTTTTAAAAATTTAAAAATGCTGAAAGGAATGACTAGAGGGATCCTGAAGTCAGTACCTAATATTTTCCAAATTAAAGGCAGGGGCCCAGGGCAAGAGTACAAATGAAGGTCCCGGTCCAAATGGTTCAAATTCACATTGTCTTAAATCTAATTTTGCTGTCTCTTGTCATTTGTTTTGCATTCCAGCTTTGCATCGTCTGCGAATCTGGAGATCTGAATTTCTGTCATTTCACTCCTTGCAATCTGTAGTTGAACTGATGGAGATTTAGTGATTACCAGAGCTCCTTTCATCAGCTAGAGGCCGTCTATAAAATATGCATGGGAAGAAAGGAGGGAAGGAAGGAAGGAAGGAAGAGAGGAAGGAAGGAAGAGAGGAAGGAAGGAAGGGAAGGGAGGGAGGGAGGAGCAAGGAGGGATGGAGGAAGAAGGAGGGAAGAAAGAGAGAGTATGCAACAGAGACCCTATGTGGGTCCATAAAGCCTCAAGTAGTTACTATCTGAGCCTTTACAGACAAGTTTGCCAACCTCCCCTGGGTCTTGAAACAACCATAAGGATAAATAATACTTTAAAAGTCCAGGCCCTGAAAGAAATCGGGAGCCCAAGGAGAGCGTTTCACTTTGCTATTTTCACAATAACACTGCATAACAAACCTTCCCAAAACTCTTTGGCTGAAAATAACAATACTATAGTTTATGCATCTGTGGGTGGGCTGGGCTCGCTGGAGCACTTCTGCCCATCGTGGCTGGTCTGTGGGTGGGTAGAAGGAGCCCCCATAGGTGAGGCGAGGCTAGCCCAGTCTGCTCTTCACTGCAGGTCTGCAGCCTGCATCTCTACCACTGCCTCTCACTCTCCTTAGGCCAATGGGCTAGCCAGGACATGCTCTTCTCGGGGCAGTGACAGAGGCCGAAAGAGTGTGGAAATGTGCGGCAGCTCTCAGGGGTCTCTTGGAACGAACAGGCTGTCATTGACTTCCCCTGCGGGCGCCTGGTCAAAGCAAGCCACGTGGCCCAGCCCAAAGTAAAGCAGCAGGGAGATACTCTCCTCCCAGCGTGGGGATGCCTAGTCACAGGGCAAGGATGGGAGTAAGGGAGGATGGGGAACCGGGGCCAATAATGCAAACTGAAATTCAGTTCAATACTTAGCACCAACACATGCCAGGCACTCTTCTAGGGGCTGGGGATCTATGGGCAAAAAAGACGAACAACCATCCCTGCTGTGGGGCTTTAATTCTAGTGGGATGTGGAAGGGATTTAGTGTTCAATGCAGCCCCCCTCTTGCCCGTTTTGTTCTGTTTCACTGGGGGATGCGTGCAATGGCTTGTGTGCTCTAGAAGATGGGAATCATCTAGCCTTGGCCAGCTCTCTGTCCCCCGGTACCCAGTACTGGGCTTCAGGCAATGTACGTGCTCAATAAAAAGGGAGGGGGGAGGGAGGGAGGGAATGAAGCATTGTCTATCTCTCTTTTCTGGGCATCACTGAATCTCCATCAGTTCACCTACATACAGATTGGAAGGTGGGAAATGACAGAAATTCAGATCTCCCGATTAGCAGACGATGCAAAGCTGGGACACAGAACAAATGACAAGTGACAGTGAAACTGGATTTAAGCGAATTGGAATCATTTCAGTGAGAGAGCCCATAGATAGCACATGCTACTCAGTCTAGAAAAATGGGTCACCTCTCCCAGACCAATTACTCTGCAGCCTGAGACACCTGCGATGGAAGCAGAGCCTTCGTGCCACAGGCTGGTCAGGGAAGAATTTGGGTGGATTTGTGGAGACTCCGGTGCTGTTACGTGGCACCCAGGTGCTGACAAATGGGGGGCCCGTGCCCACAACAGGATGGCAGAACCAAGCTCAAGAGGGTGTGTTATGCTCAGTAGGGTTCTTGACCTTGGCCTTCCCTGGGTAGACCAAAGGTGGCCCCTTCACACGGCAGAGAAGACTTGGCTGGCCAGTGCCACCAGAGTACGTGGAAGCGAGAGTCTGCAGAGGACCAGGACCCACCGTGCAGAGGCAGTCCTGGGTGGCCATGACCGCTCTGGACAGGGAACCAGAGGTCTTCACTCCAGCCCAGATGTGCTTCCTGAGAAAGGCTCCGTGATCTTAGTTTCTTCATCTGTGAAATAGGCATTATGATAATTGCCCTATTTACAGTAATCACGGGATTTTAATGAGATTGGAAGAAATAGCAAGTATAAAAATAAACTAAAATAAGGCCAACTCAGGGAAGATGAGTAGGATTTGGTCTCGTCTTGAGCGAGCCATTGATATTCTGTGTTTGAGGAGGGGATGGAATGTATGAGGTACAGAAAACTTCAGAACCACAAATAAGATTGTTTTCAAAGTTGAAAGACATGCGTCACTTAGGGAAAAAATAACCATGAGGAATGATTTTTGGAAGTTTGAAAAGTAAAAGTTTCAGAAGCCCAACTCCTCTCAGGAGGGTAATAAACATGGGAAATGAATTACGTTGATGATGATTGAAGCAGAGTGTGAATGACTCCAGAATATCCCCTTTTAAATCAAAGAGAATAGAGGGATTAAGATAAGGGGTGGGGTGGGGAAGGGCCATGGGGGGCAGAGGGCAAAGAGGCCAAAGATTGATAAAAAGACAAACCTGTTCTTTTCCTCAAATGGTTGTGATCTTAGACAAGGGGGGGCGGGGGCACAGACAGTCTGGTCCCCAGCCCCAGGGATCCCAGAAGGGTCCTTTCCCTTCTAACCTGTTAGTGGTGTCTACACGGGCATCTGTCTTTGGAAGGACTCTGTGGGCTCTCCTCTGATTAGGCCGCAGCTCTTCATGAGCCATCACCCTTCTTCCCTTTTATCTCAAGCCCGCCTCTTCCTCTCCCTGACCTGTGGGACACAACGAGGAGGAGGGATGGGGTGTCGCAGTGATGTGGAAACAGCTTCATACATCCACTGGGCTAAAGACGATAACAACAACAAAATTTATGCAATCCATGAAAGCACAGAATTGGGTAGTAAAACTGGATAAATCATTTCTCCTTATAAAGCAAATTCTCACCAACTGCTCCCCAGATCATAACGTTCGCGGAGCATCGCTTTTCACCTGGACGCATCTGCCCCCCTAAAAATGAAGTGCCTGGCCGCCTCCAAGATTTATGCAAATGCAGGCAGTATTTCTGCATCTGGGTGATACATCAAAGATCAGAAGGTGTCTCCAGGCATGAGTTACAAGGCCTCTAAAAGCAATGACTTTTCTATAGGGTTTTAGATTGTGGTGACTTTCCGTAAATCCTGCCCGAGTCACACAATAGGCCAAGAGCAATTAACATTAATTAAACAATCCACATAAAAAGGTTGCTGTGCTGACACATTGATAACCTCTAAATGCACTTAGCCTGCTAATGGTCTTGAGGGTGTTCCTTCAGCTGCACCAGGGGTGCTGGGCCGGTCGGCTCCCACTTCCCCGGGGCGACTGAGCACATGCCCAGAACACACCTCAGCTCCAACACAGCCGGGTGGGGCTCCCTATGCTCAAGCACCTGGCGATCTTGTGCAGAAGAGAGTCTGATTCAGTAGGTCTGCGGTGGGGCCCAAGAGTCTGCCTTTCCAACAAGCTCCTGGTGGTATCAAGGCTGCTCATGCCCAGACCACACTGAGATGCGAGGTTGTACCGGAGCCCTCAGAGAGGACCCCGGGGCGGGGTGGCCTGGGTTACAGACGGTGAGAACGACCCAAACCATATCCAGTGCATTGCTAGTGTGCTGGCCTGTCTACCCCGCTTCTCTAAGCCCCAGGAGGCTACAAACAACGAGAAATAAGCCAGCAGTAGAGTATGCAGACACCAGGGTTAACCTCAAGGTCACTGCAGATCCTGGAAGCCTAATCCTTTATTGAAAGGAGCAGAGGGAAAAAACCAGCTTCTGAGAAAGCAGAGTCCGGGAAGATCCCCATTTCCAGGTCCTCTGTATTTTGCACCTGCCCGGTAGAGGGAAAGCCACGGCCCACCATCATGAGGGGCTTGGAGGGGTGGCTTTTTCAGAGATGGAAGAGTCGGGAACCAGAATTCGATCCTCTCAGTGGGGCTGAGAACCCCCGTCCATGGGCACAACCTCAGTGCTCTGTCTTGACACCGGGGGCAAAAGGAAGGAACTGGATTTAAAGGCTGGCATGTGGCCAGTAATGAGGGCCTGGGTGAGGAGGGAGTGAAGTAGAGGCAGGAAGTGAGTGTGTATGTGGACAGAAGGGGCAGGAAGAAGGAGTAGTGGGTACAATAGGGAATGAGCAAAGGCCAAACGTTTTTTTTAAAGTAGCCCCAGGGGCACCTGGAGGGCTCAGTCAGTTAACCTGATTTGGGCTCAGGTCATGATCTTCATGAGATCCGAGTCTGGCGTTGGGCTCCATGCTGGGTGTGGAGCCTACTTAAGATTCTCTCTTCTTCTCCCTCTGCCCCTGCCACCCCCCTCTTAAAAATAATCTAAAAATTAAAAAAGTAAATAAGAATAGCCCCAGAAGTTTTGGCAGGAACTGACTGACCCTGGGTGGTAAGAGCCAGGAGGAGCCTGCCCAAGCTGGGCAGCCACGGGGGAAAGAGCGCCCCCTCAGGCCTGGGACAGAGAAGTTAGAGAAAATAGTACAGAGAACAGGAGAGAGAAGTTCGGAAGCTCTCAGGGCCCCTCTCTGGGAGCAGATGTGAAGTTTGTAGCAGCCCTATAAAATGGTAGGCCAACCGGTCATAAAATTATATTATATTATAATGATGTGGCTGCAGACGGCATCAGTAACAATGTGTTGCCTGTGGACAGTTTCCATTTTAATTCAGTAATGATGTGATTGAAATTAGAAGTGTGCCATGAGGCCACAGAAAGAGTGTGCTTTTTTTTAAAGTAACCCTGTAGCAATTTCCTGATCCATGGTAAACTCAGGCAGGAAAGAACTGGGCAAGGAAAAGGGGAATGTTCACTTGGGTGGGTGAGCTCTCAGAACAGGAAGTCACAGGAGACGTGAGGGAGAGGCTCAGGGTGCCTCCTTCACACAGGGCGTTCTGGGGATTCCTCAGAGACCGGAATCATCAGACCAAGAAATTTGTCCTTGAGTCTGTGGCCTTTCCTTTTTCTTCTCTCTGACACCCTTCCTCTGTAACATTTTCAGCGCGACTCAAGCCAAGTCAGCTATTTATAGAGCAAGAACGATTTTACCACAGGGTGGTGTTTAATTTGAAGAGCCGTCAAAGAGCGAGGGGCAGATGGCTGAGCAGGCAGTGCCTCTCAATGACCTTGACGGGGGCACCCAAGCCCACTGCCTCATCCTGAGTTCTGCAGATCCAGAAATGTCATCTGATGAATGAATCCTGAATTGATCAAGCTCTAGGGGGAAAGGGATAAATTGATAAGCCAGGTGCCTGCTTATTAATTTCTAATGGACCTATGGGGTGGCTTGTGAAATGAGACCAGTTGCCAGATCAGATGATTCTTTCTGGAAGGGTGTTCAAGTCAAGAGACTCAATTATATATCACAAGATCACTTAAATTTGGAGGATCTCAAATCTTAAAACTTAAATCACTTCTCAAAACACTTCTT
This sequence comes from Phoca vitulina, assembly GCF_004348235.1. NCBI lineage: Eukaryota > Metazoa > Chordata > Mammalia > Carnivora > Phocidae > Phoca > Phoca vitulina. Next base: position 27,641,054 of record NW_022589717.1, on the reverse strand, counting down.
CCTCAAACCATACTGAAAGAAAGACCGATTCTTGTTTACCCTACTCTACTATCCCATAAATTTAGGAGACCATTTTCCCAATGCATCTTTTCTTTGACTGGTTATTGTATTGGTTTCCTAGATCTGCCATAATAAGGTACCACAAACTTCGTGGTAGAAACAAAAAATTATTGCCTCAAAGGTTTGGAAGCTAGAAGTCAGAAGTCAAGGTGTTGACAGGATCATGCTTCCTCTGAAAACTATAGGGGAATTCTTCCTTGCCTCCTCCTGGCTTCTTTCTGCTGGCTTTCTGGCAAGCGTCACGGTCCCTTGGCATGCGGCTGCATCAGTCCAGTCTTTGCCTCTGCCTGTGCATGGCGTTTTCCCTGCATGTCTCTATGCCTCTTCTCCTCAAGGACACCAGTTGTACTGGATTAGGAGCCCGCCCTACTCCAGTACCTATAGCAACCCTAAAACCAAATAAGGTCACACTCTGAGGTACTAGGGATTAAGACTTCAACATATCTTTTTGGGGGGACATAATTCAACCCATAATAGTTGTGCTCGAGTCTGGTTCAGTTAGGTATTACGCATTAATTCACCATCTGATGCTAGCTACCAAGCAGGCAGGTGTTGAAGTAACTAACTATGGGTAAGACCAGTCCCTGGCCTCAAGGATCCCACAGTCTATCAGAGGAGGCAGACATATGAGAAATTTACTTGGCATTCTCCTCCCAGCCTGCAGGAGAAAGTTTAAAATATATCAATGCCCAGGTTCTATCCCTGACCTCTGGAATGAGGCACAGCAATATTAGGTATATTTTAATAGTTCCCCAAGTATGATGGTAAATTTTATATGTCAACTTGACTAGGCCTCAGGGTACCTAGATATTTGGTCAAACAATATTCTGGGTGTTTTTGTGAGGGTCAGTCTCATCCAATCAACTGAAGGCCTGAATAGAACAAAAGGGCTCACCCCCTGATTAAGAAGGAATTTTTCCTCCCTGATTGCCTTCATGCTGGGACATCTTTTTTTTCCTACGTTCAAACATGAACTGAAACATTGGCTCTTTCTAGGTCTCCAGTCTGGCCTTCAAAATGGAGCTACACTGTGGGCTCTCCTGTCTCCAGCTTGCTAATTGCAGATCTTGGGCCTTGTCAATCCTCCATAATCGTATAAGCCAATTCCTAATTGTGTGTGTGTGTGTGTGTGTATGTTATATGATATTATATATATTTTGGTTCTGATTCTCTGGGAAAGCCTAACTAATATACCAGGTGATTCAAATATGCTGCAAGATTTAAGAACCACCGACCTATAAACACCAGACAAGGAAATTATTAATTCTGCCTGGAGAAGAGACTTCATAAAAGCCATTACATTTGAGCTGGCCCACAAAGAATGAGCAGTTTTTGCCTTGCCAAGCAGATGGGGCCAGAGGAAAGAAGATTAGCAAGGGGAGCAAGGAAAGAGGGTGGAAAGACAGAAGGAGTAATTGGAGATGAAGCTGAAATGGAAGGGCTGAGCCCTGATTCTACCTGCTGCAAAAGCCATGGCTAAGTAACACGGGGACCTATTCAAAAGTTTTACACGAGGGAGTGATGTGCCCTTAATGCCTTTTAGGAAGACCAATCTGAAAGCTGTGTGGAAAGACTGAAAGTGAGGGGGACCAAGTAGACATCCTCATAAAAGCCTGTGGGGACTGAACGTTGTGTCCTCTCCGTGTTCATATGTTGAATCCCCAACCACCAAAGTAGTGGTATGGGGATGTAGCACCTTTGGGAGCTGATTACGTTTAGATGAGGCTAGAGCCCTGATGATGGGATTAGTGTCCTTATAAGAAGAGGAAGAGATATTAGAGCTCTCTCTCTCTCTCCACCATGTGAGGACACAGCAAGAAGGTGACCACCTGCAAGCCAGGAAGAAGGCGCTCACCAAGAACCAAATCTGGTGCCTCCATCTTGGACTTCACAGCTTCTAGAATTATGAGAAATCAATGTCTCTTATTTAAGTCTATAGTATTTGGTTCCCGAAGCCCAAGCAAAAGACAGTATGTTCCTAGACTAGAGAAAAACAGAGGGGAATATGCATGTGCATATGTGAGTGTGTCTGTGTGTCTCTGTGTGTGTACATGTGTGTGTGTTGTTTGTTTGTTTTTTTGTTTTTATGTTTTAGAGCTAGAATCAACAGAATTTTGGTATTTGGGCTTGAGAAATGAAGAGTGGACATCAAATAGAACTTCAAAGTGCCCAACTTAGGGTAGGAACTAAGAGAATGGTGGTATTAAGATTGGGAGCACAAGAGGAGAAGCAGATTTTGTGGAGGGCATAATGAGTTTCATTTAAATTTGAGGTGCCACAGGGCACTTGCATGGAGATGCTCAGTGAGCTAATAAAAATAGGTTTCCAGCCTTTTAAAAAAGGGACTGTGCTTTTTATAGGTAAAAATTGTAGAGTAATCAGAATGGAAGTGATAACAGAATTCATGGAAGTGTGTAAGATGAGCTAGGAAGAATGCAAAAAGGGCTGAAAACAGAATCTAGAATAAGTAACTATTTAAGCGACAAATGAGGTGACAGAAGTCTTTTCATTAAGTCATTCTAGGGACTCTTTGCTCAATAGTGACCTGGTAGAGTTTGCCTAAAAATATAGCATACCTTCGTTCTCTGAGGCCTGCTCATTGAAAATTGGCCCCTACCTTTTCCAGACCTTTCTTCTCTGTGAAGCAAGTATAGTTCCTTAACTTGTCACTTGTTTCAGAGAAAGCCCAGAACATTCACACAGCCTCTATAGGGCAGTCATCATCAGGATCATGGTTTCTTCACTGGTTTGGGCTCGATGACCTCTGAGGTTTTTTCTCCAAGGGTCTCAGAATCTCTAGAAGGATCGCAGGAACAAATACCCTGCCTCACCTGTCTTGATAGTTCATCACACTGATGGCCCCAGTGAGTGTCTCCTCCTGAGAGACACACGTCCTGGAATTCATGTGCTTGTGTACTCCCCTCCCCTTGGGTCTGGGCGAGGCCTATGATTTGCTTTAACAAATGTGGCAGACGTGACGCTGTGCCTGTTTCAGTTCTAAGCCTTAAGAAGTCATGGAAACTTCTCCTTCCGCCTTCTTGGGAGCCCTGAGGTACTATTAAGATGTCCATCTTCTCTGCTGGAGAGAACATTCAGAAGAGGTGGGGCCCTGAGCCCTCAAGAAGAGGTAAAAAGGGCGTGAGAGAGAAGGAGAGAGAGACCAGCATGCCAGCATCCCAGCTGAGCCCATCCCATAGTTGATAGCCAGCTAAAGGTGGTCATGTGAGTGACCACAGGCAAGGCCAGCAAAGAACCACCCTGTTGGGTTCAGCCCTAATTTCAGAATCACAAGCAAGTAAAGTGGTTGTTGTTTTAGGCTACGAAGTTGTGGGATGGTTTGTTACATAGGAATAGAGAGCCGAAAAGCACATGATTCTACAAACCAGAGGTTGGCAAGGGTTGAATGATAGGCCCCAGGTCTGACACTTTTCCTTATAAAGCTGATAAAAGATAGAATTGTTCATTTGTCTCAACTTATAACTGTATTAGTCGTGTGTTTTCATTCAGTATTTTTGGTGCTTTGATATCTTGGGGCCTCGCTGACCCCAGAGAAACTCTCCCTCCCTGGGATAGCCAATTCCTAGAGATAATAAAGAGTTCTACATCTTTCATATCCAGAGCTCATACCCCAACTACCTCCTTTACTAACTTATCATAATCTAGGCTGACCTCCACCTGCCCTAATCACCAGTGCTGGGTACCACACAACGAGGGAGCCCACTGAAATCATCCAAAGTAGTCAATTCTAAGCCTACTTACCCTGCCTTGCCTTTCTTCACACAGAAATCACAGTAAAGCCTCTTGCCCAGGTTTTCCCCTGATCCCTCTGCCTCTTGACTACCTTTGTAGCTCCCTGTATGCTCCCTGCCCTCATAGCATGGCAGGCCCCTCTTCTTGGGGTCTGTGAGTCTAACGAGCCATCTTCACCATGGCGGTCATCTCCTGAGCTGTTAGCTTTGCTTCACCTAAAGAACAATAAAGCCTGTAAAATAAAACAAGAAGCTGTGAACATAAATGGGTGGGCAAATCCTATGGCCTGTGTGACTCTCCCAGATGACTAAGGTGGATAAGGCAGTGCAGGGGTGGTTAGGAAGGACCATCTTGTAATATTGTGCCACTAAAAAGAATAACTACTTTTTTTGGATGCTCCCCATTAATCTTCAGGATAACTCCAGAGGGTGGGTGTTAGTGTCCCCATTCTCCAGAAGTGAAAATGAAGGCTTAGATACTATGCCACTAGTAAGTGGCAGAACTAGGATTCCAAACCAGTTTTGCTGGAATCCAAAACCAGAACTCATCTCATAAGCTGCCCCAAGAACCTAGGCTAGGCTCGCTATAGTTTGCCAAGCCTTCCAATATGCTGTACAATACCTTGGTAGGTTTTCTGTGATGGATTTTTGAACAAATGAGTCTTATCCTCTTTAATCACCTTTTTCTGACTATAAAAGTAATAATAGTCATTGACAATTTGAAATACAAAGAAGAAATTTAAAATCACTCATACACACACTCAGATAACCATTGTTAAAATTTAGGTCTATGTCCTTGTAGTCTTTTTTCCATACCTATATTGTATATATTTTGCAAAACTTAAATTAAACTCACTATCTCTTGTAACCTACTTTTCTAACCCAAAAATATATTGTGAGCATTGTACCATGCCATTAAATATTCCCCTGAGACAGGGATTTCAATGGCTAATTTTTTTTGTTTCTTCGTTTATAAATACTACAGCCATTTATTAATCTTCCATTGTTATCATGTGAATTATTCCTAATATTTTGCAATTAAAAGTGCTCTGATTCTGGGGACACCCAGGGGGAGAGATTAATAAATGAATGTGGAATGAATGAATGAATTCTCCTATTGGGGGATTTTGAACAGGACATTCAGGCTTCAGCCAGGGAAAGGCTCATTTATTAAACCTTAGACCCCTCAACAGCTCTGTGGGCTCAATGTTATTATCAATTCCATTTTTACAGGGGAGGAGACTCAGGCCAGGGAGGTGTGATCACCTCCCTCAGAATGTTTAGAGCTCCCCCTTCTTTTCCCCATGCCTAGATCCTCCAGGCCCAAAGACATGGCAATGTAGCTGGAGCTCTGTGCCCAGACTCCCCAGCAAGTGCTCCTGGGACAGGACGCTCAGCCCAGGGTCCTAGGATCAGCTTGAGCCCCCTTTGGGTCCCCTTCCAGTCTACTCCAACCCTAAACAGGCCTGTCCCTCCCCCATGGATGTCATGCTAAGCCCGGCTGTAGCAGAGAAAAAGAAAGTGTTCTGATTAATATCCTCCTATGTCCTTATACATAATTCTTTGTGAGCATCTCTGACTAATATCTTCAGATAAATTCCTAGATGTAGAATTGCTGAGTCCAAGAATATGCACATTATTAAAACTTTTGATACTCGTTTGCCAAATTTCCCTCCAAAAATGTTGCACCAGTTCCCACCTACCTGAGAGTCCTTTGTTTTTTTGGCATAAAATAACTCTACTAGGGACTGCTCTGTGTGTGTGTATGTGTGTGTGTGCATATGTGACTCAACCACAAACTGGGTCCTTTCCATGCTCAGTACAATCAAAGTTTAGTCTTCAGTTAGTATCTATAGTTGGTGAGTAGTGAGATTCCCTAGACTTGAAATCTTGATTCTGAAAGAGCGACACCATTTCTCAAAGGGACTTGCCAACCTAATCGTGGAGTGACTATTGTTCTTCAGCCGTGCAGAACTAGGACTCATAACTACCTATCTTGCTTAAGTGACAGGTTTCTGTGCCTCCCTCAAATATGCTCAGACTCTGAGGAACCTGTGTAAGTCAGAGAAAGAAGGCCAGCTGTGGTGTATACGACTTTGGTAAAGGACGGGTGGCTAGAAGAGGTGGCATGTTACCTGCTTCTAAAGAACTAGAGATGTGGAATCCCAGAATGCAAACGCATAGGCAAAGGAAGAGCTACTTACCTGATGTGATCCAAAGTGTCTCCCATATAGACTCATGCTCCCAACTGTCATCCCCCCCACCAGCCTTTTGTTGCATGCCCTAAATTCTAAATAGTAACACCTTGACTTCAAGCTGAAAGGTCCCTGTTAAGACACAAATAGATAAGCTAGAAGGGCTAACACCGTAAACTATTAGCAGCATTAACAACTTAGCTCAAATGAGCTTACGAGTAGCTGGAGTCACCTAGAAAGGCCCCAAGGAAATGAGACCAGGGTGTGTGATATTACATGCCAAAGTCAGGGCAGGATGGGTAGCAAAGAAATGTCCTGGGTGATCTGGGGATAGAAGGATGGCTCCGGGGGCCAAAGGGACAACATGGGGTATTTCTGAGGGCACAGAGGTAAGAGACCTCAAGGGACGTGTCTAATGGTGTTCTTACCAGGATTGTTGGACTGACACCTGAGAGACCCATTCCCTGCTGGTCTCTTAAACACCCTGGTTCGGAGCAAAGAACACGTTGCTTCTATTCCTACCACCAGCAGAACTTCCAGCAAACAAATTGCTGGCTGCACCTCTCACCTCCTCCTCCACCAGGTGCATGCACGGTAGTTATCTGAGGCAGGGCCCTCACAGAGCTGGTCACATCCATTAACAAGGCCCTGGTTATATTAATGGCAACCCTGAGGAGATTTGTCTGTGCTGAAGTAAGGCACTAAATATAATAGCCTCTTAACTGGCACATTGTTATCAGTATTATTATGGCTTTCTCTTCATGCCTGTCACAGGATTATGGTAATTTTTTTTTCAGTCGTGGGTTTTAATCAGAATTGAAGTCTCTGAGCTACTGACAGCTCGGGAGAACCATAACTGCTCTAAGATTGACTTCACACTGTCACAAAATCATAACACAGGCAGAAAGCGAGAGGCCCTCACAGGCCTCCTCCCGCCAATTAAAAACAAAACAACCTTCTAAATGGCAGTTTCCTTTGTGAGGCTTCACACAGGAACTTCCCTCCTTCCCCCAAAGTTCAAAGCAAGAAACAGTGATCCTGGCAAAGGCGGTTCTAGAAGTAGATAGTGTAATTAGGTAATGGTATCTACAGGAAGCTGGAAATCATTCCTCTGACACATTGTGGTACTTCAACGGCATCAGGCCTTGTTGGGTTCTCCTGAACTTGAGGTACCTCCTCACAGACATTGTCCATATATGACCGCTCATTCGAATAAACATGATAGACCTGGGCAAATGGATCGTGTTAGCTCTCCTCTCTGGAGGTTGTGGAACATAGCAACACCTCTGGCTTTGCTTTCCTGTCGTCCCATGTAATGAAAGTTCCCTCCTGACCCAATGGGACCCCAGCTGCAAGACATCTGGCCGTGGGCCACGAGTTAGGCAGAGATCACTAAATATTTTTCTATCACCATGGAGAAGCCATAGCAGACCACAGTACCAACCTTAGACAAACCCTAGATAGCTCTCCATTTTGCCTTCAGGGTCCTTCTACTTCCTCCATTTGCAACCCTGTTCTTTCTAGAACCATCAGCCTTAGAAACCCCATGACCAGCATAGGCCATTCTGGCATCTAACTTAGGTTTGTCCTTTATGTCCAACCACACCTTCATTTGCCTGAGGTCCTGTTGTCAAATCACTCTCACAGAGAAATGGACTGAATATATCCAGCAGGATAGACTAAGTTATGCTCCAGTGCTAAACAAATCTAAAATCTCAGTGCCAAAACAGGGGTTTCTCATTCATGTTGCATAACCATTACAGGTTCCCAAGGGGCTCTGCTTCTCAGAGTCACTCAGTGACCCAGGCCACCATCAGTAACCCAGGCCACCACCTTAGAAATTGTAATCATCATCCCCAAGGGAAAGAAGGCTCTAGAGTCTTTTCCTTGCCGTTGAAGGCACTGGCTCAGAAATGATCAATATTATTTCCACTCTCAAGTCATTGGCCAGAATTGCTCCATCCAACCAGAAAGAGGCCAGGAAGTACAATCCTCCTTTGTGCATTGGAAGAACAGAAATATTTGGTGAACTGCATAAATAATTAACACACCAGTTAATTAATTTTTACCAAGAAGAAAAATGAAGAATCCCAGAGTAAAGAGTTACCCCTCCCAGTGGCATTCACTAGCACAATGAAGCTTATTATGTTCTGTTCTCTGGTGCTGGGCCGAGACGAGCAGATACTGGAAACAAGGGGAACCTCTCCCCAGTTCAGATCCTGTGTTTGCTTTATTCACTCACAGTTCTCCAAGTGGTTTGCCACTGTGAATCCGAAATTACACAAATACGTGCTGAAGATGAAAAGGATGTGGTGAGAATGTTTCCCAAAGAATACGCTGAATGATTTAAAGATTTAAGCAGTGGGTGAGGGCATTGGAAGCCAAGACAGGAATCTGAAAGGAACCATGGGAGGATGAAGACAGGCTGGACGAGGATCATTTTTGCGGCTGGCTGCTAGCTTTCTGGAAGCAAGAAAACAAAAAAGCCAATATGACAATTATAACGTCAGTCTACCAGGAAGCAATTAAGGTGTGGAGCAGAGTTTGAAGGAAAGAGACATCTGGTCTCAGAACCCGAGACTCCAGTGGAGGACACCAGATGCAATGAAATGACAATGAGGGGAAGATGGAGACGCTTGTTGTTCTTGAATCCAGGAGAACTCCTGAGCTTTAGTGAGAACTTTTGGCAATGGCAGCAAGAAGTTGAGTTTCAGAAAATAGAAGGGCAGCAAAATGGTGTTCTTGTGCCCTAACAAATGCTATCTATGTGCCCAGGGCAAAACCCAGCAAAGACGCAGACCTCAAGTATGGCCAGCGATGTAGTGCTGAGACTTATTATCAGAGCCAAAGCAGGAAGAAGGACGAATCTTAAAGATCGCTGTGTACCTTGGCACCAGTTCCAGGGAAATAGGCCTGCAGGGTGATACCGCATCCAGTCTGTCAGCAAATGCTGTTGGCCCTACTTGTAAGATATAACCTAAAGTGGACCACATCTTACCACCTCCACCTGCAACCGTCCTCCAAACACTCTAATCGCCTGCCTGGCTCCCTGCAATAGCCTCCCAAGTGGTCTCCCGATTGTCTATTTTCTGTGAAGCAGCCAGAATGGATCCCTTGAAATGTAACCCTCATCACCCTTTCCTCCCCATTAGGCTCTGGTCACACGAGCATCGCCACTCCCTCTGCAAAACTTTATCTGAGGGCATTTGCCCAGGCTGTCCTCTCTGCCCAGGAGGCTCCTTCCTCGGAGATCTGCATCGGGCCTTGCTCTCAGTCCTCCTTCAGGTCACACTGCTCAAATGCCACGACATCAGCACGGTCTTTCTTATCAATTCTATTTAAAAGAACAGCCCTGAAGGCCCTGTGGCCCCCTCAGCTATCTTCCCTTAACCAATTTTATGTGAAGTGGGTTGTCACATGTAACATATTTTATGTGCTGCTTGTTCCGTCGTAGTATAAGTAAGCTCCAAGAGGGCAGGAGGGTTTCTTGCTTGATTTGTTCACTGCTGTAAGTACCCCCAGCATCTGGAACAGGACTTGCCAACAGTGTGAGCTCAAGACATACGCGTTAACTGAATAGATTGCAATTGACCCCAACCTTACCACCACGCGGACTCAACATCCAAGAGATATTCAAGGGGCAAGGCATTTCTTTCTCTTGAAATACCCTGTGAGGATTCAGGATCCGCCTCCTCCTCCTACCTGATATCAGCTGCCATGGATACAGCTTTCTTAAAGGGGTCAAGGATGCGACAGATGCTTTACATTAGCTTTTATGTCCTCCATAAAATTAACAACAAGCAAACCTTGAGTAACGGAGCTATAATTCTGTCTTGCAATTCTGATTCGACACACAGTGTAAGAGCTTGGCTCTTGAGCCTAAAAGCTATTTCCAGAACCCTCAATGGAATTATACCTCTGTAATTCATTTACTGTTATTCATCTTATATATGTTTATAGATAGAGCCAAAAAAAATCACAGAGCCAGCAAAACCAAAGCAAAGAAGAAAAGATAACCTAGTAGTTTTCACTTTTAAATTGCAATCATTATGTAAGATACAATATTCTTGCCACGCTATAGCACTTCGAGGCTAAATAAGAAATATGCTTAACAACAGGTAAACATAATAAGATAGCTTTTTTAAAAAATGAATATTACCTTGCTCTGTCTTCAGGGATGTTATTTTCAATAGCAATATCAATTCACAAAGAAAAGTCAAGAGAATCATTATGGCTTTTTAGCCAATAGGACTGATATACGTAAATAAGATCAGTGAAAGTGTCAGATAATATCCTTGAAAGGCCTCTAAAGTTATTGTCCCACTCCAGCTATTTGCAATACATGACCAAAAACAATGCAATAAGCCTTCGTCATTTATGTCCAAGTTTCTAATGAAACAAGCCTCATGAAAAATAAACTAGCATACAGATGGGCTTGGAGAGATCTGGCAGCATCTCTACCTTTTATATTTATTTTATTTTATTTTAAAACCATTTAGGGTAATCAAAGTGGTTTGTTAGAAGGGAACATTGCCGGGGGGAAATGGCATTTTCCATGCACCAGACACAACCCAGATAAAGATAAGACAGAGACGCTTTCTTCAGCCAGTAAACTACAACTTCATTTTTGTGAAGGAACTACAGGCCATAGCAGGTTCTCTTAGAGCTGATTTCTCTCCACAGGACATTTGGCCACCACTTACAACCCATTTCATATATAGGCTGCTGAACAGCTTCCAGATGGTGTGTATAAGATTTTACAAATGTTTTTCTTGTTCCAATCAGACATGACCTTTCAAATATATAAAGCTGTACACACAAAAACTGCCACAAGACTTCTGGAAAAACTGAGCAAATTCAATTCACAGATATTTTTGAGCCCCTTCCATGTGTGAAACACCATTCTAGGTACTGAAGGATACAGTTGTGGACAAAATAGACTTTTAACCCCCTGACTTAACGAAGCTTCTATTCTGGTGGAGGTGTGGTGCACAGCAAGCAAAATAAACAAATTCTACATTTTTAAGGTGATAACAGCTATGTACGATAGAGAAAAATCAAGTGGGAAAAGTACCAAGGGGGGGGTGCAATTCTAAATAGAATTATGGTGGGCTTCACCAAGAAGGAGACATTTAAGCAAAGACTTGATGGATGCCAATATCCAGGAGAAGAGCCTTCCAAGCAGGGAAAATTGCCAGTGCAAAAATCCTGAGGGGGCAGCATGCCTGGCGTGTGACTGGAGCAGAGTGAGCAAGAGAAGAGCAGTGGACGAGGTCAGAGAGGTAGTGGGGGCCGTATTCCGTAAGGACTCTGGCTTTTCTCCCACTGAGGACAACCATGGAGCAGGGTAGTAACATGATAGGACCGACAATGTTTTCAGAGCATCGCTCTGGCTGCTTTGTCCAGAACAGCTGTTGCGCTGGGGAGTGGGGAAGTGGAGGTGAGGTGAGGGCAGAAGTGGAGGCAGGGGACCCGTTAGAAAGCCACAGCATTGCTGTCAGTAGGATAGAAGGGCTACCACCCTTGGACCAAGGTGGTAGCCATGTGGATGAGAGAACATGATCAGATTCTGGATATATTTTGAAGATACATAAAATAGGATGGAGACAACAGGATTGGGACACTCCCAAAGATTCATGCAGCCGCCTTAAGGATATATGATCCTCTCCCAACTGTGTCCTGGGCAGTGTTATTTCCAATGTCACCCACCCACCAAAACCTCACTGGCATTAATGACAATTTTGAAGGATAGTTCAGAAATGTGGATTCTTTTGGAAGATGAAGAACTGTGTTAGAATTAAAGGTTTCCTGAGTCAACAGAAGTGTCACATCTCTGCTGCTTAGTGTGTACATGTAGGGTGGGGGGTTCGTTCTGTCTCTCTCCCACTCTGCCCCTGCCAGGTCTCTCTGGAGCCCTCAGGGCACCAAACAGCAAAGAGAGGCTGACTCATGCTCCTGACAATAGTGAACTCCGTGGAGACTGGCCTTGTTCGTTTTTCAATGTTCTTGTCTGCTGTCTGATGCCTGGTTATGCACAGCTTCCCCCTCGGGAGGGGCAGGGGCCTGTCTCTGACTTTCTTCCATTTTGTTGCTGTTGTTGTTGTTGGCTCCAAGTTAAGGTAAAGCCCCCAAACCAAACAGGAGTCAGCTCTATAAACTCCAGAATCATCCTTCGATTATTGACAGTGTGACCTTCCGTGAAGCCTTTCACTTAGATGCTCAGAGATCTGCTCTGACCAGGTGAAAGGGAGAGTTCAGCATTCCTGTCTGAATCGCTGTGTTCCATCTTCCAAGGTTCTTGGCCGTTTTAATAAATGAGCTCTCCCAGGGCTAGAGACCTACAGAAGGTCATTATTGTTTCTGGTCCCGAAGCCTTTGAAAAGATAGCTAATGTTGGGTACCGGATATGAGGTGGGCCTAGGAAAGCAGTTTTACTCTCTATTTCATTTGTAAACCATGTCTTTTCAGCACATGCTGTGGCAGATGGTAGGTGATAACCACAATGTGTTTAGTTAGATGGGATCCTTGCTAAAGTTCACCTGTCCCATCTGCATACTCTAGAGGCCAGGACATTCTAGTACCTGTGCTAAGAAATCCATCAAAACCAAGAAGACTTTTTTAATAGTAAGTAATAGCAATGGGTCTGTGCTAATGGCAATGCAGAGCTTCTCTACCCAGAGTGGAAAAAAACCAAGCTGAGCCCAGTATCAGCGGTTTTCCAGCAAGGTTGTCACTGTGATCTGTGATGCGCTATCAAGATGAAATTGGAACCGAATGTACTTTATTCAGGACATCTGTGAGATAAAAAATATAATGCTCCTTTTCTATCTTTGTGACATTGTTCGCAAAGATGTGATTTGGCTGTTAAAACCACATGCGCTGTATCTCAAGGCTAAAGCTGACAATTCCAATAAAAGCCTCTCTCTCTCTTTGGTTTGTTATCTGAACCACAGTTAGCTGTCATGGCAGTTCTGTATACTGGGGCACTTGGGGGGGCCGGGGGTTGACTGACCTGCCGTAGCTTCCCATCTGACTCTGTGTTTCTGAGCTCTGTTTAATTTCTTGGAGTTTTAGGAAGTTGTTTTGTTGTTTTGTTTTTGTTTTTCTATTTTAATGCCCTCAAAACCAGGGGCAGTGTTAAAAGACAAACAGTGATGTTTAGTTTTTAATAATTTTATTGTATGCACTTCGTAGAAAATATATACGCATGAGCACTAAAAAGAAAATAGGGTTCCACCATTTTAGATTAGCTCTGTGAATATTTCGATGCATTTCCTTCTGGTCTTTTTTCTAGCCTCTGTGTGTGTGTGTGTGTGTGTGTGTGTGTGTGTGTGTGTGTGGTGTTGGCTTGTTTTTGTTTAAAACAAAGGAAGGGGTACAGCACCTGGGTGGCTCCATCAGTTAAGCAGTTAAGCGTCTCTCTTTGGCTCAGTTCATGATCTTGGGGACCTAGGATCGAGCCCCTCCTCAGGCTCCCTGCTCAGCTGGGAGTCTCCTCCCTCTCCCTCTGCCACTCCCCTGCTCATTCTCTCTCTCTCCCTCAAATAAATAAATAAAATATTTAAAAAAGAAAAAAAAGGAAGAGGAGAACTGAATGAACAATTCTGTGAACTCCTCATTAACAACTTATGACAAACATTTTCCAACAACCTTTCATTCTTCAGAGATGTGGGCCCATTATTTTTTGCTATCATCATTAATCTGCAAGAAATACCATTCAGATGAGTGTCTTTCTAAATTGTCATAAATCACTTAGAGTTTTCATCAAAAGAAACTGTGAAATGTCTCTCTGTTCTACAGAGATATAATGTTGCAAACAGAATCTCGTCTAAAACACTCATATTTACTGGCCCTTCTGCCTCTAGCTTGAGCAAGCACTATACTCTTATTTGCTTAACCTCAAGCCTGCTCAGAACCTCAAGTGTACTTGATATGTGGGGCTATCCTGGCCTGCAAAGGGTTCTCCCAAGATGTTTACTTACTACCGCTTGTCCCTCAAGGGTGCCTCTGGCTTTCTGCAGAAAAAGTCATTCTTACAACTAAATCCAAAGGGACTGGTTCTCTAGAAGAAGGCCACTTTCAGATAAATATATGTGTACATTTTCGCTAGAGACACTAGGTTATTGAATTGGTATTGAAATTCCATTAAAGTTCTGTAGTGCTAAGGGGAAGAAAGATGCACAGTTTAAATTCAAGAAAAGGAACACTAAAAAGTCACTCATTGGGATCTAGAGTTGGCTGACAGCTCTTCATGCAGCCCCGATATTTGGTATTCATTAGTTTGTGACATTATCCTTTACTATGACACATTCCTATCAAGGAATCCTCAGGGAACACTGTAGTGGTTGAGGAGAAGTATTGTGGCCTCCTTAAAAGAAATTTCACTTTTGGGGGGCACCTGGGTGGCTCAGTGGTTGAGCATCTGCCTTTGGCTTGGGTCATGATCCCAGGGTCCTGGGATGGAGCCCTGAGTCTGGCTCAGCGGGGAGCCTACTTCTCCCTCTCCCTCTGACCCTGCTTGCTCTCTCTCTCTCTCTCAGGTAAATAAATAAAATCTAAGAGAGAAGAAGAAGAAGAAGAAGAAGAAGAAGAAGAAGAAGAAGAAGGAGGAGGAGGAGGAGGAGGAGGAGGAGGAGAAGGAGGAGGAGGAGAAGAAGAAGAAGAAGAATGGAAAGAAGATGAAGAAGAAGAAGAAAAAGAAGAAGAAGAAGGGGAGGGGGAGGAGGAGGAGAAGAAATTTCACTTTTGGAACAAGAAAATGGTGTGCAGTGCACTCATTTGTCTTTTGTCCTCTGAGCAGAACTTGCATCAAGTTCAGGCCAACCAGAGTTGGGCCAAAACTTCCATCTGGAAGGTGCAGAGGTTAGGACTAGCCAGGGGCTGCCACGTCAGCGACAGGTGTGGGAGAGCCAACGGTCACATGGAAACTTTAGGCAGAGTGGTGCTTGCTCATTTTCTTTGTTGTCTTTCATTCAATGTAGACATCCATTTTCAACCACATACAAACTTTTTAACTTTTTGACAGGTGAAAGTGGAGGGATTGAAGACACAATCATTCTTTGTTTCTTGAGAGTTAGAAATCACAGTGTACTGTGGAGCAGATGTGAAATCTCATCAGGAGGGGATTAATAAAATCTGTTGTATTCAACCATTATTAAATTCCCCCTTTCCTGAGGGGTGGAAGGTGAGGAAAAGGGAGAGATAGTCAAACTTCACTGGTACATTCAGAAAAAGTCTGGCTAAGATGTGGCTTGATGGTTGCTCCTAGAAGAAGCCGTATATATGTGCAAGTCTGTAATAGTCTTCTTATTTCAGGGCAATCGTGAGCCTGAAGTGGTTTTTCCACCTCTGGGCCCAAAGATTTCCCCCATTCCTATCACCATTTTAAGCTATTTAGAAATAACAACTGCCATCTACTAGGTGAATTCCAGGTTTCTAAGCAATAAGTTAATCTTTCACATTAGGACACACAACCTGAAGTAAACTCATTGATTGTATAGTTAAAAATTTACAGCATTCATGGCAAACTCTTAGCTAATTGATTTCACTTTGTTATGCTAGTTTTCATGGTAAAATTCACTGAAGATCCAAGTAAAAACCGTCAATACGAGTCAGAAAGGAAAAAGCTAGAAAGCAGAGCTATCAACTATAAAAATATTGGGTTCAAGACCCGGCGCAAAATGAGAGAAAATAAAGCAAAATTTCATTTTTTACAGAACAGGTCAGGGTCAAGGGCACTTGCATTAAAAATAATACTCAATAAATATGGAAATCAGCCCATTCTCAGAAAATGTTGGGAGACCTGGGAAGAAACTTGAAGGTGTTGACATTTTCACGGGGTAACAAATGCTGACCACCAAGGAAATGCATCAACAAATGCCTAACCTAGAAAAGAAGAAAAAGGGAACTCTAGAAGGGAAAGACTCATGTCCAGAGAGAAACCGGAGCAGTTCTTGGAAACTGAGGAAGGGAGTGGTGGCTGGGGAACATGAGTAGAGAAGGAAATTGCAGAGTGATCAAACCAGCTGGTCGTGTGAGGGGGAAAAAGAAGCTGAGGAAACCAGGAAAACTCTATGAAATGGACAAGCTCGCAAAACAGAAATCCCAACGAATGCGTGGAATTGAGGGTGTTTAAAGGACAAGTCATTGAAGAGAATTGCCTGAGACACTAATGCAGATGCCACCACCATCACCTTGAGCGGAAAGCGGATTTTACACGATGGATTGGAACAGTCATTTTCATTTCGTAAAGCTTACATCCCTGGAAAATTGGGCTCCATAAATTGAGATTTTTGTTACATTAAGCTTTACGACTAACTTTCCAGTAGTTTTAGATGTGTAATTTATTTGAACCATTCGGAAGTATAGAACAGGCTTGTAAGATAAAAATGAGTCAAAAGTTTAAAAATTAATTGAATAAATCAATTGGATAAGTAGTCAAATAATACTGATTTTTCAGGAAAAATAAATTGCATATCAATTAATACATTTGAAATTAAATCATCAACTTGCAATTATCAATGCTAATAGAGAAAAGGCAGAAGTGAGAAACAAGATCCACAGAGAATTCTGAAATTTCATTTCCATTTCAATCTTTTCCCCCATTTCCATTCCAATCTTTCTATTATTTGAGTTTTAAAAAGCCTCTCTGTTTCCTTTCTAGTCATTAAATAAATCTTTATTAATGGCCTACCTCATGGCAGGCCTTTAACAGGGCATCTAGGAGAAAGAGACCAGAGCCAAGGGGCTTACCAGGACCCTAGTAATAACAGAGTTGATTTCAATTGTTTTCTGTTATCATCTCAGCAAAATGCATAGTATAAATTAAAATTGATTTTAAAATGCCCTTAACAAATATAGATATCCTTATCATAATCCTCTCAAATAGAGTTTTCACTAGCTCTCATTCTTAATTCTGATCTATGTATGGACACGAAAATGACATCTGGGAAAAAATGGAGAAAGAATAGAAACTAGAAAAAAGCAAAATGAAAGTATATAAAAAATTAAGACACAAATAGAAAAGCAGAGTGTAATTCATTTATAAACAATAGTGTAGTTAATCCCAATTTCTCCTAGTAGATGAAAAGTTGCAAAATGGATTTATAAATGTGAATGTCATGATTGACAAGCCAAAGACTCATGTGGAGGGAATGTAGGAGGGGGACAGAAATGGTGTCTATTCCAACTAATAGCCAGGAAGAAAAGGTAGCTGGAGAAATTAGTGAGCAGGAGCATTTGACCCACATTCGTTAAACAAATGACCAGTCAGGAAGTCTAGGACACAAGGAAAAAGTCAGGGCCATTCAGGGGGAGCTCCTTCTACAAATAATTTTCTTACCTACTCATTCCACAAACACTTGAGGGGTACCTAATAAATACTTTTTGAGCCAGTAAACACAAGAAGAAAATACTGAATGATCGAGCCAATGCTTCAGAAGATCCACACATTCTTTAGCACCTCAGCTTTCTGCTAGGTACTTCCTTAACCTTGGCTCTTGTTGGGCTCTTTCTCACCTACCCTTGAATAAGGACTCTTAAATCACAGTTACCATGACTTCAAACTTTCATGGGCCACACCAGCCAAATGATCTGGTCTATTAATTTTGAGGACTATGAATAAAGGCAGGCTGTAGAATTTCAAAAAATAAGATTAGTGGTCTTATTTCTAATTCTATCACTTATGGACAAAATGGAAATATAAGCATTATGTTGTCAAATACCACAGAGATGGCAGATACCTTTATTAAGATAAAAATAAGTGCCGGTAACTGGAGCCCTCATGCCCAACACCACACCTTTCTGCTATAATAAGACATACACAATGCATGTAATCTTGGCATCAATACTCATTCAGGCATCCATGATGCTGGGTGGGATGACACTGCAGGTCTTGACATAGCTCCCTCCAGCTGTCTAATGGGGCAGCACAGGCTCATGCTAAAGTCAAGTATGTGATGCAGGGGTACCTGGGTGGCTCAGTCAGTTAAGCATCTGCCTTCGGCTCAGGTCATGATCCCAGGGTCCTGGTATCAAACCCCACATAGGGCTCCCTGCTCTGTGGGGAGTCTGCTTCTCCCTCTTCCTCTCCCTCTGCCCCTCCCCCTCCGCTCGTGCTTTGTCTCTCACTTTCTCTCTCTCAAATAAACAAATAAAATCTTAAAAAAAAAAAAGGAAGAAAAGTATGTGATGCCAATGGTTGAGAAGAGAAAATGGGGAGCACCACGGCTGAAAAATGTCATTCGAACACCAGCCAATGCCAACACTTGGAATAGAAGTAGCATGGACCCAGGGTGCCTGGATGGCTCAGTCGGTTAAACATGGGCCTCTTGATTTCAGCTCAGGTCATGATCTCAGGATCATGAGATTGAGCCCTGTGTTGGGCTTCACACTCAGTGCGAAGTCTGCTTGAAATTCTTCTCCCTCTCCCTCTGCCCTTTCCTCTGCACATGCATTCTATAAATAAATAAATAAATAAATAAAATCTTAAAAACAAAAAAAAGAAGAAGTAGCATGGACCCAACTTAACTACAGAAATCCAAAAGGAATTCTTCCAGAATCCAGTACCTGATCATATTATCCCAGAAACCAGGGCTTAAGTAATAATAGTAAACTCTTACATACTGACACTTGTATATATTTTATCTTTTATTTATTTTTTTAATTCCAATATAATTAACGTACAATGTTATATTAGTTTTAGGTGTACAATATAGTGATTCAACAATTCTATACATTACTCAGTGCTCATCATGATAAGTATGCTCTTGGTCCCCTTTATCTGTTCCACCTTTTCTCCCACCCACCTCCCCTCTGGTAACCACCAGTTCATTCTCCATATTTAAGAGTCTGATTTTTTGTTTGTCTCTTTTTTTCTTTGTTCATTTGTTTCATTTCTTAAATTCTACGTATGAGTGAAATCCTTTGGCTTTTGTCTTTCTCAGACTATTTCACTTAGCATTATACCCTCTAGATCCACCCATATTGCTGCAGATGACAAGATTTCATTTTTTCTTATGGCTGAGTAATATTCCATTGTGTATATAGACCACACCTTCTTTATTGATTCATCTATCAATGACCACTTGGGTTATTTCCATATTTTGGCTATTGTAAATAATGCTGCCATAAACATAGGGGTGCACATATCCTCAAATTCATGTTTTCATATTCTTTGGGTAAATACCCAGTAGTGGAATTTTTGGATCATATGGTGATTCTATTTTTACTTTTTTGAGAAACCTCCATACTGTTTTCCACAGTGGCTATACTACTTACACATTTTTTTAAAGCTCCATAGGTGATTCTAATGAACAGCCAAGGTTGAGAACCATAACATCACAAAAGCTTCTAATTCTTTGTCCTACCTTCTCCATGTTTCATCATGAAAATGACAGGTTCTTAAAACATTAAAAAAGGTGTCACTAGATAAGGGTATTTGAGAGTGTCACAAGACCTGCCCAAGACTAAATCCTTAGAGACATGCTTATCAATCTGAAATAAATGGCGGAATTTGCAGAGTAAATTTAAAGTGGTTGACCGGCCAAGGCCGTGGTGAAATGTGGTCCATGCCTTAATGAAGAAAACAGTATGATCTCTTTGTGGCCCTTTTCCTAAGTTTTTTTTACCCCTGTAGGGGAGAAAAAACCTTTTTCCTTTATCTACCTTAGGTTCATTGGCTGGAGCCCTACAAATGAGACTGAAAAAAGAAAGAGATTAAGAAGAGCAAAAAAGCAGAAGTTTATTAACATGTGTACTGCACATATACACGGGAGTACTCAGCGATGAGTAACTCAACAGGGTGGTTAGAACTTGGGCTTATATAGCATCTTAACAAATGAACAATCCATTTAGTAGGGAAGTGACAAAACAAAGGAAAAGGGCTTTCAGCTTTTGAGGATGGCAAACTGTGGGAAGGTAAAGATATGGGGAAACTAATGGAAGATAAAATTTGGTCAGGCAAGGTTTGTTTGTGTAGATTCCTCTGGCACCTGCCATCTCTGGATTTAGGATTTATAAGAGTCTAGAATTGTCTCCAGTGATTCAGAATCATCTTACCCCTCCTGGCAGAGAGGGGTTTTTTTGTGTGTGTGTCTGCTTTTTTTTTTTTTTTTTTTTTTAATGCCTTCGGCTCAAAATAGTCCTTATACCAGAGTGGCATATTCTGGGATGACATACTCTGAACTTCTCAACCCCTTTCAAAGCTGTCTGATGGGCTGGAATGCCCTCGGTGAACTCACCACCAACTTACTCTTGCTATATCATCACCCAGTTGATTTCTTCTTTGGCACTTGTCATTGAGTAACTTGTAATTACTTAGTATATTAGAAGTGATATTTTGAAAATTATTTAATTAGCTTTTCCTGTTTGCTTTTGTACCGGCAGACCCATGGTGTCCATCTGCCATGGGGGAGATTAGAATTTCTTATAGGGTGGTATTCACTTCTAACATGCAAAGTAGGATTATGCAGAAAAACAAAAGCTTTACTAGCCAGGCATTTGTACTGAAAGGATTTCCCAAAGTCCTCTAATATCCATTTTATTAAGGGGCCAGTTGGTCGTGGAGCTTTTCTCTTGTGGTGAGAAACTATCCCTTTCCCCCTATGACGGGAAAGCTGGTGAGGCTTAATAGGAGGAGGTTATAATGCAGGGAAGTTAAGAACAACAACAACAACAAAAAGCCTGGGGAAGACTCAAGGAGTGGAGAGAAAGAGAAAAGGAGAGAGCAGACCAGCTTTTAACCAAAGAAGGGTAGTTACTGTAGGTAAATAAGGATAATAAGGGTAACACCAAGGGCAAATATGAGCTCTTACTGCCACCTTCTCTTTGGGGCTCTGGAAAAGACTACCCAACATGGCCCTGGGCTCCTGCAAATTAACCCTGCAGTGTCATTAGGCACAGAAGGCATTTTGGTTAGTCTGTGCAGCCTTTCTGTGGATACATGTACCATTTCTGTCAGGTTTATTGAAATACTGAAAGTAGTTTTACAAAGCGAAACCATAGTGTCCGTACCCACTCCAGGCAATATTTTGCAGGATAATGAATTCTAGACACCCAAGCGGGAGTCAGGGGCCCTTTTCTCTCAAGTACCAACATTTCCCCAATTCCCAACCCAGTAATTGTGAATCTGTAAGTTTGCTTACTTATTAATCAGTTATTATTTATTGAGCACTGCGACTTAGCAGATGCTGGGATAGATGCAACTAACACAGAACTTTCTTCAAAGAGCTCACAATGAAGTAGGAAAAGGTGGTCATGTAAACAAAAATTATAATACTGTTATAAGCTGAATTGTGTCCCCTAGAAAGATAGGTTGAAGTCTTAACCATCAGTATCTCAGAATGAAACCTTCTTTGGACATAAGGTCTTTGCAGATGTAATCAGGTGGAAGGGCAGCAGAACATGCTACCCCAAAATAGAGGACTATAGGAGTGCAAGACATACCCCTTCAGAATATACCACTTTGGTATATTGATTTTTTTGAACTGCAGGCACTTGAAAAACAGCAAATGCAGGGAAAGGCTTTCTCTGAATTCCCTTTATCTGCCTAAAGACAAATTCTCCAAAAGAAACTCAATTGTCATAAATCCCCTCCCTGGGAGTTGCATGAACCAGGGAAAATTGACTCTCCTCACAGGAGATGCCCCAAAAAGTGGACATCATACCCAGACAAACTTTGACACAAACTCTCCCACCTTCCATCTATCCTCTAAGGGCTCATTCAACTTTCCTAAAAATCCCTTACTCTCCCTAAAAGGCCAATATCAGTCTTCTCTCCTTTTTCTATTCAGATGGCATTTAATCCTGCATTCTAAGCCATCTCATGGAGTTACTCATTTTCTCTAGGTATCTCCCATGTATACATGAGATCTATATGATAATAAACATCTGTTTGTCTTTCTCTTGTGAATCTGTCTTTTATTAAGGGATCTCAGCTAAGCACTCAGAAGAGTGAGGGAAAATTATTTTTCCTTTCCTACACAAGTTAAGATGAGGTCATACTGGAGTAAGGTGGGTCCTAATCCAATGGGACTGGTGTCTTTTTACAAAGAAGACACACACACACCCGTGTGCGTGCGGGCGAGGACACCATGTGAAGAATTAAACAGAGATTGGAGTTTTGCTGCCACAAGCCAAGGAAAACCAAGGGTTGCTGGAAACCACCAGAACCTAGGAGACAGACATGGAACCGATTCTCCCTCAGAACCTCCAATGGGAACAAGCTCGGCCAACACCTTGATTTGGGACTTCCAGCCTCCAGAACTACACAAGAATAAGTTTCTGTGGTGTTAAACCACCCAGGTTGTGGTGATTCTTGACATGAACTGCAGGAAAATATCACAAGTCCCATGCAAGGAGTGCTTCAATAAGGCATTTCCACAGTCCTGGGGAGCACAGTAAACTCTCACACAAAGAGTGGGATGTTCTGACTCATTGGAGTGGCCCAGAAGTGGTTGGAGGCAGCAGCTACATGAAGTTTCTAGCTCAGCCAGAACAATGCAGGAGACCTAGAGAAGACCCTTCTCCGTTCTCAAAAACTGCTCCGTGGCTCTGAGAAGAAACCAAGCGTATGGTGGACCAAGGTGGAATTCAGGCTTAAAGTGTCTGGCAAGTTTTCCAATTGTATGGGTCAAGGAAACGAGGAATCCATGACAGAGCTTGAAGACAGGCGACGGAACGATGCCTCTCCAAGTCTGTGTGAGACGCTTCAGGGCCTTCAGTAAAGGAGGCCTAGGAAATGAGACATCAGGGAACAATGTAGTAAATTCATAATCTGTAGATGCAGTATAGCCGGTCACTGGTGCTCTGTGGGAAAAAAAGGGGATGAAATGTTGCTCAATCTGTTTCTCAATGAGATATTATCATCTTTATTATTATTACTTCCACCAAGTTGACACTTTATCTACCGAGCTGATATTTCAAGAAAGGCTTTCTTAGTTGAAATGGATTCCTATCTTTTTCTATCAGACTCCAAAAATAAATCCATACCCCAAAGACTATGTATTTGGAATTCTAAGGGGTTTTCTAGGTAAAATCTATTCTGCCATCTTTTTAAACAAATGAGTTCGGTTGCACAAATACATTCATGCCAAATCATTTCCAAAAGAAATGTACTTCAAGCTCCATAGATCATGTTTGAGTTTTTATTCCAGTATTAGATGTCATTGTAAATCACAGAAAGAGTAGAGGTGAAAAAGCTTGAGCTATCATTTTGCGTAGCAGAAAATGTTATTTTTTTAAAATTCCAATTTAATTGAAATTATTTACCAAGGTAAATATATTTCCCTTGCAGGTAAATGCAGGGAAGTGTTTCAAGATACAGGTAGGAGGAAACACATACATTTTTCTCAATCAGAGTTATTGAGAAGGATCTTCAGCAAGTCTTCAGGAAAAAAACATATTAACCTTCTATTTTTCAGACCTGATTATCCAGGTCTATCTTCTTTCTCCTACTATTCAACCAAAATCAGGGAGAAATGGTGGGTGGAACAGGAGCTTCCCGGGTCCCTTTCAGTCCTTCCTTTTAGTATGTTTGCATTTTAAGCTTTACTTCTGTTACAGAGTATTTCCTTCAGAAGGAGTTATTTTATGTGTCATAGCCTAAAACCTCAGCACCATTTCTTTCACTTATGGGTAAGGCTAGCTCTACAAACCCAGAAATAAAGCAAGATTAGAGAGAAAGAAGCAAAAGAGAAAATTTACATGCAATTAAGGCCCTGAAGTCCAAATGCCTGACTTTGATTAACATGTACCCTTTTCGTAATGCTAATTCATTTGTTCATTTATTGGATTTCAAAACTGTACCCTATGCCCTCCAGCCTCAGCAAACAAAGACATAATTTAAAATACCAAGACACAAATGTGCTATTTATTACTGTGTAAAAGAGCCATTATTACAGTGACTTTTTTTTTTTTCTTTAGGAAACTAGCTCTTTTCAAGTTATTTACCACGTTGTCAATTATTACCATCATTAATAATGATAATGATAATCACTGAGAACTCGCAATGTGTTGGGGGGATAAATAGAGCACAGAGCCAGGCCTGGTCCCAACCTAGGGAAACAATGGGGATTTTGTTTCACCTCAGATTTCACCAAGTGAAGATGGCAGATATCAGGAAAGCCTTTACCCATAATCTTCCCTCGTCTTTTTAGTTTCAAAGTTCCCCTTTTTGTAATTCCCTGTGCACACAGAGGGTGTGAATTCACAGTCGCCCTCTTATGCATGACCTGGCCTGTGGGCACCCCAGCCCTTACGATTCTTCAGGCTGGCACTGATTGCCAGACTCTCCCCGGCTGAGAGGGACTGCATGTTAGTACCACTGGATGCGCTATTAACGGAATCTGTTATCAAGTCACCAGACAAGGCTCCAGTCTGGCACTGTTCTGCAAACTGGAAGTGCATGGGGGAAAACACAGACGCCCTGTCTGTCGATGAATAGCTAAGCTGGGAAACCAGTTGACTGGGCACCTACTAGAAATTAGCTTGTCAAAAGTGAGTGCACTGTATGAGATGGCATCGTGTGTGCACGTGTCTGTCTATTTGTATGCATGTGCTTCCTTTGTAAATGCATAGGTAATTATACAAGGAGAGTAAATAATAACCATAAGTCTTGGGCAGTATCTTGCTTGGATGAATGTGTTCTGATCACATTCTGAATATAAACCTAAGTGAAATATTAGGGCAAGAATAGAAGTTGTACAATAGCTCTTTTCTAAGGAGTAATCTCTTTGGAATAATTTATTCTCACTTTTTTCATGTTCACCTAGAATGAAATATGTAATTTATTTTCATCAGGTTATAGAATTGTCTTAATACAAACTTAAAAGTACACCCCTTCCCACAAATGTCAATGCTTTTTGTTCCAAGATTCTGAAGCTTTATTTTAAACATGAGGAATATGACTGGAAGAAAAGGAGTAGACCTTATTTTCTTTCTGCCCACTCCTTGGCTCTATAGAACCGCTCCTTGTTCTGTAGCTGTCTATAGAATAGGGATCAGAAAGAAAAGCAAGCAATGCTGGTGGAGGGATGTACTGGTGGGATGTACCTTGGTTGGTGACATTTCTGTTTCATGGCCCCACTTCCTATTTATCCCGCTTCTTGGCCTCCTACAGATTTCTAACTAATCAGAGGATTGGAAGAGGATCTCCATAGGCGCACGCACACACATAACACCCTAAAACATAAGCTTTTCTGAAAGCCACAAGTAGAGATCATTTAACAAAAAGGAAGGTCAGTACTCATTCTTTCAGCCCTAATTTCTACCTGGTTCTCAAAACTTTTCACGGATGGTGGAGAGAGACACAGAAACACTACACATGTACAAACACTACAAATGGATACAGAACACTGCATACACGCTGAAGACCAACTTCTGCTCTTGGGAAAACGCATGTTGCTCTGAGACCCAAGTACAGAGCTGGCTTTTGTATGACTATCTCAGCGAGAGTTATCTGTGTGCATCAAAGGGTAAAATTTGGTCTAGGCTATTTAAGTTTGTTTTCCTGTTATCACTTAGATGTGTAGAATGGCATTTTCAAAATATATCTGTCATGTTTTAAAGAAAGGTTTATTCTTATATACACTTACAACATAAAAATGCTATGTGTAAGGACTTAGTTGTCAATAGCTGCCAATTTTTTCTTCATTTGGAGTTACAGACGTTTATCAGATTACTTCTGACAGAGATGTTTCCTTCCATTTTTTGAAGAGGGAGAAGGTGGAAGGAATATTGAGCTTTTTATTTAAATGACCTGAGATCTGTGCCTTTAAACTTCCAATTACAGAGCACAGATTTGCAGCTGAACCTTCTGTAAACCTATCAGTCAAAAGCCTGTGTAGTTTTATGACGCGTCACCTCTAGCCTCTGATCAGCAAATTGCAGGCCAAGCTAAAACACTTAAGCAATGCCGCTGCTTCTCTCGTTTTGGAGGACTAGATCATTGCAGGTTAGCAATTTAGATAAATCTCTGCAGTCTCTATTCCCACCCTCTGTAGAGATCTGATGCACAGAGAAGGCACCCGGGGCCAAATTACACATTACATTTTCCTTATAAAAAAATACCAAAGAAATTTGCACTGATGGAATTTATGAGGGGTTTATTGCATTCACTGTCTGAAATTAGCTTGTTCATTTACTCATTTATGGGTTGTCTCCTCCTCCAAAATGTAAGCTCCATGACATCACAGACCTCTTCTGTCTAGAGCACTGCTCTATCTCCAGATCATTGCTCAGAGCTCAACAAATATTTGCTGAATGGATAGATGCATTCATTCATCCACTCCTCAAATATTACAGATGAGAAAAAGTAAGCCCCCCATCTTTGAGAGAGTCACAGTCTTTTAGAGGAGACACAAACATTAAACCACTACAAGGCAAGCACATGAGCCTAGGGGAGGGCAGCCAACACTAGATATTAACTTTAAAAATATAAGCTACATATGACTTTTATGTTTCATGTATATGCTATGATATGAATAACAGACATATTCACTATATTAGCCCCCACTGATTATTCATTCAACAAACATTCATTAAGCACTTGGGCAATACTGACATCCTTACAGTTTAGAACCACACCAGAGCATGGAGCAGGCAGTCCCAGGGCAAGAGGCAGCTTGGAGTCAAAAGCAATCCAGGGTAAAGTCAGGGCTAGTGAGTGGCTTAAGGGATCTCCACAGTCAATCTAATCATTGGTTGGGGTAGGCAACTACTAGTGGAATATTTGAAGTCAAGAGGGCAGGGTTCAGGGACACCTGGGTGGCTCAGTAGGTTAAGCGTCTGCCTTCGGCTCAGGTCATGATCCCAGGGTCCTGGGATCAAGTCCCACATCGGGCTCCCCGCTCAGTGGGAGCCTGCTTCTCTCTCTCCTCCCTGCTCATGCTCTCTTCTCACTATCTCTGTCTGTCTCTCTCTCAAATAAATAAATAAAATCTTTGAAAAAAAAAAAAAGAGGGCAGAGTTCAATAAGTTCTGTAAGTTCTCAGGTTTTGCATCAGATGGAAAGGCCCTGATGTCTGAAGCTCTTCGGGGATGCCCATGAAGGAAGGCTGTTCAGATGATAATTCATCCCTCTTCTTCTTTCCCCATTTAAGGCTTCTGCTTTTCAGGAAAAAACCAGGACTTGGCCCAGAGCATTGCCATCAGAATGTCTTTGAGCCATCCCTGGCTTAAGGACCTATGGGACCAAGGACACAAGACTGGAGGCCCTTTAGATAATGAGCCACCTGGTACCAGGACAAGTAATCTCTATTTATTTATTATGTGCAAATTTATTTTAGCACACAAATTAAATTACATCTGTGACTTTATTTGGACTCCAAATGATGACTCAATGCATGTTTGAAGCAGTTGTTTTGTTGTTTAGTAGTTAATAACAATAATAATAATAATAGTACCTAAAATTTATTGAGTGGTAATTATGTGCCAGGGCTCTAGACATTTTCCATTGACTAACCTATTCAATATTCATACCCACCCCATAAGGTGGCAACTATTACTATCCTATCTTAAAGATAAGGACACAGGCCCAGAGGGGTTGAGTAATTTGCCCCAAATCACACAACTCATAGATGGTAAGATTAGACCAAACCCAGACAGCCTGGCTCCAGAACTAACAAACCCCTAACCACTGATAATTGCTACCATTTATTAAATGCCAGCTATGTTCCAGAGGCTTTACATTTATTTTTATCTCTATAAATCTGTTTCATACAGCAACACTACAAGGTAGACATTATATTCTTATTTTGCCGACAAAGACACTTATGGATGGCCCAAATAAGTTCTGAAATCAGGGTATGAACCCTGTCTGTCTATCTGTTTGTCTGTTTCAAGAGCCTCTGCTCCATCCACTGTCTAGAGCTTCCTCTCTGACCTTGAATAGTATTTTACCTGATTCTTGCTTCTTTTATTCTTGCTTTATTTAGTTTTCTCTGGTCAAAAACAGCAACAACAAGTTCTAATTAAGTGTTCATTAGGAGGTTCTGTGTTCCTTTCTGAGAGCTATAATCTTTCGCATTAATATACCACTATATATCTTTCCAATAGTGTTCATTTACCTGCCCTCATTTGATCATCACAACAACCCTGAGCTATAAAAGGTGAGCATTATTGTCTCTCATTTCTGAAATGAATAAACCTTACGAGAGAGAGTGAATAACATGCCCAAGGGGCTTGCACCTGGTCCTGTTGTACTTTCACTCACTTGCCTTTGTTTCTACTTTGTGTAAACCTCCTGAAGCAAAGTTTGATAGGTGGGAAAATCAGACCAACAAAAGGAAGTCTGGCTATCATCTCAGAGAGACCATATCGATTCTTACAAAAACTCTCCCACCCATAATAAAACTATCTGAAAAGCAATCAGAAGGTTCCAGTTAAATAGAGAGGACTGGACACATGCATTTACCACTGCTTCCTAAAGTTATATAAAAGTAACAGAAAATGCATTAAAAGAGAATAAACTCACAATAACTAAGATCTTGAGAGAGAAGATCAATCTAGGAGGCCCAACATCTGAATAGTAGGAGCCCTGAGAAGAAAGAACAGAGGGGGATTACTAGAAAAATAATTCAAATTTTGTATCCATAAGTGAAAGATATAAATTTTTAAATTGATAGTCAATGGAATGCCCGGCCAAATAGATGACAATAGACCCACATAAAGAGGCTTTGTTATAAAATTTCAGAACACTAGGAATAAAGAGAAGATCCAAAAAGCATCCAAAGGGGGGAAAAAAAAAAAAAAGCAGGTGACATAAAAGTACTGAGAAGCAGAATGGCATAGAACTTCTCAATGGTAACATTGAAAATGCAAATGGAACAATGCCTTAAAAAGTCTAAGTGAAAAAGAAAAAAAAATCTGGGGTAAATTATTTCCAACCTGGAATTTTAAGCCCATCCAAATTATCAACCAAGTATGAGGTTAGAATAAAGATGCTGTCAGATGTGCATCTCAAGTGTTTACTGCCAATGTGTCCTTCCTCAAGAAACTACTAGAAAATGTGCCTTACCAAAACAAGGAAATAAACCAAGAAAGAAGACATAACATGGGAACAAGGAAATAGAGACCCAACACATTCATGAGGTGGAGGGAATCCCCCGGGTGATTATAATAAGATTGTTCAGGAAGATAGTAGTGTATTAGGAACACGAAGTAACCAGCCCAGATCAGAATAACAGGAAACAGGGAGTTCCAGAAGCAAGTCTCTAAAACAAAGATGAAATTGATAAACAAATATATGTTTGGCTGTACTGAGATGCAATTTACACTTAAAAGCTTACAAATAAGTTAGGAACATATAAAACTAAGCAAAGGAAAAAAATCATTCAGTGAAAATTAAAAATTAAAAAGAGGATATATAACCATGATGTACTACATAACACAGCTTTGAATCATATTAACATGGCCCCAACAATATAAACATTGAATTTAGAGTGAATAAAATTATGGCATAATTATGCTGGAAGAATGGGTGAAGGGAAGTGGTAGTGGTGTAGGCGTAAGTGCACAAGAGAGATAAATTTCTCATTTTCCATAGTAAAATAAATGGATAGTATTTTTTAAGATTTATTTATTTATTTCAGAGAGAGAGAGAGAGCACGTGTGCTGGGGGGGAGGGGCAGCAGGAGAAGGGGAGAGAGAACTTCAATCAGACTCTGCACCAGGCATAGAGCCCAAGGCAGGGGTAGGGGGGCAACCCCATGACCCCAAGATCATGACCCAAACCAAAACCAAGAGTGGGAAGTTCAACTAACTGAGCCTCCAGGTGCCCTTAAATAGATAGTATTTTAAACAAGAAAATAATTAGCAGCACAGTGTTAATGTTTTATCTGAGTATGAAGGTAAATGCTAGGGGAAACAGATAAAATAGTTGAAAACAGTTGCCTCTAGGAAGTGGAAATCAGGATGAGGAGGAAGTTGGCACAGAGAATTATAGTTCTTCTTAGAAACTACGACAGAAATGTTGTTGCCTACCATTTTCCCCTTTTCCTTGGTAATAGAATCCCAATTTTATTCAGGAGAGCAGTATGCCTGGATAAAATACCATGCTTCTCAATCACTCTTGCAGCTAGATGTAGCAATGTGACTTCAGTCTGGCCCATGAAATGCAAGCAGAAAGTTATTGAATATGGCATCCCTTTTATCGTTCCCTTTTATTATTATTATTATTATTTTCTGCTATGTGGATTGCAGATGTGAAGGCCTAGAGCTTCCTGTGACTGAGGACAGCAAAGCAGAAAGCTAGAAGGAGATTATGTTTCTGAAGTTATCAAACAAGCTGTGGACTATCTAGCACTAAACAGCTTTTACTATGAAAGAATAAATGAGAATAAACTTTAAGTATTTAAAACATTGTCATTTGGGTTTCTGCTAAAAGCAGCTGAAACTAATTCTAACTAATACATATACTTTAAGTATGTGTACCTTGGATAAAAATTAGAATTGAAAGAGGGGAAGGTCAGCAAATACATAAAGAGGAGAATTGCCAAATACCCATTTTGGAAAACTTCTTTAGGACCCTGATGTCCACCTGATGAATAATACCCCTTCCTTCATAGGCTTCATTGCCAAAGATGCATCTGGAAAGAAAAATACCCTGGGTGGGACTTAAGGCAGAAGAGACATTACAAAAAAAAAAAAAGATTAGTGATTTGAAGATACAGTTAATAAGAACTATCCCAATAAAAATGCACAGAGAAAAAGAAAATTTTAAAAATAAAAAGACCTTCAGTAAGCTTTGGGATATCTTTGAGAAGGCTAATATTATAAAATCGGAGTCCCTGAAGGACAGAAGTGGAAAAAGAGGAAGTGGACAAAAAAATATTTGAAGTTGAAAATGGCTGAAAATTTTCCATATCTGGTAAAACCTATAAATCCACAGATCTCAAAATAAATTTTAAGAACAAAGCACATCAAATAAAATTACTCAAAGCCAGGATAAAGAGAAAATCTTAAAATCGGCCAGAGCGGGGGGAAAAAGTATAGAGCGAGGAACGATAAGGATCACAGCTGATTTCTTATCAAAAACAATGGAAGTGAGAAGACATTGGGAAAACATATTTGGGTAAAGGGATAAAAAAAAACAACTACAACCTAGAATTCTGAACTCAGAAAAAAAAATCATTGCATGATGAAGGCAAAATAAAGACTCTTTTGTTTACATACAAATACTGCAATAATTCATCAACAGCAGACCTAGATGGTAAAGGAAGTTCTTCAGGCAGAAGAAAAATGATAACAGATGGAAATATGCTCTACACAAAGGAGTAAGGAGTGCTAGAACTGGTAACTAATGGGTAAATATATAAAACATACTATCTCCTAAAAATAAAGCAAGTATGTACATTCTCATGACTTCTATTCAACCTTGTCCTTGAGGTTCTAACTGATGCAATAAAACATAAATAAATAAATAAATAAATAAGCATCTGGATTTAAAAGGAAAAAATAAAACTTATTTAATTTGCAGATAACATGATTGTCCATGTAGAAAATCTGATGAAATCTGCAACAGTCAATAAACTAATAAGTGATTTTTAGTAAATTTGCAGAATGCAATATGCAAAAAATCAGTTGTTTCTATATACTGGTGGCAGTCAAAACTTTAAATTTAAAAACAATACCAAACATAGCAGCACCAAAAAAATAACAAAGTTAAAGGTAAATCTGACAAGATTGTGCCAGCCATGTATAGTGAAAACTACAAAATGTTGTTGAGAAAAATTAAATAACTAAATAAACTAAACAAGACTTAATATTGTTAAATGTCAGCTCTCCCCAAGTTAATCTATAGCTTCAATGCAATCTCAATCAAAATTCCAGCAATGCTTTTTGTAGAAATTGACAAGCTGATTCTAAAATATATGTGGAAATGCAAAGGACTTAGAATAGGCAAAACAACTTTGGAAAAGAAGAACAAAGTTGTATAACTGACACTAACCAATTTCAAGTTTTATTATAAAGCTATAATAATACAGCATTGTACTGGTATAAAGACAAACATACAAATCAAAAGAAAAGACTAGAGAATCCGGAAATACATCCACATATACAAGAACCACTGATGTTTTTCACAATGGTGAAAAGGCAATTCAGTAGAGAAACTATCATCTTTTCCACAAATGGTGCTGGAACAATTGAATATCCATTTAAAAAGAAAAGAACTTTGATCCATACCTTACACTGAACCCAAAAATTAACTCAAAATGTATCACAGACCTACATGTAAAACCAAAAACTATAAAACGTCCTTGGGAAAACATGAGAAAATCTTCGTAATTGGTTCCCAGATACATAATTTTGGAGTTCCTCCTCATAATGCAAAAGCTCTTTTGCACACTGAGGGTGACATCTGGCTTTCATTACATTTCATTTCATTACATTGCCCTGAAAGGGGTGAGTGCAATGTGAGGAACCCATGCAGTTATAATAACTCTGCTTCTGACCCAGAAACCTCATGTCTGCTCTCAGGACCATATATGTATTTACAACTTTGAAATCATACTATACACCCCGTCTCGGGTAACTTAATCACTTTCATGGTCCTAACCACCATTTACCTTCTTATGACTCCCAAATTTATATTTTCAGCCTCAACTTCTTGTTTTTCAGACTGACATTTTCCACTAGCCCTGCATATATCCACTTAGATGTCTCGCTGACATCTCAAACTCAATGTGTCCCTAACGGTACTTGGTATCCTCTCCCCCACAGCTGCTTCTTGTCCCACAGAGCCATCATCTGTGTGTAGTTACCCATGCCAGAAACCGGGCAGTCACCAAACACATGTGACAGCACAGGAATGGCAAGATTCACATATAATTTCAATGTTTATAGCCAGGATGGCTGAGAGAATGGGTTTTATTAACAGAAAAAAGTCCGGAGAAGGAACATTACATTCAGAGGGGAGATGCTGAGACCGTGGACATGTTGCTTTCAAGGTGCTGGCAGGGCATCCAGGTGGAGATTTCCAGCAGTCAGTTGGAAATGCCACTGTACATGACAGATTGCTGATCTTGGTTGCAGAAAGGAAAGCTCAAGAGCTTTTCTGAAAAGTTTAAGCTGTGGTTTGACAGGAATCATAACTGTTTCTAAGAGTGAAAACATTCAGAAGCATTCGGCTATGGAGGACAGACCATGGGGAGAAAGAACAATGGAATATGCTGAGGAAAAGGGGAGCAGAGTTTGGAGCATGTTCTCTAGCCCGTTTAAGGACAGGCAGTCAATATTTTTGTGGTAGGTCCTTTACTAGAGAGCTCTTGAATATATGACTTCTTTCTCCTTCTCTACCTGACAAAAATCTCTTCCCTCTATTTCCTGCTCCCTTTCTTACTCTATTTTTTTCCAGTCTAGGAATCCCTGCACGGGAGAGTGCAGAGTGAAGGACAAGGGCCTGGTTGTGGGTTTCTCACTCCACTGCATTAGGAAGGCAGACAGTAAGGAATAGGTTAGCAGGAAAAGTCTTAAGGCTCTGGCTGCCCTTTTTGATTTGTGCATTAATGCTGGAGTTGACAGCTTGCCTGAGAGGCTGAAGGGATATGCATTTTGCATGTCTGGAATTTATTCCTTTGGCTCTGTAAGATGTGACACTGCATAATGGGCATGAAGAAGTAATTTTGATCCTGTGACTATCTTGGCAAAGGTTCCAGAAAGACATATGGACATAATCTTCTGGACCTTTGTAGAAGAGCCCTCCCTGAGGGATGGTCTTCGCAAGCTTGCATTCACTTCCAGTCCTACGGGTTTCACCTTAGCTTTATTCTGTTTTTACTTAAGAGATAAAAAGCTAAATTGTATTCAATTGAAAGAACTAAAAATATTAATGTAGGAGCAAGTCATCATTATGACACGTATCAATTTCTCACCTCTGAGGCAGTGCACAGAAGCAGGGCTCTGGATATTAACCCAGCCATGATTGGGGGGAAAAAATGTCTGGGTAGATCCTGGTAGACACTGTAAAAATATGAGTTTTTATCATGCTGGGATCGAGCATCTTCACCTACAAATTTACAAAAGATGACATAAACAGAAAAGTCTGCCTAAGAATGACAACTTGCTTCAATATTATTCTGCCACAACCCACTCTGTACCCAAGGGCCCTACATTCTGGGATATTTGAGAAATTACTTATTTCTCATTGGAACAGATTTCAATCTACATACGTTTCTATTTTAAAATAGTTAAGATAGCACAGTAAACCCAGCTAAGTGTCCCCTAAGTTTCTGTGCATGTGTTTGTGAAGTAACTACTTGTCCAATTTAAACTTCGTCTACAGCCTTCATTTAATATTGATCATTGTTTCTTTCCTTGAAGAGTCTGACTAATACTGTGATAGGAAAAAACTCAGAAAAACCAAAGCCCAGACCTCAGTCCTTGGAAGATGACTTCCCCTCAAGATACTCTTTAAAACTGGCTCCCAGAAAATGTCAGTGAAGAGGTCTGCCAGCAGCCAATCTTTATTCATTTACCAGTGTTTTGTGAATCCTCTTTGAGAAAATTCTTTGGAGTTGTACTACTGGGAAAAGGAGAAAGGGACTGAAATGGTGGAGGCAGACAGTCCCTGGGGTATGAGGTCTTCTTTGCTTAGACCTAGGTGATTTTCCTCTAAGGGAGCCCTCAGAATCACCCTGCTAAAAAATTGCCTTGGCTGATGGCCAGGCTTAACGGAAAGGTTTTTTATCTCAGTGGTCACTACACTATGAAGGTCTAAACAAATGGCTTTTCTATGAACCTTGACTGAGACAAATGAGTAATCAGGAGGTTTTCTGTATTTCTACTCATTATGGTTATAGATGAAGTCAGTCTGATAGAATCTGATTATAGACTCAGAGAATTATAGATCTCAAAAATGCTTAAGAGGGGCACCTGGGTGGCTCAGTCGGTTAACCGACTGCCTTCGGCTCAGGTCATGATCCCAGGGTCCTAGGATCGAGCCCCGCATCAGGCTCCCTGCTTGACAGGGGGCCTGCTTCTCCCTCTCCCTCTGCTGCTCCCACTGCTTGTGCTCTCCTGTTCTCTCTCTGCCAAATAAATAAATAAAATCTTTAAAAAAAAAAAAGCTTAAGAGGTCACATGATCCAGCCTCTTGAGCCTCAAGCCTAGTGGATAGTAAGTTGCAGGGGTGCAGGGACACTATCAGGCCATCTGGACCTTAGATGATATTTGGGTATGTACAAAATTCCCCTGCACATGTCTGAGATAGAATGGCTTTCATCGCATGGCTGGAAACAACACTGCTCGTAGGTCCTTGGTTTTACCCAATTAGGACAAAATTCTCTTAGTTCTGTTACAAAAAAACAAATAAACCAGGTAAGGGCTCTGATTGAACTTATTGGGTCAGATATTCCCTTTCCCCAGGACAAATAAACCATAGCTCTGTGTGTCTGTGTGTGTGTGTAGAGCAAGCCCAGCTTCATGGGCATGCAACCTGTGCAGTGACACAGGGATCTGTGCTTAGAAGGATCCAATGCTTGGCTTAATGCTCTACTGTTTCCGCCTAGAAATTCCTAATAATTTTTTAAACAATGGAGTCTACATTTTAATTTTGCACTGGATGCAACAAATTATGCAGCCAGCCCTGGCATGGAGTTCTAGCTCAGCTTGGCAATTCCTAATGTAGTCATATGAATGGTGTGGGTGGGAGAGGGGAAACAATTCCTAGAATCAGTGGGGAGATTGTGGCCAGTACAGCTAGCAAAATTCTGAGAACTGAAAGGACATGAAACATGAAAGATATGGTCCCCTTGTAACTCAAAAATCTCAGCTTAGTAGGACAGGGATGGAAACAACTTAGATGTCCATGAATGATAAAGAAAATATGGTTTGTGTATATATGTGTACACACACACACACACACTCACACTGAAATATTATTCAACCATAAAAAGAAATGAATGAATGAAATCTCACCATTTGCAACAACACGGTTGAAACTGGAGGGCATTATGCTAAGTGTAATAAGCCAGACAGAGAAAGACAAATACTGCATGGTATCATTTATATGTGGAATCTAAAAAAAAGTTGAACTCATAGCCACAGAGAATAGAAAGTGACTGCCAGGGGCTAGGGTTGGGATGGGGAATTGGGAAAGGTTGGTGGAAGGGTACAAACTTTCAGTTATAAGATGAACAAGATCTGCGGTGCCTGGGTGGCTCAGTCGGTTAAGCGTTTGCCTTCAGCTCAGGTCATGATCTCGGGGTCCTGGGATCGAGCCCAGTGTCAGGCTCCCTGTTCAGCGGGGAGTCTACTTCTCCCACTGCCTGCCGCTCCCCCTGCTTGTGCTCTCTCTCTCTGTCTGACAAATAAATAAATAAAATCTTTTCTAAAAAAGATGAATAAGATCTGAGGATCCAATACATAACATGGTGTATTATATAGTTGAGATTTGCTAAGACTATAGAACTTAAATGTTCTCACACACACAAAAAAAAGGTAAATATGTGAGGTGCTGGGATGTGTTAATTAACTCAATTGTGGAAATCCTTTCACGGTGTATGTGTATATCAAATCTTCATGTTGGACGCTTTAAAGATCTTATAATTTTTTGTTAATTAAACCTCAATAAAGCTGAAAATAATTTTAAAGAAAAAAATACAGGCTGAATGTCCACCTTCACTTTTAATGTCACAAAGACTACTTTTTATCACACTATAAGTTAGTGTATATGATTATAGATGGAATTAAGAGTCTCTCGTGCAACAAGAGTAGCACCATTCTAACGGCAGTGACTTACTACTAGGGATTGTTAAAAATATTCTTCCTACCAGGATCCATAAAGAATAGGACAAAGTGAGGCCTGAAATGATGCCTGGAGGCTTGTAAGGACTCAATGAATACATGGAGAATAAATGGGAGAAGGAAGTTGAGTAAAGAAGAAAAGAAAGGAAGGTAAAGAGGAAGGGAAGTTGGCCATGCTCAGTTTTTCCAGGTAGTCAGGTTGTCCAGGAAGACAGTAGATGGAAACCATAAAAATAAAAGGGCTTATAAGCCATCTAGAGCAATAAATTTTATGAAATGTTAATTGGGTTTACTCTCATTACTCTTTCTTTCATTATTATGTTTAACACCAAACACTAAAAAATTAATCAGGAAATTCCATCTGGCCAACAATTTTAATTTATGAAATTCCTTTTGCTTCAGAAGATTAAAAGCAATCCTTTGAGTAAGTTGAACATTCTAAGAGAGCCCCAAACAGCCCTGAATAAACACTCTAGAGTATCATTTCCTTTTATATTGTAACATCTTTGAATCACTTGCAATCTATAGATAAACTCACATTTTACAGAAATGGTTATACAAAAAAGCAGCGCCATGCTGGAATTCAATATACAAGGCTATTTTTAAAAGTGTTTGGATTTTTAAAAATTAATTGTAGGCCCTAGATAACACAGGAGTTATAACTTGGAGTACTACAAGTTTCATGTTGCTTAACAATTCTTTAAAACAATTCTTCTCCATCTGTGCTTTATTTTAAGTGGAAGTCAATGTTAATTGAAGACTTTGCTGAGTATGGCTGCCCTGTTCTGTAGTGGGGAAAATGGAATACTAATATTCTGAAATCAATAATTAATGTTGTTTACCTTTAAACAACATTTTTGGTGCTTTGTGTTCCTGTTTTTAGAGCTATTTGGTTTCTCCAGGTGTAATATAAGAAGTTATCTGACACCAAAATAAATCTTTGAAACAAAAG
This sequence comes from Phoca vitulina, assembly GCF_004348235.1. Classification (NCBI taxonomy): domain Eukaryota; kingdom Metazoa; phylum Chordata; class Mammalia; order Carnivora; family Phocidae; genus Phoca; species Phoca vitulina. Next base: position 27,603,357 of record NW_022589717.1, on the reverse strand, counting down.
CGGTCCTCTTAAAATATGAAAGAGAGAAAAGCAAGGTAAATTTGGGGGCAACTTTTATCCTGATAGAAAGGCATGTTCAAGTGTAAATCTATGAAAAAATAACATTATGAAATAATGAAAACTTAAGCCCTAGATATGTTTGTCCAGCTGAACCTGTTAATTTATTTTATATCAGAGGATAATAGAGAAGAAAGAATTCTCAATGTGGTAAGATGTATATGAAACCACATGCCTGGGAAACATTATAGCTTTTATCTTATATCAAAAGGCATAGATTGTATGATATAGAAGTTGTAGTATTTGGAAATTTTAGGCCTTCTGAAGTAAATGGTAGCTTCTCTTTCAAGAGTATGTGGCTTAAAATATAGGAAGAGAAGTGATTCTTTCTGCCTCTATCTTAATTAACAAAGATTAAATGCCTAGGTCTTATCTGTTTTTTGCTTTAGAAAAACAATCCTTCAGTGGTTTTCTCCTAAAAATAATTTTGGAGAGGAGCAGACAATAGCTATAGTATCCAGAGACAGAGCAGGACCTTGGATACATGACTCTCGTAATAGAAACTAATTGATTTTCCATAATTTGACCTGTCTTGCCACATTATATTTCAGACAGAGTGAAAATTATCACTTCCACACTTGCTGTTTTTTGACAATTGAAAATAAATAACAGCATTTTTGAAAGAAGAGAGCGTAAACACAACATTTGAATCAATGATGCCATAGAAATCCAACAAAAGATTGTATATATATACTCAATTTCATTTTTCAACTCCATGGACGACAACTATTAACTTATGCAGCAAGAAGCACAGTTCAGGTGATCCATTGCACAATAGAACCAATGCAAAGGGATATTACCACTTTGAAATAAGTGACACCTTAGATCTCTGTTGGGTAAAGAGAACACAAGGAGCATAAGGATAAGTCTAGCTGAAGTTTCTAGAAAAAAACAATGAACAATGTAGGCCAACAACAAAATATTGGTTTTCCTTGGGGAAGTGAGCTACTATTCTAGAAAACAGAATTGCTCTAAGGGAGGTTGTTACATAGCAGCTAATGTCCTCTTGTCATAGATCCCAAGAGAAAGGTCCCGGGCACCTAAAATGGTTGCTGGTCTAGAGAACTAAGCAAGACAAATTATTTTCTTTCCTAAACTCAAGATTCTTCATTTTGACATCTGCTAAGGACACTAAACTCTGAGAGACTGTAAAATGTCAAACTGACCCTCATAAAATGTGAGAACATTTCACCAGATTATGTGAGTTTCAGTGTGGCAAGTAGAAGGTAATGCATTTATTGAATAAATCTCTATAAAATTTTTTAAATCATGGGCTCTGAATCACTGCAAAAATGTTTCCCAGAGATATTGTACCAATGTACTATGGCAGCCAAAATAAAGGTAACAGCTTAGAGAATCAACACAGAATATTAGGTTTGTTATTTGCTAGAGTGGCATTTTATATAATCTTACTTTCTTTTGCCTTTTGAAAGATGCGGTATTCAGCCCCATTCTTAGCATCATTTCTTTTCCCTCTTACTACATGTGAGAGGGGGTAAAATGCCTTTTAGTAGCAAAGCTAGTCTAAGTGTGGAATCAACATCAACTTGAAATCACTGTTGGGTCAAGTTATCAAATCTTACTGGTGAATTAGAACCTAGAGTCAGACTCCAAGGAGACAAGAACAATGCCTATGCTGGCCTTTCCCTCTTTAATTAGTATTCATGAATCGCTGGTATTTTTTTCTGTCTCTCTTTGCATTTATCTCAGTAGTTGTATAATTTGATTGCTAATGTGTTTGAATCGAGCTGCCTGATTTTCATTCAATCTGGCACCTCTTCATGGAGCACAAAATCTCCTCTCAATGGCCGTACATTAACTGTGGGGAGCCCCGAAAGCTCTGCCACCAACAAGATTTCAGCCTCTGTTGCTTTGTGCAGCCCATCCATTCTTGGCTCAAGGGCAGCCTAGATATAGAGATCCCAGTTCAGATATGCACAGGTAATGACACCGATTACCTGGTAGCATGTGTAAGATAAGCCTTTCTGTTCTCTTCTGTACCACCCTGGTGGAGTCTGATACATCTTCCCTTCAAGTAGCAGGTAGGGTTTCATTCAACTGTGGGAAAAGTGTCATCAAAGCTCATGTGTCTTGGTGGAGTAGTTTTTTAACATCCAATCTTTTACTCCTTAAAATCTTTAGTCTTAAAATCAAGAGAACCGGCTGATGTACCAAAAAAAAAAAAAAATCATCTGTTTTGAAACTTAACAGTTGTTGGTCATTATATGTGCTTGATCTGGAAGTAAGATACTACTTAGAAGTGTGCGTGTGTGTGTGTGTGTTTGTGTGTGTACATACAAGCTCTGGGACTCTGATGGGTAAATACCCAATTCCAAAACATAAAAGAGAGAGCTTCTTAGTGCACAGCAGGGATCTGACCATATGCTAAACAGCTTACAGGGACACAGAGCTTCACATGTTCAACTACCCACTACTTGTGACTCAGGAGTATCTTCTTTCAAGTAAATGGTGAGTCATGGGGATATGTAGAGGTGGGAGCTTCTTTCTTACACACAATTGCTCTTTGCTTCCAGGATTAGTCAGATTTCTAGAAAAGAAAAAGCCTGGGGAACCAGCAAACCATCCCTTGAGACCAGAAAGAAGGAAAGACGTGGAGAGATGACAGTTTGTGGGCCAGACGAGCCTGATAGCAGCCACGCGCGAGCCTCATCTTCCCCCAGATGGCACTTCATCTCGACAAAGACATTGGACAGGGTGTTCTATTTCCCTGCCTTGGAAAGGAAGAAAAAGTTATAGATTTCTTTGCCTCAAAGCAATCTTCTAGAGAAAGCAATTGTTCCCTCCACATCAGTATTTTATCAGAATCAAGACCTAATGGGAAAATAAAAGGAAATGAATCCTATTCTCCCAATTGTCTAGCATGCACGTATACCCAGTCTTTCTTCTTCTCCTGATGACACTTCACTGGATCTTAAAATGTGGTTTTTCTAAGAAGGAACTCTATGTTTTCAGAATGCTTTCTAAAAAACGGGACTTCCTCTAGTGTCAGTGTTCTTCTGACATGAAAATGATGCTGTCAATTTTTGTCATATATACATCGTTCTAAGTGGACTTTTTTTTTTTTTTTTTTTTTTTTTTTTGGAGAATTTATACTGACCTAGCTATCTTTCCTCCCTACACATAGCACAAAATTTAAGACAGCAGGCTAGGTATTACACCCGTAGAACAGATATAAACTAATAGTCCCACAGAGGAACTAAACTCACAATTGTGTTAAGAAATATCACATCTAGGGGCACCTGGGTGGCTCAGTCAGTTAAGCATCTGACTCTTGATTTGGGCTCAGGTCATGATCTCAGGGTCCTGTGATTGAGCCCGGTGTCCAGCACCATGTTCAGCAGGGAGTCTGCTTGGGGCTCTCATCCTCTTCCTCTCCCTCTGCACCCCCTCCCCAGCAAATAAATAAATAAATCTTAAAAAGGGGGGATACCAAATCCAGCTCTATTAGACAATTTTGTTTATTAGTCTGCTAAACGTCTTTAAAGCACTGTCTTCGTTTCTACAGGAAAAAATAGTTAATCAAAGAATAACCACTTAAATTTGGGGTGATGATTTGTGTTCAGAAATCAATGTGTTTATACAGATCCCTGGGGATTTTGAGTCAAACCCAGGGGTAAGCTTGTCTGTCTGATTCAACTCTGACATTCAAAGAGTCTTTGAAGAATACTAACAAAATCAAGCATGTTATTTTAGACATGCTTGCTAACTATTGCTGTTTATAAGTAACAACTCGAAATTCTATTCTGGCTTACATATCTTTTTAAAAACTTGTTCTAAATTTATTTGTACTGTGTCAATTATGTGAATAAAATAAGAGCTGAGAACCTCTCCCTAAGAGAATGTTTTTGCTGGAAACCTTGTCCTGCTACCTTCTGAACTTCTTGAAAATGAAAATCTCTGTGTCTTCCAGATGACAGCCACCTTTTTGGTGGAACCAAAATAGCTCTCTCAGCTAGAGCGCTGTCAGTAAGAGTTCTGACAGATATCAGATTTGGCATGCAGGAGGAAAGTGAGAAATGGTCCCATGGTAGGAGGTTGGGTGGGAGCACCTGACTAGCTAAGGGAGCAAGGCAGGAGGAGTGCTTGGAAAACTGCCTTCCTAGACACCAGACCATGCATGAGGACACCAATGGACATTTCTGGAAATGACAGATAATTTTGGGGGAGAAGGGAAGCCATTAGCTCTTGTGGGATTTTGAAAGGGCTATGTAATATGCATCAAGCTAGGTTTCCGTTTGCGAAAGGAATCAAATACATTTACATGCAGAGGATTTTCTCTCCCTCTAGTGGTAGGGTAGGAGCCTTTGAAGTGATATGCTATCACTGCATAATACTGCTTCATAAAGAAAGATGTGCATTTTGTCCATAAAATGAGGATTTTCGTTAGGTATGCTGCTCTCTCTCTCATGGTGGTTTTCAAAACATCCCAACACTTCATGGGAGTGAAATGCCTCCTGACTATGCTGATTACCAGTGGTTAGGTAGCAAAGATCTCCCTCTCCTTTTGGCTAAAGGCTGCCTGTGCTCACTTCTGAGATATGGGATTCCCCTTTCCTCTGCAGTCCTATCAAAGATGGAACATGCTGATCAGAGGAAACTTTCCCAACCCCCAGTCTGGGCCAGAAAAACCCGAGGAGCTAAATGAGAAAGAGAAAGCAAACTTACCTAAGTAAAGGTGGGAAATATGGAAACTCAGAGGAGAGATACTAATACAGAATCTCAAGAGTGATCTGAACCTGATATAAAGGTCAATAATTAGCAATGAATTTTGGAACAAATCTCTACCTCTACTTTGCAGGCTCTGTCATTTCTCTCGTTTTCATTTGTGGTCATGTGAAAATACTTCTGGTGTAGCAACTTGGATCAATGACAGTGGATGAAAAAACAGAAAAGATGGAAAAATAATGACATTTTAAGGAGAATAAGTAAAATTGCCTCCATAGGGGGATTAAACTGCATAAAATATCATAATTGTACAAGAGTATTGCTGGAAATAGATCATAGGTTACAGCTGTCTAATCAATAGGTTATTGATTGATCAATAATTGAAAATCTACCAATGAGAAGTATACAGAGTCTGCAGCTTTTTCCGTGCTCCATACTCAAAGTTAGGCATCAGTGATGCCTCCTTGACTTCTCCTCTTGTGTGTCTCCAAGGCAACCAAATTCATGCTTTCCTGAAACCTATTTCTTTTCTAGTTTCTTTATCTCAGTGAATAACTCCACCAGCCATCAATTTGCACAAGCCAGAAATTCAGGAGTTACTTGACCCCACCAAGTCTATCACCATCATATTCAATCCATCACCAAGTCCTTCAGTCTTACCTCCTAAATCTATCTCACATAGGTCAATTTCTCTTTGCCTCCACCACCACACTATTTCATCATCTCCCTCCTAAGCAACTACTACTCCAAACGGTGTCCACTCTGTTCTTTATCAAACACATTCTCCACACTGCACTACTTCATCCAACAAATATTTTTAAGGGGCCTACTTTGTACTATGATAATACTTGGTTGAATAAGACAAATTCCCCATTCTCAAGGAGCTTGTGGAGACAGAAGATAAACATCAGATAGTCATAAGCATAATATGGAGAAGTAAAATAGGGTGCTAAAATAGAGAACAGCTGAACGACTATTCTAAATTGTGTGCTCAAATACATCAATGGGAGTTTCAGAAGGGTTTGAGTTTCAAAGCGGGAAAATAAAAGAAGTCTGTTGGGATGATGGCATCTGCTATCAAGGCTTTTTTGCATGTAAGGAAAAGTGTTTCAAATACTGAGCAAGTACAAAAAGGAAAATAAGTTAAAATGTACCTGAAGGTACAATCTAGGTCTGTTTGTCTCCAAGCACCTCTGCTTAAATACAGCACTTACCACCTACATGAAAGTGTCCTATTTTTGTAACTTTTCTGTATGTCTCTCCCAACAATGCTTACATTCTACGAGAATAGTGGCCATAAATGTCTGGCTCACTCGTCAGTGCCTAAGAAAGTAGGCATGCAAATAAGTATTTGTTGCATTAATGCACAAATTGGTGTGTGAACTAGCAGAGTAAACAGAGAAAATAACTGAGTGGACTTGGAGGTTCGGAAGTTTTCCCAGAGATGTCAAGTTCATTTACTTCAGCTGTAAGGGTTAACCGAGGTATAAAATCCCGGCCAGGTTTCCCAGCTTTCGATCTCCGCACCACCTGCTCTCTTTCAAACTCATCCACATGCGCCCCGCCACAAACCTCCCCAACTCCCCGCTAGGAGGAGTCACACCTCCCGACCCAGAAGCCCTCCCACCCTCTCCTCTATTTCTCCTTCCCTCCGCTCCCCGCCAGGGTTCCGCAATGCTCACCGGGAATAGTAGTCTTCCGGTGTGAGCCTAATAAGTTTTATTCGTTTTTTAGAACTACGCTTCCCAGAGAGCCTCGCGGAAGAAGGAGACTGTATCACCTGACAAGGACTCTGGCGGGGCAATGGCGGCGCCCGTGCTGCGCTGGTCCTGTGTTGGAAAGCGTTGGGGTTTAGCCTGCATTGACGGCGGTTCTCGCCACGGAAGAGGGGCTGCGATTGGGTTCACGTCCAGGAGGAAAAGGGGACAGAGCTCCGTGGCTCAGCAGCCCCTCATCACCGCCCAGAAGTCAAGGAAAGGGTATACTATTTCATACCATTAATACCCATTTAAGCGTGAGGTGGAACTGCGGGACTGGGGAGGTGATGGCCACTACAGCCCCGCTTCAGTCTAGACGTTTTGATGGGGGGCGGGGGAGTAGGGGGGAGTGAGGTTGGGCTATAACTTTCAGCCCTGAAACCTAAATGAAAGCACAAAACCAGCTCTCGTCAGCCCCTCCTCCACACGTAAAACACTCTTCGAATAGGTAGGCATATATGGGGAATTCTCGAGTGTAAAATCGCAGGTCTTTTCTTGAATGTAAAACTACACACACAGAAAAGTGGATTCAGTCACCTTACTAATAGCACAAGTGGTCGGTGGCACCAGAAAGCGGGATCTTATTTAGCTGACATTTATTTAGCGCTACTATGGGACAGCAGTGTTCTTAAAGTAGAAAGGGAGCCTTTACCTACGAGCTCAGGATGGTGGTGGCTTAATGTCTCCGAAAACAATTACTCCGAAAACACCACTGTCTGTGGAGGCGTTTCATGTTGAACGTGTTTCTAGACCTAGGAGGATGCAGTCGATACAAGAGATCTTCCCTCTGATTAGTCTGGCTTATTTTGTTAGATATTCTCTAAACAGCTGTTTATACTTTATAAGACTTACATAGTTTCTTTTTAAATACAGAAACAAGGCACGTGTTTACTAATCACTAGCCTTTGAGATAGTTAAGTTGGCATTATTTTTGCTTTTCTGTTGGAGCAACAGAGGGAAAATGTCCAGAAGCATTCAGCTTCTATTCCTTTCATAAATTAGATCATCTGACTGTATTTTTTTCTCTCATGTAACGAAACTGCAAAAATAGTTTTGAGTGATGTTTTAGTGAATGCAGAATTTCTGATGAGTTTTTCATTTATTTCCTCTCAATTGCCGGCGGTGCTTCCAAACTTTAAAAAGAAGGAATTAATCTTCTCACAGTACTATAGATATAGAACTTCACGTGTTGAAATAATTGGAACAAAACCCAGTACATGTAAACAAAAATCTAGATAATACAGAAAATTGCTTGGGAGAAGAGCAGGATAAGAACAAGGTATAGAGGGAGTGTGTGTAAACAGGCATTGTCCAGGATATATGGTTTCAGAAGGAATAAGCACACTTATACGAACCTAGAGAGACCTGTGTGTTCATACAGACCCAACAGAGTAGGACAGGTTATTATAGGATTTAACAACTTCTTAGATTTGATAGCAATCAAGCATAAACAGAGGAACCTGAAACTATAGGGAATTGAAAGTGATTTGGGGGCAAAAAAAAAAAAAAACAAACCCTCATCTGATGGTTTAATGTTTTCATTTGCCCAAAATCTCAAGAAGAGTATGATTTAGTGATGATCTGTTATATCTGTGTCACTCTGACCATTTTACTTGCAAGCCATTGTTATGGTTCAAAACATGATAGAGAATTTCCCTTCCTTTTTAAATAAGTATACAGCTATTCACCATTATTTCTCTAGTAATAGAAGCATGATGTTTATGTTAATTCTAAAAATGTTTGCAAGGTAAGCTTTCATTTACTGAGTTATTAATTGATAAAGGACAGTTAATCTAGAAAATACTGCTTTTCACTGGAGTCAACCAAGCAGACGTCATCTGATAGCCATTTCTAAATTGTTTCAAGATGCCATATTTTTCCTTCATCACCTTCCTCTTTGTACAGTGAACTCTTCCTATGTACCGTGTTGTAAATGAATTTTATTTTGCTGGTCTTGTAGATGTTCATCATGAATTGCTTTTGATTCAGTCATTGATACAATATGACATATTTTTAAATGTAAGAATCTAAAATCTGTTTTAAGTTAAAAACACAAATAGCAAATTACCATGTGTGGTTTGGGGTCGTAGAAATTCATGCATAGTGATGGATCTAACTACTTCTTAATGATTCTTTCTTTCTCTTTAGCGAACACGAGTGGGCAGCTGTGGTAGGTTTGGAAATTCATGCCCAGATCTCTTCCAACTCTAAACTCTTCTCTGGATCTCAGGTCCACTTTGCAGCACCTCCAAATTCTTTGGTATCTTTTTTTGATGCATCTCTGCCTGGAACTCTGCCGGTAAGGTTTTTATTTAATCATATTTTCATTAAAAAATGTTTCTCTTTTATTGGACGTAGATATTGGTTTCCTTGTTTTCACAGCTTGGCACAACTCTTAGAAAGTACTTTTTTAGGGAATTTAGGGAAGTAGGATGAACTAAATGTCTTCTAAAGACCCATCTCTGTAATTCTGTTTCTAAGCCTAAATGTCATCTGTTTGTTCATACATGTATTCACTCATTTCACACACATTTTAAAATGTCTACAAAATACCAGACACTGTGCCATGAGCTAGAACATGAAGATGAGTGACAATCTTTGCCTTTGAGGGGTTTAAAAACTAGGTAGGGAGAAGTGTCTTATAAAAGTGTCTACTTATAAACAAGTAGGGTACTGTGTGATTACACCTGTGAAGGTGATATGTAAGCATGGTTTTGGAATCCAGAGGAGGGACACCTACTTCTGTAAGAGAAGGATTATTGTGAGAAATTGAGGTATGAGTACGATTGGAAAACTTGTTGGAAGAGGTGGTGTCTGAGTTATCTGTGAAGACAGAGAGGAGTTAGGCAGATAAATGAAGGAGGAGGAGGAGTCTAGCCACAGGAAACAGCATATGACGCATGATGTTACAGTGTCAGATCAATAATGATTGTGATTATTGAAAACTAAGTGGTCAGTAATGGAGAGAAAAAGTCAACCACAGTAGGCATTGAGTTAACTATTCATTTATCTGCTCATTTTCACTTAAACCCAAGGAATGACTAGGTCCGTTGTACTCATGAGCAAGATTGCTATCATATAATTTCATATGGTTGGCTGGATTTTGAAGAAGAGGATGGAAGGAACAATGTGAATATTTGAGGTGATAAATAAACCATAGTCTGTCCAGGACATATAGCATTGACTGGGTGTGGGATTTCCTGCCATCCTTGGAGGGAATGTGTATAGATGGTGGTGATCAGGAGGGAGGAGGAGGGACCGTCACGGGGGACTTCCATACTCTCTGACTCTTAAATACAAGGGAAAGCTGGTTGATTTGACCATTGGCAGGCTTGCAGAGGCACATTTACCTTTCTCAGAGTCTCTGCCCAGAGTAGAAGGTTATGGGCAGTGCCTCTGATGTGTCTGCCATACCCAGAGCTTTGGTTATATTGGGGCAGTGTCTCTATCTTGGAACTTTTTCCTTACTTGTGCTTTTTGTTGTGGAGGACTCCCATCCCTGCAAACTCCATCCAGGGTCACCTTTGATTTACTCTTGAGTCTTTCTGGGGGAAAGACAGATAAAGGGGTGTCTGCCCCTCCCTCCCTCTGGCTTAGACTGTCTATCTATGGAGAAATCATTTTTGTTTTCTCCAAAAATGTTTGAGAGAGACAATTTTTCAATTACAAATGTGGGAGTTCTTTTTTGGGCAGAGATGCGGATATAGTAGAAATGGAGTAATATCTACTCAGACAGGTGAAATGGAAAACAATTCATCACAGTACCTCCTTTTTTCCTTCTGAGCTCAAAACATTTTTTTTTCCCCACATGGTAGTTCATTATCAAGAGACTACATGTAACCTCTGAATTCTTTCTAGGTTTTTCCAGCTGAGAATATAGTATCCAGCAAAGTATTTATTATAGTTCACATTTGGAAATAGATCTATTTGCAGATAGGCGTGTTTTCCATAAATAGGCTCTTCGATTGTGGCTAAGTGTGGTCAAATATTAGAGACAGTTCAAAACAACTAAAATGTCAGCATACTTTGAAAGACTTCTTGCTGTATACCAAAGAAGAATGTGCTTGCCCAGTGATAAGCATAGTAGTAAAACAGTGAAGGTGTGTGGGGACATTTGAGCATTGAGAGCTTGACTTATATTAATTACAGTCAAAGTCTAGAAATCAGTTTTGCATGAGCTGGGATTTTTTCTCTTCAGAGCCTACCACACTCATGATTTAAGGAGCCTAAGGGCTTATTCTCTTGACAGAGCTAATCTACCTCTTCTAAAATGTTTCTGTCTTTAAAAGACCTATTTTGGGGTGCCTGGGTGGCTCAGTCGGTTAATCATCTGCTTTTGGCTCAGATCACGATCCCAGAGTCGTAGGATCAAGTCCCACATCGGGCTCCTTGCTCAGCAGGGAGTCTGCTTCTCCCTCTGCCTGCCGTTCCCTCTCTCGCTCTCCCCCTCTGACAAATAAATAAAATCTTTAGAAAAGAAAAAAAAGACCTCTTTTAGTATGTGAGCAAAATTATACCAAAACTACCAGAATAAAACATTGCCATTCCCATAGCACTTCAAAACGCTGTGATTTACGTAAATGTATTGAAACATTTAGACAGTTGCCCTTTTCTAAGCCCTTAGATGGTGTATTGGTGCTATGATATTCTGACTCAGCATTTGGTTGTTTTTGTACAAAAAAATGGTGACCATTTGTCAAATACGCTGATAAGAAGATAGAAAAAGGCAGCCAAAAGAATTTAGGTTATAATGTAAAGTCTTTTTTTGGAGATCATATTCATTTGCTCTGCTGGCCCATTATAATGGGTGTCTTCTGTAGGCATTTGATTCTCCCTCTCTCAGTTGTGTCTTTATTCACTCAGCTGACACTTATTGGGTGCCTACCATGTACTAGCCATCGTACAAGCTCTGACGTGACACACCTTTGAACAAGATAAAAAATAGACATGGGTCTTGTCCTCATGATGCATGGACAAGTAAGTAGGCACTTGCAGTACCTTTTAATGAACATACTGGTGGTGAGAATACAGAATATGTGCTTGAGAAGCACATAGGAGGGCCAGCCAACACAGATAGACAGAATTTGCAAAATTGGCGAAATAAAAGTGAATAGGATACACAAAGACCAGAGGAGAAACAGGACAGGTCTATGAACTGAAGGAAGTTCCATGCATGGTAGCATAGAACTTGAATATGGCATGGCAAGAGGTGAGCCTGGTGTGGCAAGAATAGTCCGTACCATATAATCCCATTTGCAGGGAGGTAGGAAGAGGTGAGGAGAGTACAGGGTCAAGTCCAAAGAAGAGAGTGTTTTGAGAAGGAGGGAGTATAGTGGTCTTGAATGTTACTGAGAGGTCAAGTAAGGTGAGGACCAGGAAGTGGCCGTTGGATTTATCAACAGGAGTATGCTTTGAAAGAACAGCTTCAGTGGAGTGATAGGAGTAGAAAGTAGGTGGTAGTAGATTGAGAAATACAAGGAAGTTGCAGAAGAGGTGAGAGAGTGTGGGCAACTGTTTTAAGAAGGTTGGCTATGAAGGAAGAGAGAATGCAGGAGGTGAAAGGAAACATGGAATCAAGGGGAACATTTTTATTAGTCCTGTTTTCCTTAATATTGGAGAGATTTAAGAAGGCTTAAATACTTATGACTTATAGTCAACAGTAAAATATTATACACTAAAAAAATGTGTAACGAAGGTAGATCTCATGGGAAGTGTTCTTACTGCAATAAAATAAAGTTTTTAAAAATACTGATGAGGAACCAATGAAGAAGGGAGTTAAAGACAGTTAAAGAGGCATGAACGTGTGCATTTTAATCTGTCTCTTGCCACCCCAAAGAAACCCCAAAAATTATAGTAAAAGAATCTAATAGTTATAAAACCTGCATGAGAATGGGAGACCAGAGTGCATGACAGAAGGTAGATGGAGGAGGGCTGACTTAGCAGAGCGGAGCTAACTATAAAGGGACAGAAAGCCTGCAGAAAGAGCCACTAGTGAGAGATGAGATGGCATGCCCTGCATAGCCTCAGAAAGGGTCCAAATATGGGATCCTTAGGTTTTGCAAAGGCCAGGGGGAGGTGGAAACAAGGGGTTAATTCAGAGTCTGGATGAGGAGCAGATAGACTTAAGGTCCTCTCCTTGACCCTCTGCAGCTGCCCCACTCTAATAGGAATCTATAGTTTTGGGAGAAATTCAACTGGTGACACACTCCCCGTGGGAACCCCAGGCAGAGAAAAGGCACTGGTGTCAAACGGTGTCTGCATATAGACTCCAGGGCCTGCCCAGTGCTTTTCTCCACCCTGTTTGAGGAGCTCAGGTGACCTATTATAGCCATTTCTCCTCTTCCTCTCCTCTGCCAAGCAGGAATCTGCAGGAATTTGTTTGGAGATTACATGTCCCTGGAGGGAAGAACTTTAGTTACTGACACTTGGGGGTTGTCTCTATAAAAAAAAAAAAAAAAAAAACTGCCTGGCTACCTGATTGTCCTAGAATGCAGGCCATCAGTCAACAAGCCCTGGATACCTACGTAGAACTTTTAATCAGCATTTTAGTATCTTACTTGAAAATATAAACCAATGGCCAGAAATCACTAGACATTTGAGGAAGTGCTCCAACATAATGGACAGGGCCCAAAATAAAAAGACTAAAAAGAAATAAGAAGTAACAGATAATGCACAGAGTAAAAGAATACTTTAAAAATTAAAAGTTTTTATAAATATCCTCAGATAAGAGAAGGTAGCTGCATCTTTGAGATAAGAACATGGTACTACTTTTTAAAAATAAAGAATCGGAACAAAAAGCTCTCAGAAATTAAAATTATGATAGCAAAAAAAAAAAAAATCCAGGAGAGTTAGAAGATAAAGTCAAGAAAATCTTCCAGAAAGTGTAACACACGTACAGTGAATTGGACAGCAGGGGATAAAATAAGAAAATTAGAGACTTGGTCTAGGACGTACAACATCTGATTCATGGGAGTTCCAGAAGACAGAAGAGAGGAAGCTATCAAACAACACAGATTAATTTCCCAGAACTGAAGGACCTGAATCTCCAAATGGGAAGGGCTTGCCAAGGACCCAGTGCAAGGAATAAAAATAGTCTCACATACGGGCATGTGATCATGAAGTGTAGGAATGCCAGGCATAGAGATAAGATACTGGAACAAAGAAGAAAAGAAAGGTCACATGCAAAGGACAGGGAATCAGAAAGTCATTGGACTTCTTAAAAAGCAGCACTTAAAGCTGGGAGAGAATGAAAGAGTGCCTTAAAAAAAAAATCTTAGAAGGAAAAAAAATCGTTCTAATTTAGAGGTCTGTATCCAGCACTATAAATTAAGTGTGACAGTAGAACAGTGATATTTTCAGATAGTCAAGTTCTCAAAAAATTGGCCTTTCACTATCATCAGAACCTACTGGGGTGATGGAGAGGTTCCAGATTGCCAGCTCTGCAACGGGCCCAGGGAATCTGGTGGGAAAAGAGGATGGACGGCTCCAGAACAGAGCGATTTCAAGAAAAAAAAAAAAAAAGTGTAGTGTAGTGGGAATAGCAGATATCTAATGTTTGTATAGACACAAGAATTTCACATATACACTAGAGTCTTTGAGAATAATAAGCAATAGATAATAAAATATTAAGCAAATGATGAAATGAAGCCCCATCAACTCCAGAAAAACAAAATGTTCAAGAAAGGAAATGTAATCATAGTATACTTAACAGCTCAGCAGAGAAACATATTTACTTAATAATAATAATAGTAGAAGAACCAACTCTGATATAACTAGGATATTGGGAAATAAAAGAACTAAATTCTTATCTATCATTATCAGAAGTTACATTCTGAATTGACATAATGGACCGAAAAAAGTAATGTAAGAATGTGCTCTAGGAACATTTTTGGCCACAGATTAGGGGAGGCGTCTTTCTCCTTTTCAGACCCTAAGTTGGTTGATTGGGGGTTTGGTTTTGTTTTGTTTTTTAATTTTTAAAAATAAGGCAATGAGTGAAAGATTTAGAGCTCTTGAGAGACAGATTATTAGTCAAAAGGGTTTTCAATGAAGTTTTTAAAAATTTTATGTAAAGGTGATATTAAGTAATCATATATTACCTCTACTGTTTTCTCAGCCTTCTACTGGTCAGATATCTTTTTTGTTCCCAAAGTCCAAATAGTGATGTACTCCCCACACCCACCAACCCCCACCTATAACTCCCACCCTTACCATGCTCTTAGGAGGAATAGGCTCCTCCACATTCTAGATTAACCATACCCAAATTCACACATGTGGTGGGGGTACCTGCTTCCTTGGGGGGTGAAGTGACCTACCTACCTACCTACCAGTTTGACTTTTCAGACTTTAATGTTATTTACCTTACCATGGGGTTGCACTTAAGGATGGCATATTTTGTTCTTGAATAGAAATGGAATACAGTAGCAAGTATGGGTAAATTCTTATGAGACAGAGTAATATTAAAAAATATTGTGAAATATCTTATAACTTCTTTAAATTATCTCTTGGGAATGGAATGGGCCACGTCTTGGTGTTCTATGTTCTAAAACAACACTGTGTCATTGGGACAGCTATCGACTCTTGTCTTTTTCCCAGATTAAGGAAGGATTGTCACATGGCAAATGGCCAGCAGCCTTGGCCAGCAGGTGATGGATTTTCCAAAGGTCCCCTGGCACTGCATATTACTTAAAAATAGGAAGATAAATATGACAAGACAGCTCAAAGATCTGAAGATAGTTGCTGCCAGGGAACAGGACTGGCGGGTGAGGGTGGCAGGAACTGCTGGTTTTCATTATAAATTATTTCAAAATACCTGCCTGCAATAAATTGTTAAACAATCAAAAGTTAGCTTTAAAGGAATAACAGAGAAGAGGAAATTACTCATAGAGTCAGGTTCCTGAGAAAACAAGAGGGATCCTCAGGGCACAGGGAGAAAGACAGCTTTCCCTCTGTAATCTCAGGGAAGATATGTCCCTCCAACCCATGGGTAAAGGTGACTTTCTAGGTTGGGTTGTGGAAGGTTGAGGAAGCTCCCGTCTGGTTTTTTTCCTTTCTTAGCAAACACTGTTTCTGACATCTCTCCTTTTTGGAGCTCTTTCTTGCCTGAGTCAATATCCCTTGCATTCTGGGCCTGTGGGTGATGCACTCTCTGAGTTTTTCTGTGCCTCCAATCATTTCTAGCTCTTGAATGATAATACAGAATTCTAAGCTGACAGTTATTTCCCCTCAGCATGCTGCAGACATGATTCCATTGTCTTCAGGCCTGTATTATTGCTGATGAGAAAAGTGTGCATCCTTTGTAAGTAATCTGATTTTTCTCTCTGATAGCTTTAACCAGGACATGTCTAGGTGTGGATTTGTTTTTATGTGTTCTGCTCAGTACTCAGTAGGATTTTTCCACCTGAAGACTCTACCCTAGACTGTGGCAGTCACTCTGTGGGACGAATTCATGGCAGCCTCTACCACGGCCCATTGGGCTTTATTTAAATGAACTGTTTCTATGTGACTGTCACTCAGCTTGGATAGTGCCAACATTCAAGCCCCACACCCAAGTCAGGTACAGGGCCAGAGGCTCTGATTTCTCAAGACTCTCTTTTCGAAAACCTTTGGCTTGAGGCGGGTGGCCTCCTCCCTATCAACTCCTCCGGTGGGTGGCAGAAGAGTTTTTGACTGGACCAGGATTTTGTGGTTCCCAGTTCCCTGCCCCAGTTGTCTCACAGCCTTGACTTTTGTTTCTGGGAGGCTTTATATCGCCAACGTCTGGTGTCCTTTCAGCCTGGTTAATAATAACGATAGTGGTAAAATCAACTAACATTTCCTGAGTGCTTGCTCTGTGGCAGGCACTGTTCTAGGAGCTTTCTTCATATGTGTTGACTTATTTATTTTTTTAAAGATTTTATTTATTTATTTGAGAGAGAGGGAGAGGGAGCGAGAGAGAGAGAGCACCAGTGGGAAAAGAGGGAAGAGGGAGAAGTAGGGAGTAGGGAGCCCAATGTGGGGCTCAATCCCAGGATCCGGGGATCATGACCTGAGCAGAAGGCAGACGCTTAACCGACTGAGCCACTCGGGTGCTCCAGTGTTGACTTATTTTAATCTCGTATTGACTGTATCGGGAAGTTATCATCATCATCCCAGTTGGAAAGTAAGTAGAGGAGCTGGATACAGACCCAGCAGTCTGGCTTCCAGGTTCGTACTCATAACCCTTTTGCCATCCCATCTCTTATGGTTACCCTTGGGTGATACATGGCTTTGAATTCCTCTACTGTCACAGGACCCAGATTTCCTTTCTCGCTTTTGAGCTTGGCTGTGTGTGTGTTTATAAATTTATATGTTTATATAACTGTGTGTATAGATAGAATACTTGTTCTCATCCCCCTTCTCCCTCCTACCCCTAGTGTGTCTGTACCCTCAGCTGTGTATCACTTAGGCTGCTGTTTTGACCAGTGGTTACAACCCCCACATCCCCATTCTGATTGATGACCCTTCTGAATGTTTCTTGGGACCACAGGCATTTTATCTTCTTATTTTACCTTTAGTTTTAGAATTATATGAAATTCCATCATAAATCTTCAGACTGAAAAGGTCATTCAGCCCATTTTCTTGCTTATAGGCAGGATTACAGCTAAACTAAGGACAGCATTCTTTGTTTTTATTAGCAGGGATTCAGCCTCACTCATTATTTTGACCTAGTAAAACTCCTTACTCTGGTATGGAATCTTCCTTAATTTATTACATAATTATAATTAAATAATTATAATAAATGATGTCTATAGAATTTAGACAGAATCTTAGGTTACCTGCTTAGAATTTATTACCAATTTATCAGTGTCATTCTAATTTCTCTACTTATAATACTTTGTACATGAGATATGACATGGGAAGAAAAATAGGAAAGAAAACATTTGTTTGATAATATGTCAAATTTACACATCTCTTTGTTTCATAATTTTCTAATGTTTCCAGTAATGGTGAGATTTCATCAAGTTTGTGTGAAATTTATGCAGGTGCAAACCTGCTTGGTGACACACACACACACACACACACCCTCACTCTCATTATTTGAAATGCTTGTCCCCTCCTGCTGTCAGTCCCTATGCAGGAGAAAGCAAGGAGGACATTGTTACCTCTGCTGACGCCAGCTGGTAGGTTGCTCAGCTATGGCCCGTAGATAACTACTTCTGATAATCAGGCTGCACCACAATTAGGTTAATTAGAAAGTAGTGACTCTGCTCTTGTTGTGCTTGTTTGAAAGCTCTTATCTGTCCATAACACAGAACCCCCTAGTCGCTCTGAATGTCTGTTGTTTCCAGAACTGGGAAAAGGGCCATAATAGCTCTTTTCCCTTATCCTCTTTTCTGGCGATTGGCCTGTCTAAAAAAGCATTTGAGGTTTTACAGTATCAAAGATGTTTGGAGTTGGCTCTGGCAGCTATGGAATGAAAACTGGAACATTGTTTACCACATTCTACAAAACTTTCGTTTATGCACAAGAGTATGTACAGTTGACCTTTGAACAACATAGGGGTTAGAGGCACGCAGTCGAAAATCGACATATAATTTTGACTCCCCAAAAATGTATCTAATAGCCCACTGTTTTGTTTTGTTTTGTTTAAGATTTTACTTATTATTTATTTATTTGAGAGAGAGAGCACAAGCAGGGGAGAGGGGCAGAGGGAGAGGGAGAGAAGCAGACTCCCCGCTGAACAGGGAGCCCAATGTGGGGCTAGATTCCAAGACCCTGGGATCATGACCTGAGCCGAAGGCAGATGCTTCACCGACTGAGCCACCCAGGCGCCCTACTAATAGCCGACTGTTGACCAGAAGCCATACTGATAACATAGCCAATTAACATTTTGTAGGTTATATGTATTATATACTGCATTTTTATAATAAAGCTTCTAGAAAAGAAAACATTAAAAAATTATAAGGAAAAGAAAATACATGTATAATATTCTGTATGTATCAAAAAAAAAAAAATCCATGTATAAGTGGACCTGCACAGTACAAACCTGTGTTGTTCAAGGGTTAACTGTATTACTATTAGTAGCAAGGCGAAGGGGAATGAAGAGGCAGAAAAATATGATGTGAATCTGATGTGATGCCTGCCCTCTGGAAACAAACAATGGAGAGACCATGCTTTATACTAGAGATTCATATTTAAACATGTATGCCAATTGTACCATAAGGGATCTTGCCCCTTAAAGAAATGATAATGTGAATGTTTTGTAAAATGCTTTGAGATTAACTTAATTTTTAAGTTTGTTATGACGTATTTATTTAAAGTTAGCTGTCTGGGGCTCCCGGGTGGCTCAGTTGTTAAGCATCTGCCCTTGGCTCAGGTCATGATCCCAGGATCTTGGGATCAAGCCCCACAACGGGCTCCCTGCTCGGCAGGAAGCCTGCTTCTCCCTCTCCCACTCGCCCTGCTTGTGTTCCCTCTCTTGCTATGTCTCCCTCCATCGAATAAATAAATAAAATCTTAAAAAAAAAATAAAATAAAGTTAGCTGTCAATATCCTAGTTCTCTGAACATAGCAGATACTGGTAATAACTTTTGTTTTGAAGGACCTAATAGATTTAGAAATACTTGACTAGTTCTAGAGAGCATTAGGCTGAAGTGCTTTCTTAACTCTTAATTCTAAATGTAATTATAAAAGTTGTTTGTAACTGAAAACTTCTAAGCGAAATAAAAATTCAAGAACACAGCATTAGGGAAGTGTTTAAATGCATACATTTATAATCAGATCTATATTTACCTCTCTGTAAATTCACACTAGATGATGTTTAGTTTGACTACGAAGACAGAATGTGACATTTTTCTTTAAAATTTTTTTCCATTTCAATGGTTTGCTTTAATGTAATCTGTAGAATTTATAATTACATTGTATTCTCAGACTTTAATCTTGCCAGTCACTCTCCAAGTCACTTTGATGGTTTTCTTTCATTCCTTTGTAAAGTAGGGTGTTCCAGCAGTGAGGAGCTTTGCCCTGTGACCTTTGTTCCTATGAAAGCGGTGTGTCTGTGAGCTCATACACACAAATGTGGAAAGCTTCCCTCTCAGCTCTTAAACTCTTCTGATGGCCCAGGCTTGCCTTCTGATGTCATTAACTGGCTGTCTCCCGTGAATTCAGATGACTCATGATGATAATGGACATACATGGTCAGTAGGCAGCATGACCTCACCTCCCCTCACGTGGGAAACATTTGACTCTTTCCCTGTCATGGATCATTTCCCAACTTTCCATGGATTCTCGAAAGCCTCCCTCTTTCCGACTGTTTTCACCTCCCTCACCTCTGTAGCAGTCTTGCCTGCAGTATTCCCCACATGGAATCTGCCTATATTAACACTTCTACTTTGTATCAATATATATTTGTTTCATACAGTTGACCATTCTTTTATGTATATTGTTATAGGGATTTTTCAAAGATTTTATTTGAGAGGGAGAGAGGGAGAGAGAGAGAGCAAGAGTGCAAGAGCAGGGGGAGGGAGAAGCAGACTCCTGGCTGAGCAGGGAGCCCAACTCGGGGCTTCATCCCAGGACCCTGGGATCATGAGCTGAAGGCAGATGCTTTACTGACTGAGCCACCCAGGTGCCCTGTTTATAGGGATTTTTGTGTTTGATTATAAGTCTCTAAAAAGTAGTTCATGGATTTTTCTTGGGCCACTTGACAGGACTTTGTATACAACATGTATATAACACCCTTAATAAATACTTTCTATATAATTGCATATACTTAAATGCACATACATGAAGAGTCCAAATGAAAGATTGTTCTAGGTGTCTAAAACCCTTTTGATATTTTTTTAACCTCGTTATGGGAATCTTTCTAAGATTTATTTATTTGAGAGAGAGCGTGAGTGTGCATGTGGGAGAGAGGGGCAGAGGGAGAGAGAGTCCTAAGCAGACTCCACGCTAAACAGCAGGGCTCAGCCTCACAACCCTGAGATCACAACCTGAGCCAGAACCAAGAGTCGGATGCTTGACCGACTGCGCCACCCAGGCACCCCTTAAAGTTTATTTTATTTTATTTTTTTGGTAATCTCTACACCCAACGTGGGGCTCAAACTTAGAACCCCGAGATCAAGAGGGAAATCTTTCTAAAATGCATTTTATAGTTTCCAACTTTTACATAGGGTATATTGAACATATAAGCCAACTTTTTCTTGATTACTCAAGGCTATTGGCAACATCAATTATTGCTCAGTGTTGTCACATAATGGAGGCTTCAAGGGCTGTCGAGATGTGTGAAGCTATCTGATCCTACAGTAAATGGCTAAAAATAGCCATTCTTCTTAGGTTTCCTATAACAGGCTTTTTTCTTGTTATTACAGTCATCTACCCCTCACCTTTTTTAAGCTACTGTCAGTATATTTGACTCAAGGAACCCCTTTTTGTTCATTTTCCGCTTCTCAATCATTACTTCCGGTCTGCTCTAGCCCAGAAAGGCCGGTTATCACTTGTTAATGTAAATAACAAGGTTCCACACAGAAACCTGTCCTACAATATAAACTACATGAGTGGTATGAAGTTTGTTAGCTTCTTAAAGTTATAAACAGTATGAGAAAGGAGTGGGAAGAGATCCTGAAAATTACTCAATTTAGTCCTTTTAATTTATACGTGAGAAAACTGCTGTTGTGACTTGCCCACAGTCACACAGTTGCTCAGTGTCCCAGTCAGATTAGAACTCATGCTTAGCTTCCAATCTGTATCCCACCATAACTGGAGTTGCGAGTAGGTGCTGTTATTTTGCAGGTATGCGTATATTTCAAAACATAATAGTATTGACAGATGTAATGTAATGTTTATAGATTTGTGTCCACATGCTGATAGACACACAGAGAGGCATTGACTATTCAGCACTAACACTGATTATATGCACTGTTACAACATCCACTAGGTGAGAGATCTGGGGAGAGAGAAAAGAGGAAAAGAGTGCCAATTCAGAAGAAGAAATTGATGAAAGGAAACCTAACCTAATTAGCCCGACTTTCTCCAGAACTACCATAAAGAGAGCAGCCCTAACTGTGGGCAGTTTTCAGCTTTACATATCGCTATGCAAATAGTGATTATAATGGCACATTCTTTTAGGATCTTTGCTGTATGTTTCATCCAGGAAAATTTTCTCTACACTTTCTCCTGGTTTACAAATTCTCTGTTATGTCTACTCGGCTCTTTAACATAACCATTGAGCTTTTTTATTTCACTGAGAGTATCTTCCATTTATAGAAATTCTGTTTTTCTCCTTTAAATGTCTCCTGTCTTTTTGAAAGTATCTTATTCCCTTTTTATGTGTTCAGTTCTTTATTTTTTTAGTAATTTTAAATCTACTTATTTTATAGTCTGTGTTCAGTAATTCCGTTACCTGAAGTTTTTGGGCTGTCTTGTTCTGCTTTTGGTGTGTCTGCTGATTCTGGCTAAGTGATCTTCTTGTGTATTTTGTAACTTTGGATTATGAAGTCATGTTTGACAGGGCTTTATTAATGGGAATCTTGTGGCTGGATTGAGAACCAGTGTCTCCAAAGAGCTTTTTACATTGGCTTTTGCCAGGTGCTGCAGGTATAAGCCATTTTTCATGTTTATCTCTTAGCTTGGGGGCTCCTAGACCATGGAGTTAGTAAATTTCTCCCTGCCTGAGAGTAAACTTGTGATTAATTCTTAGGGAAAACTTTTGTGTTTTGTTTTAACACAAAGTCTGGGCTGAGACTTTACTAAGATAGAAACCTTATAGGAAGGAATAGAGGTTGTAACCGTGGAGCTAGGGCTGTGCCCAAGGCTGTGAATGTGAGTGACTCAGAATGGGGCAGGAAAGGCATCTTTGTACCTCTTTCTGGCTTCCTTTCTTCTGCCACCAAGATGTCTCTGCTGTCTGATTGCAGTTCTTTATACCAGTTAAGGCTGAGATCTGTACACATCCAAGCTCATATTGTCTGTCTCTGTCACAGACACAGATCAAGTGATTGAGCTCTTTCAAAATTTCCCCTTAGTTGTGCAAGAATGCACATTCTCACACATTGCCTTTATTTTTTTAATTGAAGTATAGATGATATACAATATTAGTTTCAGGTGTACGAGAGTGATTTGATGTTTCTATACATTATGAAATGATCACCACAATAAGTATAATTACCATCTGTCACCATACAAAATTATTACAATATTATTGACTATATACCCTATGCTGTACTTTACCTCTCGTGACTTATTCATTTTAAAACTGAAAGTTTGTGTCTCTTAATCCCCTTTGTCTATTTCACCCATCCCCCCGTCGCAACCACCATTTTGTTCTCTGTATCTATGACTGTTTTGTTTATTCATTTGTTTTGTTTTTTAGTTTCCACATGTAAGTGAAATCATACTGTATTTGTCTTTCTCAGTCTTTACCTACCATAATACCTTCTAGGTCTATCCATGAAATGGTAAAATTTCATTCTTTTTTATGACTAATTTTCCATTGGGTATATATACACCACTTCTTTATCCATTCATCAGTTGATGGACAGTTACATTGCTTCCCTATCTTGGCTATCATAAATAATGCTACAGTGAACATAGAGGTGTATGTATCTTTTCGAATTCATATTTTCCTTTTCTTCAGATAAATACTCAGCAGTGGAATTGTTGGATGGTATGGTAGTTTTATTTTTAATTTTTTGAGGAATCTCCATACTGTTTCCCATAGTGGCTGTACCATCTTATATTCCCACCAACAGTGCACGAGGGTTCTCTTTTCTCCACATCCTCACCAATGCTTGCTTTTTCTTGTCTTCTTTCATATTGGCCATTCTGACAGGTGTGAGGTAGTATCTTATTATGGTTATGATTTACATTTCCCATAAGATTAGTGATGTTGAGCGTCTTGTCTTGTGCCTGTTGGTCATCTGTATATCTTCTTTGGGAAAATGTCTATTCAGGTCCTCTACCTGTTTTTTAATTGGATCGTTTGTGGGTTTTTTGGTGTTTTATGAATTCTTTATATATTTTAGATATTAACCCTTTATCAGATATATCATTTGGAAATCTTCTCCCATTCAATAGCTTACCTTTTCATTTGTTGATGATTACCTTCACCAACACAAAAGCTTTTTAGTTTGATGTAGTTCCATGCACCTGAGAAGATAGATCCAAATATATATACAGCTAAGACCAATGTCCAGGAATTTACTGTTTATGTTTTCTTTTAAGAGTTTTATGGTTTCAGGTCTTACACTTAGGTCTTTAATCCATTTGAATTTCTTTTTATATATGGTGTACAAGTGGTCCAGTTTCATCTTTTCCATGAAGTTGTCCTATTTTCCCATCACCATTTATTATAGAGACTGTCTTTTCCCCCATTGTATATAATTGTCTCCTTTGTCATGGATTAATGGACCATATAAGAATGGGTTTATTTCTGGGCCCTCTATTCTGTTCCAGTAATCTGTTTTTATGCCAATACTATATTGTTTAGATTACGGCAATTTTGAAGTATAGTTTAAAATCTGGGAGCATGATACCTCCAGCTTTGTTACTCTTTTTCAAGATTGCTTCGGCTATTTGGAGTCCTTTGTGGTTCCATACAAATATTAGGATTATTTCTTCTAGGTGTGTGAAAAATGCTGTTGATATTTTGATAGAGATTGCATTGAATCTGTAGATTGCTTTGGGTAGTATGGACATTTTAACAATATTAACTCCCAGTCCATGAGCATGGTGTATCTTTCCATTTATTTGTGTCATCTTCAACATCTTTCATCAGTGTCTTAATAGTTTTCGGAGTACAGATCTTTCCTTGGGTACATTTATTCCTAGGTATGTTTTGTTTGTTTGTTTGTTTTGATGCAATTGTAAATGGGATAGTTTTCTTATATTTTCTTTCTGGTATTTCATTATTACAAAAACACAACCAGTTTCTCTATATTAATTTAGTATCCTGCAACTGAATTTGTTTTCTAATAGTTTTTTGGTGGAGTCTTTAGGGTCTTCTATATATAGTATCCTGTCATCTACAAATAGTGACAGCTTTACTTCTTCCTTACCAACTTGGATGCCTTTTATTTCTTTTCTTGTCCAGTTGCTATGACTAGGACTTCTAGTACTGTGTTGAATAAAAGTGGCAAGAGTGGGCATTCTTGTTTGTTCCTGATCTTAGGGGAAAAGCTTTTAGCTTTTCACTATTGAGTATGATGTTAGCTGTGGGTTTGTCCTATATAGCCTTTATTACGTTGAAGTACATTCCCTCTATACCCATTTTGTTGTGAGTTTTTATCATAAATGGATGTTGAATTTTGTCAAATACTTTTTTTTTAAACACTTGTGACATTAAGAATTTATTTAGGTTGTAGTATTTTCACATTATTTTGTTTTTAATCATTTGCATTGTTCTGAGGAACACATTTAAACATTTTTTTAAAGACATGAAATAATGTAGTTTTGTTTTTTTTTTTAAGTACAACCACAACCATAAAGTAGAGGAACTTAAGAAGACGAAGACCAAATCTGCTTCATACACAAGATGGGGCAATCTAATACACAACGCAACATGAATCTTCCCAAACAAGTTTGCTAAGAAATAGCTCCCATGTTTAGTGTTACAAATAAAACAATCTTCTCATTTAGAAAAATCAAGACATCATTTGATTAATAAAGCCTTTTCTTCCCCCAGTTTTACACTTGCTTGTCTTCATTTAGAAACAGTAAATTCAGGAGAAAAGAACAAGTTTTGTTATGGTATAAAAATCTTAGGAACAACAAATTACAAATATTCAGTTTTTTAACAAACAAAAATGTTTGCCTTCCCAAAATGTAAACATCCAGTAAATAAAACAAACATAATACTCCAGGTATAGAAACACCAGTAATTCGCTTATGAAAGAGGTGTATTTGGTGGTAACATTTTTGTTTAATATAAAAGCACTTTACCAAAAGAGTCTGGCCATTATTATCTAAAGTCTTCCCTCTCACCCAGTTTCCTTATCTGAGTAGAAACTCATAATTTCTATAGAATTTTGGTTATAGGACCAGGCCAAGGAAAGGTCTGAAATATCTAAGAGTCATTTGTCTGGAGAAAAGTGTTTTCTTGAGACTTGGAGGCAGCTAGTTATTCATCACTTTGTGCTTAAAAGCATTCCTCAGTGAAGTTCTTCCTTATAGCCTTTAGAATAAAGCACAGGATCTGGGCTCCCGGAAGGGGTTGCTTCCAGCTGGAACACCTACCAGCAAGGCATCCTTGCAGGCATTCTGCAGGCAGTACTGTTGAAGCTCTGCAGCTGCCTGCGAGACCTTGATCCTCTCCACGCCGGCCTCCAGCTCGAGCTGCTCCACCAGGCGCTGCAGGGGGTTCACGCTGGCCCCAGAAGACATGGCGGCGGCGCTGGGCTCCGAAGGCCATCAAATACTTTTTCTGTTTTTTTGAAATGATCATACGATTATTGTCCTTCATTTTGTTAATGTGGTATATATCATGTTGATTATTTTTGTAGATATTAAACCATCCTTATATCCTTGGAATAAATCACATTTCATTGTGGTGTATGACCATTAAATATATCATTGAATTTGGTTTGCTAACATTTTGTTGAGAATTTTTGAATCTATGTTCAGGAAGGATATCGTCTTTTAATCTTTTTTTTTTTGGTAGTGTCTTTGTCTGGATTTAGTACTAGGTAATCCTGGACTCTTAAAATGAATTTGGAAGCATTCCTTCCTCTTCAACTTTTTGGAATAGTTTGAAAAGGATAAGTGTTAACTTCTTTAAATGTTCGTTAGAGTTCACCCATGAAGCCGTCTGGTCCTGGACTTTGTTTGTTGGGAGTTTTTTGATTGCTGATTCAATATCATTATTTATAATTGGCCTGTTCAGATGTTCTGTTTCATCCTGATTCAGTCTTAGAAGGTTGTATGTTTCTAGGAATTTATCCACTTCCTATAGGTTGTTCAATCTGTAGGCATATAATTGTAGTAGTCTGTTATAATCCTTTGTATTTCTGTGATATAAATTGTAACCTCTCTTTCATTTCTGATTTTATTTGAGTCCTTTTTTTTCTTTTCTGGATAAGTTTCACTAAAGGTTTATTAATTTTTTTTATCTTTTCAAAGAACCAGCTTTTAGTTTTATTGAAGTTTTCTGCTATTTTATTTTTAGTCTCTATTGCTTCTGTTTCCATTCTGATCTTTATTATTTCCTTCCTTCTACTAACTTTGGGCTTTGTTCTTTTCTAGTTCCGTGAGGTGTATGGTTAGATTGTTCATTTGAGATTTTTCTGGTTTCTTGAGGTAGGCCTATATATAAGCATCCCTCTTAGAACTTTTGCTTGTGCTGCTTTTCATAAATTTTGGAATGTTGTAATCCCATTTTCATTTGTCTGAAGATTTTTTGTTTGTTTTCCTCTTTAATTTCTTCATTGACCCATTGGTTGTTTAGTAGCATGTTGTTTAGCCTTCACATGTTTGCATTTTTTCCAGTTTTTTTTTTTCTTGAAATTGATTTCTAGTTTTGTACTGTTATGGTTGGAAAAGATGGTTGATATAATTTCAGTCTTCTTAAATTTATTGAGATTTGTTTTGTGGCTTAATGTAATCTAACCTAGAGAATGTTCCACATGCACTGAAAAGAATGTGTATTCTGTTTGTGGGTGGAATGTTCTGTGTGTATCTGGTAAGTCCATCTGATCTAATGTATTGTTTAAGGCCACTGTTTTCTCATGGATTTTCTGCTTGGATGATCTATCCATTGATATAAGTGGGTTGTTAAAGTCCCCTACTGTTACTGTATTACTGACAATTATTCCCTTTATATCTGTTAATGTTTGCCTTATACATAGGCACTTCTATGCTGGATACATATATATTTACAATTGTTACGTTCACTTGTTGGATTGACCCACTTATCATTATGTAATGCCCTTCTTTGTCTTTTCTTACAGTCTTTGTTTTCAAGTCTGTTTTGTCTGGTATAAGTATTACTTTCCCAGCTTTCTTTTTGTTTTCATTTGTATGGAATATCTTTTTCCATCCCTGCATTTTCAGTCTGTATGTTTCTATAGGTCTGAAGTGAGTCTCTTGTAGGCAACATATAAATGAGTCTTGTTTTTTAATTCATTCAGTTATCCTTTGTCTTTTGGTTGGAGTATTTAGTTCATTTACATTTAAAGTAATTATGGATAGGTATGTACTTATTGCCATTATGTTAATTGTTTTCTGTTTGTTTTTGTGGTTCTCTTTGTTCCTTCTTCTCTTGCTCTCTCCCTTTGTAATGACTTTAGTGTTATGTTTGGATTCCTTCCTCTTTATTTTTTGTGTATCTATTATAGGTTTTTGATTTGTGGTTATTATGAGGTTCATATATAACAATCTATGCATTAGCAAGTCTATTTTAGTTGATGGTCACTAAATTCAAACACATGCTGAAAACACTACATTTTTACTCTCTCTCCACCATGTTTTATGCACTTGTCTTTGTATTTTACATCTTTTTGTTTTGTGTATTCCTTAAGTAATTATTGTAGATACAGTTGATTTTACTACTTTTATCTTTTCACCTTCATGCAGCTTTATTTAAGAGGCTGATCCAGCACCTTTACTATGTTTGCTTTTACCAGATATTTTGCTTTCATAATTTTCTTCCTTTTCTTTTATATTTAAAGAATTCCCTGTAAAATTTCTTGTAAGGCTAGCTTAGTGGTCATGAACTCCTTTAACTTTTTGTTTGGGAAACTTTTTTATCTCCTTCAATTGTGAATGAAAACCTTGCCGGGTAGAATATTTTAGGTTGTAGGGTTTTTCCTTTCAGCACTTCCAAAGTATCCTGCCACTCTCTTATGACCTGCAAAGTTTCTGTGGAAAAGTCAGCTGATAGTTTTATGGGGGCTCCCTTGTACATAATGAGTTGCTTTTCTCTTGCTGCTTTTAAGATTCTCTCCTTATCTTTATTTTTTTTTTTTTTTAAAGATTTTATTTATTATTTATTTGACAGAGAGAGACACAGCGAGAGAGGGAACACAAGCAGGGGGAGTGGGAGAGGGAGAAGCAGGCTTCCCACCAAGCAGGGAGCCCGATGCGGGGCTCGATCCCAGGACCCTGGGATCATGACCTGAGCCAAAGGCC